>NW_027529203.1:1463588-1709903 GCF_008692635.1 Crocuta crocuta | reverse complement strand
ATTGATTCCTTAATAATTTACATGGTGAAATGGTCCCAAAGCTATTAATGGACATTATTATGTATACAATTCCATTTTCCACGAGGTCCATAATCTTTCATACTTTTCTTTTTAATATTATGTATATTTAAAAGCCAGACATCATTAAACCATTTAACTATACATGGAAATCTGTATTACTGAAGTGATTTATTGTATATTTGTATAAATAAACACAAACCACTTCAAGAAATAGAATTCTCTGGAAGAGCTATCATTAGCTTTTACTTTTTATAAAATTTTTAAATTTTTTAATTTATTTTTGAGAGAGAGAGACAGCATGGTGGGGGGGTCAGAGAGAGAGAGGGAGACACAGAATCTGAAAGAGGCTCCAGGATCTGAGCTGTCAGCACAGAGTCGGACGCGGGGCTCAAAACCACGAACCGCAAGATCAGGACCTGAGCTGAAGTCGACGTTTAACCAACTGAGATGCCCAGGCACCCCAGCCTTTACTTTTACTTTTTTAATTTTTTTTTTAATGTTTTATTTATTTCTAGGAGAGAGAAAGAGAGACAGCGTGAGCAGGCAAGGATCAGAGAGAGAGGGAATCACAGACTCTGAACAGGCTCCAGACTCAGCACAGAGCCCGACGCGGGGCTCGAACCCACAAACCGAGAGATCATGACCTAAGCGAAAGTCGGACGCTTAACCGACTAAGCCACCCAGGTGCCCCAGCCTTTACTTTTTAATATGCTTCTTATTAAAGTTGTAATCCATAGCTTTGATATAAATTTGGAAACAACAGAAACTTTAAAGTTCAACAACTGTTTGTAATATATCATGGAAGAGGACGAAAGTGTTCTCAGTTCTAACATATGAAGAGCATATTTTACAGAGTTGGACGCAGCACCTTTATAAAGACTATCTCTTTAATACAAAATCAATATATCTATATCAATTTTTCATTTTCACTTACATTTATAAAGTGTCAAAGGATTTAAAATTTCTTTGACATAGGGCAACTGGGTGGCTCAGTCCGTTAAGTGTCTGACTCTTGGTTTCGACTAAGGTCATGATTTCACAGTTTGTGAGTTCAAGTCCCATATCAGGCTTTGCTTTGACAGAGCTCGCTCTCTTTCTCTTTCTCTCTCTGCTTCTCTCTCTTTCTCAAAATAAATAAACTTAAAAGAAATAAAATAAATTAAAATACAAAAAATAAAATAAAATCTATTTGATGTTTCTTCATGTGAAGAAATGGAATATGTGTTCTGAGATCAATCGTGAAGCATCAAGTTTACTGGGCATTTGATGTCCTCGTTGTCCATATTACTTGTCCAAATGTAAATGAACCATAAGTAAATTACCCCAATCTCATATCCGAAGATTGGAATTCATCTAATGCATCCTCAGCATTGTGATAACAACAATAGAGGATCTAGAAAAAGTAGGCTGCAGTGAAAAAGACTGACACACATGGACAAATAACAAAAAATATGAGAAAATAATAGGGGTGCCTGAGTGGCTCAGCCAGTTAAGGGTCCCACTCTTGATTTCCTCTCAGGTCATTATCTCACATTTTGTGGGATTGAGCCCCACATTAGGCTCTGCACTGACAGTGCACAGCCTGCTTGGGATTTTCTCTCTTCCTTTCTCTCTGCCCCTCCCTGCCTCTCTCAAAATAAATAAATAACTCTTTTAAAAAATATGAGAAAAAAATATACATGAAATGTTAACAGTCAGTTATAAATTACAGTTGCTATAAGGATTTCAAGAAAACATGCTTGGTAACAATTTATGGTGATAGATGTTAATTAGACTTATTGTGGTGATCATTTTGTAATGTATACTAATGCTGAATTATTATGTTGTATACCTGAAACTAATATTATATATTAATTATATCTAAATTAAAAAATATTTATCGGGGCACCTGGGTGTCTGAGTCCATTGAGTGTCTGACTTCAGCTCAGGTAATGATCTCATGGTTCATGAGTTTGGGCCTGCATCAGGCTCTGTACTGACAGCTCAGGGCCTGGAGCCTGCTTCAGATTCTGTGTCTCCTTCTCTCTCTGCCCCTCCCCATTTGCACTCTGTATCATTCTCTCTAAAATATAAACATTAAAAAAATTTTTTTTTTAATATTTTCCCTTAAAACATAGGTGATATAGGGGCACCTGGGTGGCTCAGTTGGTTAAGCGACCGACTTCGGTTCAGGTCATGATCTCACTGTTCATGGATTCGAGCCCCGTATCGGGCTCTGTGCTGACAGCTAGCTCAGAGCCTGGATGGAGCCTGTTTCAGATTCCGTGTCTCCCTCTCTCTCTGACCCTCCCCTGATCACGCTGTCTCTCTCTCTCAGAAATAAACATTAAAAAAATTAAAAAAAAAAACATAGGTGATATAATTTAATAAAATGACCATTTTAATTTTAAAAAACATCTCTTTCTTTAATTTCTCCAATGCTGTCTTTTTAAAATCTAGATTTAATGTTTTATTTAACTTTCAGAGACTTTATAAATATTTGGATTGAGTTTAAGAGATACTTTCCTGAAAAACAAAACAAAAAAAACAGTCCAAGTCAAGGGAGATTAAAAGACAAAGAGTCTTACCATTTATATTTCCTACAAAGATCAAACTGGCATAAAGATCTTCAGTCCTCAAGGAATCTTTAATTGTATCATTATCAATCAGCAGCAGCAGCAGCATTTACTACTCATTGAAAATGAAATAAAGTTGTTCATTATTTTTCATGAATTACTTTGAAAGATATAATTGAAAAATAATTTTAAATTTAATTTCATTACCACCAATCTTTGAATAATTACTACTGTTGATGATTACATTTCTTTAAAAAAAATCTTTTTTTAACATTTATTTATTTTTGAGAGACAGAGAATGAACACAGGAGGGCAGAGAGAGAGGGAGACACAGAATCTGAAGCAGGCTCCGAAGCTAGTCATATCAAGCTGTCAGCCCAGAGCCCAACGCAGGGCTCGAACTCAGGAACCTTGAGATCATGACCTGAGCTGAAGTTGGCTGCTTATCTGACTGAGCCACCCAGGCGCCCCTACGTGATTACATTTCTTTTTTTTTTTTTAATGTTTTTTTTTAATTTTTTATTTCTAGGAGAGAGAGAGAGAGAGACAGCGTGAGCAGGGGAGGGTCAGAGAGAGAGGGAGTCACAGACTGAAACAGGCTCCAGGCTCTGAGCTGGCAGTCAGCACAGAGCCCGACGCGGGGCCTGAACCCACAAACCACGAGATCATGACCTAAGCGAAAGTCGGATGCTTAACCGACTAAGCCACCCAGGCGCCCCAACATTTCTTAAATATCATTAGTTATAAACTTAGTTCAGACTCCCTAATTTATGCTATACACTGAGGGATTAGTTTTAAATGGAAGAAATCTCACAAAAATGACATTTTGAAGTTTGAGGATAATAATTAAAAGGTCTAGATTGTATTGTTTAGATAAACAATTAAAGCAATATAAATTAAAATAATGTTTCAATGACTGCAATTTAACGAAATGTAAATGTTGGCAAAACTCAGTATTCTTTCAATAGGTTAGGAAGGAAAATTTAAATACTTTCCAGGGTAGTCAGATCTAGCATAATTATACACATCAATATCTATTGATTCAGCTATTCCATATTAGGTATTTACCCTGTTGAAATACTCCCAAATCATTTCCCCATTTCAATTATTGTGAGAAAGATAATTTATATCAGAATTATTTGGAATTTTAAAAAAATCAGGTAATAAGTAAAAGAGAATATATAAATAAATTATGATCCACCAGCAAAATTATGTCATATATTTTATATTAAGAATATTCAAAATAATTTGTTAAAATAAAAATATAAAATTTGAAATTTAATTTTCATCAAAAGTCTTATTTTTGCATGTATATATGTAACAACTTTGAAGTCCATGCAAAAAATATTCTGGAAAGATAAATATAAAAAGTACAGAGGACATGAGTAGAGAATGAAATATAGATAGGTATACATATAGAATTAGGTAAAGGTGTAGGTACACACAGATCTATTTCTATATCTATATATTGTAATTTCAGTAATGGTGACTGATACAATTTGCTCTGTTATTTGATTGAGACAGCTAGCCAGAAATGAGAATTATACTCACCACATAGTGATAAAGCATTTAAATGGTCGAATTAGGCATTATTATAATGATCAGGATAAAAAATAATCTTATTCTTTTAATATCTAATTAAACATGGAAAAGGAGATAGATACGTGTAATATGTAGTTGAAATTATAAGGGGCATTCATAATTTCTGATATTCAAATAAATACAGCTGATTTTTATAAGTTTTTAAATCAATTTAAGAAAGGATTTTAGTTAAAAAGGTAATGTACAATTGATTTTAATTTTCTGTATAAAAATTAATGCATAAAACAGATGTTTTAATTAAAATATAAAATATACATGTAGGTATTAATACAGTTTCAGGAAATAGTAGGTACTCAACATTTAGAAATCATTCATCTGATTTCTCACACTTTTTGCATATTTTTTCTGCTAATTTTCTGACAGTTACTACTGAAGGCTCTTTGTCAAGCTCCCAGTTTAGCCTTTCCATATGTTATATCCTAAGCTGTCATTACTCTCCACCCATCATTTATGAGAATGACTATTACTTAATTTTAACGTCTTATTTTTAAACAGCACTTATTCAGAGAGGTATTTCCTGAACAGTAAAATTAATAAGAAATTCCTGGTAAGTTTTCTTATTACATAGTTATGCAAAATATATTCAGATCAATTTTCAAGTTGATGTTATCAAATAATTGTATTTAATTATTTGTTTTCAATTGGTATTGACAGGGTCACTGACCCTATCTACTTCATTCAGCACAAAGTGCCCAGTGTGGAGTCCCATGACTCAGTTAGTTCACAGTAAGTTTCACCAAATAAATGGGATGGTTTTAGTTATACTATTTTGAGTTGCACCACATTCTGGCAAAATCAGGTCCCCTTGATCAATTAACACATTTTAAACAATATTTTGTAACAGAAGTTATTATAAACATACATGCTTTTAATGAGGTCCTAAGCTTACACAAAATCATCTTTCTGCCTACTAAGCATTCTGGTAAAACACTTGGAACTTAACAGCATTGACAAAGAAGTCTCCTTGTTTGTGCACCTAGATTACGGGTTTCAAAGTGCAATTGGGGTACTAGAAAGCTGTAAAGGACTTTTTGCCACTAAAAATTTAAAAAAAAATCAGGACTGCATCAGCATCATTATTTTGTTCTTTGGAGCTGTTGTAATTGCCTGACTCAGGCTTGCTAAGCTTTGACTTTCTCCTCATTACTGAAACTTCATAAACTGCCAAGAGTCTGAGAAAAAATAGGATTCAAAGAGGGAGACAGACAGCTAAATATAATAGTCGTCAAAAACAGCTAGTTATTGGAGGCAGTCAAAATACGAATCTGATAGAAGGAAAAGAAAACCTCACAAATACATTTAATCCAACTCACCCTCTTCAAGAATATTCTTTGAATGTTGATAACAAGAAAACACTACTGAGAAATTAGTCCCTCTAGCCCACTCATTCTATAGCATCTCTGAAACAGGATAGAAAACACCTTAAGCTTTTAAGCTCAAATTAGAAGGGAAAACCAATCCTTTATTGGTCACAAGACCAAAAAGTGCTCATATAGCTATTATGAAGTATAAACATTTGTTACGTTGAATAAGAATGTGTGTTTTATCACAAAAATTGTACAACAATGTTTCCCACTGCTTTATCAGTTTCAAGCATATTTTAACCACCATTTCCAAACCTTCAGCATATATGTGAATTGCTCAGCAATGCTGTTAAAAAACAGATTCTGTGTCAGTGTTTCTGAGGTTTTTTATTTTTAAGAACCTTGCAGGTGATGTTAATGCAGTTAGCTTATAGACCCACATTTTGAATAACAAATGTTAAACTGTAATAATTATTTATTAGTGGATTTAGTTTTAAACTATATTAAAGATTATAAGGTTTTTAAGATTCTTCTCCCATCTAATCCTCCCAGAAATGTGGGTATTTTAAATCTGTTATTACAATTCTTGTTTTACAGCTCATTTAGTCTTCCTTCTGTAGCACATGGTTGAGAGGGAAAAAAATGCATCCCTCTTCCCTTCATTCCTCTTTTCCCACCCTTTCCCTTACACATAGGTATTTGGTTTACTTCCGTCTTTTAGGCATCACCTGGGATATTTAGTCATGTAATATCTCTTTTGTTGATGAGCTATTGAAAGCTGCAGTAGTTTGTTTTTAGTTTTGTTGTTGCATTGGGTAGAGACAGACTTTTGTCTATAGACTATATGAGGAGTGCAAGTATACAATAAGAGCAAAAGGCACTTCCTCCCAGAACCATATAGTAACCATACAGATTGAATCTTCAGGGACATGCCATCTATGCCGTCTCTGAGATAGCTCAGATTTTTGTTCCCGTCTTTTTTTTTTTTTGCACACTGGCTCTATTCTTTATTAAAATTGTAAAAGGCAGGCATTATGGACATTAGGTATGCCCACATAACCATCTGGAGTGTATCCAGTTTGTTCTTTTTTTTTTTAATTAAAAAATTTTTTTTTTAAATTTCTGAGAGTGAGAGACAGTGTGAGCAGTGGAGGGTCAGAGGGAGAGAGGGAGATATAGAATCTGAAGCAGCCTGCAGGCTCTGAGCTGGCTGTCAGCACAGAGCCCAATGTAGGACTCGAACGCACGAACCGTATGATCATGACCTGAGCCAAAGTCAGATGTTTAACCAAATGAGCCACCCAGGCGCCCCCAGTTTGTTCTTAATAGGACCAATTTTTATTTGCAGCATAACTTTTTATATGAAGTGCATTATTGTGGACTTGGCTGTCTTATGATGAATTTTTTTCATATGAGTCTTGTGCCATATTATTGTTAAAATGAACTGTTGCTATTGTGAAATGGGATCTAACTGACCTATTAAGGATGTTGTTCAAATGGCACTATTTTAGGGACATTCTAGTGTTTGCTTCTATTGTTTGGGGGGACTTGTGGATAACATATAGATTTAAAAACAAATCTTGTTGCTGATTTTTCCATTTCTTTCCCTCTACTTTGTTACATCTGGGATATAGTCTAACTCATCACTTGTTCCAAACAAAACAAACAAACAAAAAAAAAATCACAATCTAAGAGATATACCTTGTTAGTAATTTCATTATTTTATTCTATGTCATTTTAGCAGATAAAAAGTTCAAACAAGTTAAAACTGTACCATATATTCGTGGGTTCGAGCCCCGCGTCGGGCTCTGTGCTGACAGCCAGCTCAGAGCCTGGAGCCTGTTTCAGAGTCTGTGATTCCCTCTCTCTCTGACCCTCCCCTGCTCATGCTGTCTCTATCTCTCTCTTAGAAATAAATAAAAACATTAAAAAAAAATAAAAAAATAAAACTGTACCATATATTCAGAATTCATTTATCCATATTATCTTTGAGGTAGTCAGTTTCAGGGCTGTTTCCCTCCACAGCACAGACTTGGATAACTTTCTCTTATGTTTAAAAATAGAAAAGCGTTTTACACTTTAGCACTATATAATATACATAATTATAATATATATGCTATATAATATAATGTATAATATACATACTATATAATATACATGTAATACATGTATTTAATAAGTGTAAATTCTGATACATATTTTAAAATCTTGAGTACGGAACGATTCTTCCTCATTTACAAAGGTAGTCATTCTGCCAATATGTATTAAACAGAAAAAACAGAAACTAGTTAATTGGTACAGATCATCAGAATTAATTAAGACACATTCAAAGTGTCTGTCGTGTTTTTATAGACAATACTCTATGCTGTGGCAAAATTAGGCAAACAGTACCAATGAGGAGTTCTATGAGAAATGGAGGACCTGGTTCTTCTGTCATTCCTCCTGTATCATTGCATATCTATTCTGGGTAAGAAGAGCCTGCCAAGTCATCAGGAGTTATGTGTTTATGTGGAAATCTGTGTAGAAGCAAGGAGAGAAAGAGAAGTATGCTATATAATCAGGTTTGAAAAGTCTGAACATTTCTAGAGTAGCTATAGCCAATAGGAATAAGGTTGTCAGCAAAACTACTTTACAGGGTAAAACCCTTTTTGTTTTTTCTTCATAGAAAACAGTGCAATGAAAATAAAAAGAGTTTTAGTGTGAAGGTGGACTTTCAAAAAACTATATTACTTGATTTAGAAAGCTGTGCTACAGAAAAAAATAAAAGCTCTTGGATGAAATAATTTTCATTTTGAAAATTTCTATGTTAGAAAGTTTATTTTTAAAAGTCACTGTTGATCATTCTGACCCATGCGGTACTTGAGCTTTCTAGCTAAGTTTTAGGTACTGGCTAAGTTAAATTTTTAAGAACTTTAAATTAGTATATTTCCTTAAATGAACAATTGAATAGACGAGAGAAGACAGACTATTATTTTCAAATATAATTATTTAAGAAATAAACAGAAAAAGGAGACTTTCTGTAAATTTTCATGGTTTATCTAAGATTATTAACAGGCAAGTACAAAGAATAAGATTTGTTCATATAAAATTGTTTCATCATAAGTTAATTTCACTAATAATTCGAGGAATATAAGTTCAAGCAAGCAAATGCTTTAAGTTTTATATTAAAATTCAGGGCACTTGGGCGTCAGTTGGTTAAGTGACCGACCTTGGCTCAAGTCATGATCTCATGGTTCTTGGGTTGAGCCCCGTGTTGAACTCTGTGCTGACATCTCAGAGCCTGGAGCCTGCTTCAGATTCTCTCTCTCTCTCTCTCTCTCTCTCTCTCTCTGCCCCTCTCCTGCTCATACTTTTTCTCTGCTTCTCAAAATTAAATAAACATTAAAAAACATTTAAAAACACGAAAAAATGCAATCTGCAATACAAAAAGGTTAAAATATAAATATGTGATATCAGAATATGAGTTCATACAGGATGGCAACAAGGAAAGGATGTATCTCAAATCAGTTCTTAAATCTTGAAGAAAAAACTTCTCTGATACATAGGACCTCAACCTATAAATTAGAATTAAAATGTAGAGAGAATATAATCAACTTATTGATACTATGTATAAAATGAATCCTAGGGCTACCAATTGCTGCTATAGATCTAGATATTTGTGATTTAATATTTAGTTTTTCTTTCTTCTAAGAACATAGATAATGTAGTTGCATTATATTATTTTAGGGTAATTTATTTATTTTTTAAAAAAAATTTTAAACCATTTTTTTTTTGCAAGAGAGAGAGGCATACTGCAAGCAGGGGAGGGGCTGAGACAGAGGGAGAGACAGAATCTGCAGCAGTGTCCAGGCTCTGAGCTGTCAGTACAGAGCCCGATATGGGGCTCAAACCCACAAACCGTGAGATCATGACCTGACCTGAAGTCGGATGTTTAACCGACTGAGCCTCCTAGGCGTCCCAGGGTAATTCATTTTCTGAAGAGGAGCTTTAACCAATCTTTTAAAAAAATTTCTAGTTCTTTGCAATTTTGTTCCCCAGAATTTCTTCCAAATATTTAACTTCTTACATATTTAAATATTTTGGTTCTCTACTTTTAAGTATATAATGAAAAACATATCATTAAATTATGTACACTTGGTTTTTCCTGTGAATTTCAACCATCTTTATTTTAGGTAATATTTTCTTCTTCACCTTAACTAGATCCATCAATATTCTTCTTCCATTTCTTTTGACATTAAAAATTTTAATCTGTAAGTGGTTTCCTCCTTTCATATAAGGCTATATTCTCTTTATACACAAGTGCACTTCAAATGACCAATTAAATTAAGAACTCATTCTGGGAAATTGGGTGGAACTATTTTATTGACTGGGAGGTTAATATCATGTCCTTGTTGAGAAAATGTTGGAGTTGAGCACATTCTTTTACCACCCTTATTTTGGTCAGCAGCTCAGCATGCAAATCCAAATTTTTGATGAGTATCCACAGCTGATGGTAAAGAAACATTGGCACTGGCATAGAAAAGATGCAAAATTGATGTTCACTGCTCTTACCAGGGTACTATCTTCTGCATAACAGGGATTGAAGTGATGAATACAGTGACTTCTTTTCTCATTCAAAAATATTTATTTAACACTTATAGAAACTGGCGTGGTGTTTCCATTGTACACAGTTTATATGAATATTATGTAGTCATAATACATAATATATTATATTTAAAAATATGATATACATATACTGCTCATACCATTTCAAGCTTTTTGGGGTTTTAAAGACATCTTAGTTCAATCCTTGTTCAAGGAATTGAATAAGACTTACTTGACCATCTCAAATAATACTTGTTTCAAAGGCAGACAAAATGGTAGAACTGGTTTTGTCATTTAGTTACAGCTGATCTTAATATTTTCAAGCTTACTTTCCAAGTCTTTGCATTTATTTTCATCATTTACTATAAAGATTTTATAACAGTCTATTTTTCGTTTGTTTTTCTCTTTGACTGTATTTGCTTAACTAAACACTTTTACTCCATTTCTCTCTATATCATAAACTCTTTTGTCTTTTGCATTTGTCAGTAAAATAACATTTTTTAAGGCCTTAGACATGTTGAACAAGTTATCAGTTCAATATTTTGTTTTATTAGTGATGTGTTGTATCTTCTAATATTAGAGAAGTTATAACATCATATTGTTAAAAAAAGAAAAAAGTTTTGTAAAATCACTATTGATTATTGATGATTCCATGGAGGCTTTACTAAGAGCTAACATCAGTTTGAATAAAAAGCTTTAATCTGGCCAGAGGACTCTACAGTCACCTACCCTAAAAATCCTCAGATTTAATCAGATAGTTATTAAATGATCAGTGCCTATTCTTTTTTTTTTTTTATGTTTTATTCATTTTTGAAAGAGAGAGAGAGACAGCATGAACAGGGGAGGGTCAGAAAGAGAGGGAGACACAGAATCTGAAACAGGCTCCAGGCTCCGAGCTGGCTGTCAGCACAGAGCCCGATGTAGGGCTCAAACCCACGAACCATGAGATCATGACCTGAGCCAAAGTCAGATGTTTAACTGACTGAGCCACCCAGGCACCCCAGTGACAAGCCATCTAATTCAGAGCTCTGTCAAAGCTGTGAATGTGACTGCTCTCAGATGCTCCTGGTTTTTTTCCTTTTTCTCTTCTATAATGTCTCCAAATTCTCTTTATCTTAGTTCTTTAAATTGTATTTTCCTCTGCAAAATGTAATCTATATAAGGAAGTTTATATATCTAGCTGATTTTTCCATTTGGATCTAATTAAAATATATCATTATCCAAAACTCTTAACTACTTGCCATTTAAGGAAACCCTCCCTTCCTCAAGTCACTCTCCTATAATCCCTTCTGGTTTTATTCAGGACACTGTTATGACTCTTGAAAATCACTTGGTTCTATTCATTGGTAAGAATTAACTGACCATTCTGCCCTGCTATCATCAGATCTAACTTATTCAACATCACATTTTTAGGGCTTGGAACAGTAGGTAGTGGATTTCTACTGCCTAGAACTATGTATTCAATAAATGAACAAAATAATACATTAACCTCTGAATAAAAGGAATACAACAATATTAACTATTGTACTGGATTATTTTATGCAGTTTTGAATTGTTTAGCTAAACATAAGGAGTAAAATATTTACTCAGAGAGAGATGATAGCAGAATCCGAGAAAATGGCCACAAGGCAGCTTTGCGGGTCACAACATATTACCAAGTAATCATGTTGCTCTTCCAGTGTTTGAAAATAAATTCAGAAATATCCACAGAGAGCTTATTTCTGTTTTTCAAAAATGTGCAGAGCAACCAAAAAAGATGTTTGAATTGATAATAGAACTACGATAAGGGGTAGGACACCTGGGTGACTCAACAGGTTTAGCAATCCACTCTTGATTTCTGCTCAGGTCATGATCTCACTGTTGGTGGGTTCGAGTCCTGCGATAGATTCTATGCTGATAGCATAGAACCTGCTTGGGATTCTCTTTCTCTTTTTCTTTCTCTTTCTCTTCCTCTTTCTCTTTCTTCCCCCCCTCCCCTATTTATGCTCTCTCTCAAAACAAACAAACAAACAAACAAACAAATAAATAAACATACATTTTAAAAAAGAACTACTGTAAGAAGCAAGAATTTTAAATTGGAATATAATCTTACATGGACTTTTCTCAGTAAATCCAAACTTTCCATCTACTTCCTATGTGTCTCCCTAGAGGACTCTTCCTTGGGTCTGCAGGCTTCCACTGGAGGCAGCAAAACAGCATGCTATGTACAAGTCTCAGTTACATGAAAAGCATTTCCCTTCATGTCTGTAATATACAAACTGGTATCTGTTTTCCAAATCAGAAAATTTGTTTTCAGACAAGACCCCTTTGTATACTACAACTAGATCTATGTTTAAAAACCAGAACTACAGTCTCTCATTTCACCTCTAACTTGTTGGAAAAATAAGCATGCTAAATTCCCATTAGCAGTTTTCCAACTTTGTTTTCTTGTAGGGGAGGAGCGATATCAATATTCTAAAGAAAGCATGGATACATTATATATAACGTAATTAGCATTCAGATTGTTATCTTCCTGCAGTTGAAATCTCATTTAACTGTGCTGCTTCTAAGCTAAATTATTTATTTATACCAACTATTTGATTATTTCAAATACTTATTTACATACCAGAGATGCCTCTCCCAAAACACAGGTATGACAAAAACTTTCTATTTTCAGTTCAAAAGTCTTTTTTTTAAAGCACTTTTTTTTCATTTCAGAGAGATAGAGCATGAATAGTAGAGAGCAGCAGAGGGAGAGAGAGAGAGAGAGACGAAGAGAGAGAGAGAGAAAATCTTAAGCAGGCTCCCAGCTCAATGTGGAGCCCAATACCTGGGATCATGACCTAAGCTGAAGTCAGGAGTTGGATGCTCAACCAACTGAGCCACCCGGGTACCTCTAGTTCAAAAGTCTTAATAAGCATACACTTAGTCAAGTTTTCAAATGAGTATTTGCATCTTTTCAGATGTTGAGTCCTGTAACCAAGCATGAGATACATTTTTCCAATATAGTTCAAATATATATGTGTTGTTCAAATTGTAGCCTTAAACTATGAGGACTTTACCATCCCTGGGAGTTGTTCTGGATATTAAACCACAGTGTTACAATGTCAAGAGTTTGTCCTACAGGGGATCTCTTTCAGGAAAAGAGAAAAAGAAAAAAAAAAGTATCCAAGAGACTAAAGCCATGAAATCAAAAGATGTATAATATATAATAGCAAAACATAATAAATGTTAATATATTTGTTAATTTAAAACTTCTCATCCATACAATAAATAGCTTTCTTGTGATTTACAATAAATCAAATCTGTAGAAGGAAACTGAAACAGCTATTTAGGAATGGGACTGTATCCTATTATATTTGGAACCAGCACTTGAGCATTCATTCTCTTGGTACTGCCAGTACAGGGCTAGAAAATTTACAATTTTTTTTTCATCTGCAAAACACTCCCCAAAAGAAGATACCACAATTACTAATTAACAGATGATTATCTTTAAGTTTAAATAATTAAGAGTCATAAATAGTAGTTAGTAGGGTTAAATATATATCCAGTTTAATTTTATAGTCTATGTTTATTAAATAACTCATCTGTTTTTATTTATCTTTTTATCTTTATCCAGAAAGTTGCTTATCCGAAAGTAGTTACTCAAAAAAGTGTGATCTTCTATAGGATATCCTTGCATGAGTCAGGGTAATTACAAGCTACTGTTGAAGATTGAAAATCCACATCTCAGTGGAGTAGCATACTTCATATCGAGAAGTAGTTCTTTTCCAAGTGCTCATTTAGAATTGAGGCTTGTTGCATTTTGTGGCATGGATCATTACAATAAGTAGGTTCCAACTTTTTTATTTTTGTTGTTCCTAGATTTTCTTGCCTCAAATCATGGAAGTGGTCTGAAAATGGACCTTCTATATTTTCACATTCCATTGCTACAAATCAAGTGACATTAAACTAAAAAGCAGCATGGGATAAGAGGTCTGTCAGGCTCTATGCCCAGAAACCAGATAAAACACTTGAAGAGACAGCCAGTTGCTTTCCAATAATCAAGAAACCCTTTTACTCTTCTTCCCCCAGATGGAATATACTCAGCATCTTCTAAAAGGAGGACAAACCAAGTTACATATAATCACTGAATCCAGCTAAATTGTCACATCCTTGCCATCTAATGAAACATTGCCTTATTTTAAGAGCTAAATAAACCTTCATTTAAAATAAACTTTTATTGATCATGGTAAGAAAAGAAGCACAAAATGATTTGTTTTTAATGATGCTCAAATTGATATGAAACTATGGTTGGTATCTGCTGCTTGGTGATGAAGAAATGGAATTCAGATGCATTTAATATCTAGTCTTTGCTAAGATCTATTGTAATTAAGATGGAGAATATGATTTTTAATGGAAGAGACAGCTTCTATTCACAGTGAATGTGCAATCTAATTCACTAAAATGATTACTCATGTAGCCATTGTAACTTGTTCTTTACCTTAAAAATCATGGAAACCACAGGCTCTTCCCATTTATTTTTCTACTCTGTTCTGTAGGAAATTTAAGTTTTGTTGAGAAATTTATGTTAGGCAGAAAAAAAACTTATGTTGCTTTTACATTTAACATTACCCCAAGCATATAATTTCCTATTCTTTGTTCCCTGGAAACATTATGACAGGAAAAATGTTACTGCAAAAGAGACACAACAAGAAATAGAGGAACAGTTCAAGTAAATATTACTGAATCAGTGTGTGTGTGTGTGTGTGTGTGTGTGTGTGTGTGTGTGTGTGTTTTAATACAATTCTCTGGAGGGAAGAAAAATAATAAATCCTTAAGCATGCTGGGATTACTTTTTTTTCTTTCTTACTCGGCTTGTCTTGTGTAGCTCTTGAGACAGTCCATGTTTTTCAAACATTATGGTTTTTCACTATTTCCTTTAAATGCCCAAAGGTTTGTTTATGTTTTTGCTTTAAGTGTCTCATGATAATTTTGTTTATTTTTCTGTAGTACCTACAGGAATTTAAATAAAGGCATTATTGTAATTTTCACCCCCAAAACCTATTTCCAACAGATTCACTACTTACTATAATGTGATTCAAATCTGCCAAATGATACTTCTGCCTATCCCCTTTCTAATTTACATAAAATGATATTTTTTGGAAGAAAGTATGCTTTATTCACTTATGTTAGCATTTGCAGGAAGAGTAAGCAATAGGAAATGAAATTAAGCTCATTAGAATATGGAATCATTTGTATAGTCTTTTTTTATTTCAATTACTCACTTTTTCTAAAAAATATATATATTTCTGACCTATTTAGGGTTCCAGGTATTTATCATAGTTATAAAGGATTTATTTACTTTTATTTAAGCTTAAAAATAAGATCACTTAGCTTTTGTCTTAATTAAGTAGCAGAAAATAACTCAAGTGACAGAAAACATAATTCAAATTTTATTTCAGAGACTTGTTCTGTCTTTTATGATAGAACACACGACAAAAGATTTACCTGACCAAAATAATAGAGATAAAGTTTTAATAAGCTAGTGTATTTCTCTGAAGTTTGAACATATTCCTTAAAATTTATGAATTTTTGAAAATTTGATATGTTGGTATATAAAAATCTCACATGCTCACTTCATACCTTACTTGTCTGTAATGCCTGCTATGAGCTACACACTACTCCTTTGAAATGCAAAGAATGATTGCCTAGAAATTATTCTGTGGGGAGCCACTGAGGAACCTATACTAAGAGAAGAAAGGTGTATTAATAAACTACACAAACTGTTTTGAGCCCTATGACAGAAAGGCAAAATGGCCATACAAGAGATAGGTACATGTAAAGATACACGTAAAGTATCTTGAGCTGCATTTGGAAAGAGTTTATAACCTAACTTGAAAAGAGGTGAAAAGACATTCCAGGCAGAGGGGGAGAGTATTAAGCAAAGCCATAGGAATTGGAGAGAAAAAACAAATGAAGGCGGGTGGGGAATAAGAAAGATGGGGTTTCCCTAGTGAACTGTGGGAAGAAGGGATGTGTGAGAAGGATTCGTCAATTATTAGGCTGTGGCTCCTTTCCCTCTGGGTTTCCCTGTACAGGTGCTCCTTCTGGCTGTATTATTCCACTCAGACTAGTCTTAGAGATGGTTATTACTCGCCCACTCTCATATGTACATCCAGACACCTCCAGGTTGGAGTTCACCGCTCTGTCTTCTCTCCTTGCTTTGAGCCATATTTGACTCTAGTTTAACAGCTGTGTGCTTTAATATTTTAACATATACATACTCTCTTTCCTCCATTCCTTTAAACAGATTTTAACTGGCTATACTTAATTTGTATTGCCACTGCAAAATGTTAAAAACATAGCCGTGCTTTAACATGGTTTGATTGACTTTAATAATTTAGGTCTTGTTAGGCCTTTCTGATGCTAGAATAGAAGTAATAGTTATAACACATCTGATTTTGTTTTTTAGAAACCGTATTCACTTTATTACTATTGTAACAAATTACCAACATAGCAGCTTAAAACAACAGTACTTTATTATTCTACCGTTTTGGAGTCGGAACTCTGAATCTCGCTGGGTTAAAATCGAGATGTTGGGAGGGATACATATTTTTTCTAGCAGCTCTCAGGGAGAATCTGTTTCCTTGCCTTTTTCAGGTTCTAATGGGTGCTTGAAATCTTTGGTGCAAAGCATCCTTCCTCCACTAGTGAAGTCAGCAAGGGTGGGTCAAATTCTTTGCAAGTGCATTGCTGTAAACTTGCTTCCTTTGTCACATTTCCTGACTCCTCTGCCTCCCTCTTTCACTTTTAAGGACTCTTGTGATTATATTAAGCCCACTCAAGTATTCCAGGATAAACTTCCTATCTTAAATTAAGCTGATTAGCAAACTTAATTCCAATTGCCACTTTAATTCCACTTTATCCTGTAACCTAACCTCTTCACAGGCTCTGGGGATTAGGATATGGACATTTTTGACTGGCCATTATTCTCCCTATTCAAAAGACTTTCATTAAGTTTTGGATCAATTCCAACTGAGATATATATATATATATATAGGAAAGCTTTTGAAAAAAATATATAGCAAATATATATTTTTCAAAAGCTTTCCAAGTATAAGCAATATGGTCATATGTTAAATAGACAAACAAAATAACCAAGTAAAACCCCTTTTATTTATCTCATAATTGCTTTCTTAAAATGTGTCTTTTTGTTTAGAATGTACACTTTAAAATTTTTTTAAAGAATTGATAATTTATCTATAATGCAGACTTTAATATGCATTTGTCATACATTTCTGTTAGTTTATATCTGATAGTAAAAACTTTCAAATTTAAGAAACACATAAGCAGATTCTCTTTGCTCTGGAAGTTTATCAAAATCAAGTTACAACTACTTAAACATTCAGTGTTCTTATATTTTAGGTGTGACTGCAGTATACAACATGTAACTTCATTTAATAAGCTTTTAAAGAAATAGTCTGACAATCTTTGTCTTTTGATTGGGTAGTTTAACCTCCATATATTAAATATGATTACTGATATACCTGAATTGATTTTAGTCATTTTATGTGAACAGTTTCTTCATTACGTTTTTCCCCATTTTTTTAACACTCTTGTATTCTTTGAAATGTTTCCATTTTTTTTCTTACTGTTATTCTTTGTGTTGCTGAAAGATGAAGTGATGGTCAACAGTCTATTGATAGGGTCTTGTTTTCCTTTTGCCCTTGTTTTATTAAAAAAATAAGTAAAACTCTCAGTTTTTAAATGCATAGGTTGTATTTGGTGTTCTATACTCTGAGTAAGATAGGTCTTGTTACATCTTTTTAAATTTAGTTTTCTTTGGATTGCATTTACTGAATTTTGAGTATCTTTCATTGAGTCTGGCAAATGTTGAGCTACCATCTCTCATTATTTTCATTATGGTAATAAGGCATATGTTATAACTGCCACTTTTTTCCTATCACTTATGCTTGCTTCCCTCCCCTCCCCATTTCTTTTCAGGGATCACTCCATTCACTGGAGTGAATGTGAGGAGCACCCTTGGTGCATGGCCATACCCAGGACTGCCTGCCTTTTTATGGCACTCTAGATAATCAATACATATGCTTCCAGCTCATTAAAGACACCTTCCACGGTTTAAATATTCTCTTTAATATTTTTTCAATTATTATTTTTTAAAACATGCTGGGTGTTCCCTTCAATAGATTTTTGGAATTGGTTGTTTATTTTTACACCTCTTATTTCCTCACATATTTTAATACCTACCTTTTGCTTACTAATACATATTTAGCATATTTATGTTAATATCAGTATTTGGTATTCCGAGCACATGAATCTTTGCTGGCCTCATTCTTATGGTCATTCTGGACTGTGAACTCGTATTCTTTTATCTTTGAGACTAAGGTCTGATTTAGGTTGATGGTGATTTTCATTTTTTAGAGCTCATGCCGTGGTTTGATGGGCTCCTCCAACATAGCATAACATTTACCATACTCTTAGAAAGTTTTCTGACCAAATTGTGAGACTTTTACCTGCAAAACTGCATGAGTTCTAGTTGGTGTTTGTAATTTCTCAAGGGATAATGTTTTTCTCTTTCCACAGAGCCAAATTCAAGTCAGGTAATTTTCTTAATTTCACCTTCTCAGGAGTAGGTTTATTTCCAGTCCACCCATTCACTAAGAGTAGAAACAGTTCTACACAGACTCCTATTAGACTCCCATTTGGGGCAAAAACGTTAGGTTTTTCTCCTGTCCAATATTTGGGCGGCGATTGTAACAGAAACTGAAGTCCCCAGGATTTGGAGCCTGCTCTAAAGCAAAATCAGCTTGACTGCTTTCTTACCTCTAAGGATTAGGAATTTCACTTTACATTTAGTTTCTGAGGATCCCGTTTTTGCCAACTCAAATATGCTATTAGTTTTGCCAAACTAAATATGCTAGATATATAATTGTATCTAGCATATTTAGTTTTTTGGTTGCAAGATTAGTAGCACAAGAAATCTAAATTCACATAATGCTAGAAGTAGAAATATCCTTATGCCTTATACTGGTTGTGTCAGACTTTGAATCATTACAAATTCTTCATAGCATCATCCTTTTTTCTCTCTTTCTCTTCACAAGTATACATATTCATTTTTAATAATCCATTCCAAAGGAGACTATAAGTATTAGAAGTCTGTGTAGAATTTCAGTTCTTATAACAAGAACACAGGGACCACTGTGTGTACTAATAACAAATATTTCAAATTTATATTACTTGAGGAGACAGATAGAAACCAAGAGTAACTAAACTTATAATTGCTAACCTAAGATCCTTTATTTTAATTTGTTTGCTTTAATTGACCAAAACTGAGTACTAATTGAGCATTAATCTCTTTCCCTTTGGTTATTCTAATCATCTACAACTGGACCAAAATGGCATCCATAACTATAGGCTGCTAAAAATAGTGTATCTAGTTGTTTTGTGTATCTTATCAACGGAACTAATTTGTCACATTATAATCTATTTAATGAATGACTTAAACATATCAATACTGGTGGATATTTCTATTTTCTGATACACTAGTGGGGATATAATGGAAGTGTAGATCTGTAACCTTATATTTCCTGACTGGAAAAAGCAAGTAGCAAACAAATTGCCAAAAATGTTAAATAGGCGAAGCAAGAAATCATTTATTTTGTACAAGTTTTATTTGTCTGTTTGGCCTTAATACAGATTAGCTATTGGCAATCACAAAGCTTAACACTACTTACATTAATTTTTTAAACATTCAACTCTGCTTAAATAATCTTAAAGAAACTGGATCATTTTAATCATTACTATAGTGGGATCTATTTTGAAGCCTATATCTTGTTATGCGCCCAGGATTGATAAATGTCATTGACTAACGTGAGGGATGGGTGTGCTGGGAAACCTCATCTTGCCCCTCCAGTTTCCCTTCACGTTTTCTCCATTTTGCTCTCTACCCCAGGAGCTTGGCCGTTATGTACTAAATCAAAAAGCCTCCTTACTTTCTGGACTCTAGGTAGATTCCATCAGTGGGAGCCCTAGGAAAAGCATGTAGAAGAAAGGAGGTTGAGATCAAGATATTTATCTCCATGGATCACTCTCTGCCTGGTCGCCTTTGACTGCAAGCATTACACTGTGTAAAGTGGTCTTCTGCACAGGCCCCCATTTCTTGGTTCCATTAACTGTTCTGTAACCCTTTATAGAAGGAATGATACTAGTCTCTGCATTATTCTATGTGGGTTCTCTTTACCCCAGCTACACTATAAACTAGCCTTTGTAAAACTGTCCTTTTTGAGGCCTATGCTTAAGGATATATGGCTAGAGCTACACTGATATGCATGGAGATAAACAAATGGCAGTATAAAAGTTTTTCTTTTCTTTTTTTCTTTTTTTTTAGGTTAAAGATGTGTGCACTTGATATCTTGTTAACTGTGGGAAGGCAAGGGAAAAAGGAATCAGAGAAACATTTGAAATTTAAAGTCTCAAAGAATTCTTGTTCAAGTTCATTTTATAACATGAGGAAAAAAAAACATACATACAGAGAAATACACACACACACACACACACACACACACACTCCAAAGAGAAAGCATAGAATACTTGAAGACACCACTATAAAAGGAATTATGAATCATCTAGTAGGGAAAAAAAGTTCTACAAATATGATTTTCCAGTATGGTTAATTTCTTCATGAAGTAGAAGTAACAGAGGCAGAAAGAAGGATGATCAAATGTCAATATTCTAGAGAGGGAGAATCTCGACTCAAATGCAGTTTGGGCCACTTAGTAGCTGTGACTATGGCCAAGTGACTTTACTGCTCTGTTCCTCAGCTTCTTCAGCTGTTAAATGGGAATGAGGGCAATACCTACTTATTGAGCAGGTTTTTGTAAAGCATGTAGAACAGTTCCTGAGACATAGTAGGCACTCTGAAAATGTTTATTATGTCAATATATGATAAGGAATGAAGCAGGAGAGATCATTGGGGAAAACTGTAAATGGCATTAATAAGAAAATAAATTTTATTCTAAAGAAAATAGAGGAGTCCTTCAAATGGTTTTATTAAGAAAGAGGTATTATCAGATCTGAAAATGTTTCAACAATCACTTGTGACTGATAGGTTTGATGAATCTGAAGAGGTTTGAAAATGTTCCCTATTTTGGAAATTATTACAGAAAGAGTTTGGAGATGAGGGATAAATTTTAAATATGTTTAGAAAGCAGAGCATATGATCTGGTAATTGACTACCTACAGGAGACAGAGAAAGAGGGGAGCAGATAGTCTAAGATGTCTCTAGGATGTTGGTGTGTGTACCTAAGTAGAGATCGGCATGACATTTATATAGAGAATATGAGATTAAGGGCAAATCTAGCCTATCTATGAAGTTATGACAGTGTATTGGGCCTCCAAATAATAAGGCATGTCTCAACTGCATTAATTTATTTAAATTTACAGAATTATAGCTTTATTAAAATAGAACTAAACTGTTTCTTTTCAAAATATTGACCATTTCATAGAAAATACTAATTATTAAGTAGGTAAAGATTAACAAATTATAAGTGCAAAACACTAAGCTCTAGATATTTAAGAAATACACTCATGAGTAAAGGACATTGTTTTAATTGGTCCTAGTTTTAAGCTATGGCATATTTTTCTTTATAAGATAATTTTTATTTTGCTGTACTCTCAAATTTTCATGGTCTTTAGTCATCCTAATGGCAAATAGGAAAGTTATCATTTTGAAATCAGATTTTTTGACAAGCCAAGTCAAAAATGAAAAGAACAATTAATTTTAATAAGGCATTACTTTAAAAGTAAATCAAAGTTCCAGATGTAAAGATAAGAAAAAGCATTAATATTTAGTTTTGATTAATATTCCAACCTCTGTGTAGCAGCATTACAAAGATATTCTTGTAGACCCTATTCAGATATTCTCTTTGCCTTCAAGCACTCAACTTATTATTTTTCTCTTTTTGGTTATGGTTCTCCTTTCTTATTCTTCAGATTGACAGTTCTCCAAAAAGAATATGTTTACAATCAGATTGTGATATTAAACAATTACTAACAAAGATTCCAGTTATTATATGATTATTTCTGGAAATTTATGTTAAAAGGAGCATAGAAGGTGCAGAATTCTTGTAAGAGGAAGTTGTGATGTATATATAATATATATTTATATATAATACACACAACTAATGTATATATACACTATATATGTAATATGTAAACTGATATTAACCACTAACTTATCTACAATATAAAACACTAACTTATGTACAATATAAAAACAATGGTGATTGATGTAGACACATGCAACATATTCAAGAATGCATATGGTGGTCTAATAGATTTGTTAACTTTTTTTAAAAAAGAATGCATTTTCAAGTACAACAGATACTCTTCACTATTAAGTATATTTAATCTCATTAAGAGTAGCTCTTGTTAGAAACCAAGTAGCTGGTGAGTCTACAGATCAGATGACACATTATATTGAGAGAGAGCCAATTTTCGAATTATTGCATATGATCCAAATATTGAGGAAATGTTTAATAATTCTGTACTTATGGTGAAAACAGACATATTAGAAAAGTATTTCCTAAATGGAACCATATTTTACAAATTAAAAGTCTTATTACTAGAATAAATTTGGAACTCTGACACTCTTGCAAAAAGGGTATCTGGCAGCATCACACTTTTTGGAAACAGTCACTGAATAGTCTTTATATCATTCTATGACAAGCATAACACTGAAGTAAAGATATAGAAAAGACATTAAAGAAGTTAATCTTTTTCCTCATATTATATCTGTACCCTGTATCCTAATTCAAAAGAGAAAATCATGATTTTAAAAAAAAGACATACACACACACACACACATTTGAATGTATATGTATATGTGTGTATACTTATATGTATATATAATATATATACATATTATACATAATACATATAATATATATATTTATATATTTGTAACTCTGGTCAACATAATAAAATGAATAATATATACTGAAATCCAAACATAATAATACTTGTAGAATTAAAAAAATATCTCTTTGTGGACCTCATATGAAAGAGATAAAACAATTTGTAGAGGTAGAAACTAGAAGAGAAAATAGACAATGGCGGCTTAGGATTTAACCCAGATTCACTGTGTGAATCAAAGATTTAAAAAATGTGCCTGCATTTTGTGGGCTGTTGCTCATAACAAGTAGCAGCTTTCTTAAAGTGACAGTATAGATCATACCTACATCCCTACAAAATGGATAACAGGACACTGGCTTGAGGAAAAAACTTGCAAAATTCCTACAAAATATTACAATTAAATTACCAATATATGAATGTTACTCTCCATAAGACTTTACTGGAAGGGCAGAGAGAAGGGAAGGATGAGAATAAAGTCACTAAATACCGAGAAGTAGGCAGGAAAATAAAATGAAAAAAAGGAAGCTACCAGAAAAAAATACATTTGCAAGCTAAAAGAAATATTTTGAGAGAAAGAGAGGGCACAAGTGAGTGAGGCTCAGAGGGAGAATCTCATGAGGGGCAGGGTTGGAGGGCAGAGAGAGAAGTGGGGCTCAAGCTCACCCCAAGTCGGATTTGATCTCATGAATCCTGAGATCATGACCTAAGCTGAGTCTAACGCTTAACTGATTGAGCCATCCAGGTATCCCTTTAAGCTAAAACGTTAAACCCAGGAACAACAATCTATATTAATTCCAACAAAGTCAATAAATTAAAGACTGTATTCTTCAGGAAACTACAAGTATAATGCAATATGAAAAGTGCAATTTATAAGTGTGTGTAAGTTTGTCAAATCTAAAGGAAGTTATTATATCCATAGCCAAAGACAAGAACTTATGGGGGCAAAGAACAAAAACAAAATAAAACTAAAACAACAAAAAAACCTAATGATGTGAATAGAAAACTGTATGTGAATATGAAAAATATATAAATAGTTTAAAACTCAGTTATTGAAATAAAAATGCATCAATAAGTGAGATAAACTGTAGAATGGGCTCAGTAAGGAAATTTCAAGTACACATTTCATCGATAATCTATAAGAAAAGTATACAGGAAATAGTTATAGGACAATATTCAATGACATATTATCTGGAATGTTTCTTAAATTAAGAAAGATATGAGTCCTTAAATTGAAAAGACACATGAAGGAAAATAAAAATGGATGAATAGAAATAAATGTAGAGAAGTAAAAAATATGAAGTAAATGAGAAAGTACTAATGATACCTAGAGAGAAAATTTAGAATTGTTTATGAACAATTATAATATATTATTAAAGACTTCCTATATTTAAAATTAGTTTCCAAAATACATTAAAATACCACTTCACTTCTTATGGAAAATAAAACATATATCTTCTAAGACCTAAAGAAATATATAAAAATAGTTTAGGCATACCAGTACAAATGCATATCTCCTCTGAAATTGTTGCTGAAAATATGTATCAGCTGAAACATAGGTGATCAAAGAGAGAGTGGTTAGAAAATACTTAATAAAATATAATTTTATATCTAATTAATTTTAGGTAATAATGATCAATTTGCATCTGAGTCAAGAAAAGCAAATCTAAAATACTAAACAATAATAACAAATAAGATCCTGAAACACATTTTTGAGAAAAGTAAGACATGTGAAGTTCCTTGTTTTGATCCAGGAAAGTTTAAATACATTACATATCTTTGGGCATAAAAAAATATTTAAGGTAAATTATTAAAGGAGAAAACCATCATGGGGAAAAGCATATATTAATATCTATCTTTCAGTTTAAAGATGAAGGGAAAAGAATACACAAAGAGAAAGCATTGTAAGCAAACTACAAAGTGACATTTGGAAATGGTTCAAATATTATATTATCATAGAAAATTTTCAGAAATTAATAATACCTATTAAAAGACACACACTGAGATATTAAATGAAGCTGTGACTGATCTATATCACTCTTAGAAGAGAATTGTCAGAAACAGACTCTAACAGAAAGTTTTTGTAAATGATAAATGAAGATAACTGGTACAGCAATATTGGTATATTTCAAAGGATTTTGAAGCATTAAAAACCTGTTAAAGACAAATGGGAATGGTGGTTATTGAAAGAAAGAAAACAATATCTTTCAAAACATCTTTTTTAATTCTTTTTGTTTAAAGGTGCAATGGTTTTTGTTTTTTGTTTTTCATTCCAAGAATTTATTAAATTTAAGTTAGTTAACATATAGTGTAGTATTGGTTTCAGGACTAGAAGTTAGTGTTTTGATTCATCACTTACAACACCCAGTGCTCATCCCAACATGTGCCCTCCTAATGCCCATCACCCATTTAGCCCATTCCCTTACCCGCCTCCCACAACCCTATTTGTTCTCTATAGTTAGCAGTCTCTTATGGTTTGCCTCCCTTTGTTTTTATCTTATTTTATTTTTCCTTCTCTTCCCCAAAGTCCAAAATGTTATTTTTTAAAAAAAAATTTGTATGTGGGGAGCTCCAATGGCTCAGTTGGTTGGGCTTCAGCCTCTTGATTTCGGCTCAGATCATGACCCCAGGGTCATGGGATTAAGGCCCCATGTTGGGCTCCAAGCTCTGTGTGGAGCCTGCCTGAGATTCTTTCCCTCTGCCCCTCTCCCCAGCTCACACGTGTGTGCTCTTTCTCTCTATCTAAAAAAGCAAAACAAAAACAAAAAACAAAACAAAACAAAACTTGCATACACCTAACCTCATAATATTAAAAAAAAAAACAAAAAAACCCCCAGAAACTGATGTCAATTAAACAAGAACAACAATTTTAAGACATAGAATATGAAAAAACGAATAAATCAGCTTGAACTATTAAAGATAAAAATGAGACACACACAAACATATAAGCACAAGTAGAACGTATCAGTCTGTACTCCCTTTTATTTCCTATTCTTTGATGTCCCATAGTGTCCTGTCTCTGAATTCTATTGGATAAGACAAACTGTCTGTCAGTCTCTGTCCAGACAGAAAGAACATAGACAGATCTTGATGGAGGTAAAGTCATAGATGAGCTTCTTACAAAAGAGCTTCTGATGGGGTGCCTGGGTGGTTCCGTCCGTTAAGCGTCCGACTTCGACTCAGGCCATGATCTTATGGTTCACGGATTCGAGCCCTGCGTCGGGCTCTGCGCTGACAGCTAGCTCAGAGCCTGGGGTCTGTTTCAGATTCAGTATCTCCCTCTCTCTCTGACCCTCCTCTGCTCATGCTGTCTCTCTCTCTCAGAAATAAATAAAAAGAAATTTCAAAAGAGCTTCTGAAATATAATATATATTGGCATTCCCATTGTGTGGTTTTCAAGATGTTTGACATTTGAGATTTATTTGCCTTAAACATGAGTCTGATCCTTTAATTCAAATAGATGTGCTCCACAGATGTGCATAGTGCGTGTTTGTAAGTTTGTGTGTGAGTGTGTGTTTGTATTTGTACATGGTTCTATACACATAACGTGCTTAATTTCTCTAAATCCATCCTAGCTTATCTTGGACCGGAAGTGCCAATGTTAACTAACTTAATAAGGATCATAAAATCATAATTAGAAATTTCCAATTTGAATTTAAATTTCTTGCTTTTTCTGAAGTTAAAAAATTACTTAGATCATATTGCTCCCTTGGCTCATCTTATTTTAACATAATATTTTCTGGAGGAAAATGAGAAAGCCAAGGTAGTAACTTTAAAAAAAAGTGTGAATAGCCCAACTGTGGAAAAGAAAAGGAAAGTTTGAGCAATAACTCATACAGAAACTTATAGGTTTACATTGTAACATAATTTAGTGCCTTGTGATTTTATTCATTACAGAAATTGGCTTGTAAGTGTCAACTACAGCTTCATTTAAAATCATAGTCATAACGTTAATATCTCCACAGGAAGAATATTAGGTCAATCATATTGATTTTTACCTTGCAACGGAGCTCACCATTGGATGTTCGTTCCATTTGTGTTTTAAGTTATATTAATTGCCCTATTTATTGTGTGGAAAATCTTGCTCTTATAGAGTACTCTGGTGACCTAAGAGTCCATATAGTTTTCTGATAAAGCTATTTATGCACAAATAACACTGTAATATGTCGCAATTTTTCAGTAAGTCAAGTTTATAAAGATTATATGTTACCTTAAACAATATGTTTCTCTTTGCAGTTTTCTGTATGTCTTAAAATGATGAAAATTTTGTAAAATTACATGGAAGTTGCACATAGATTGGGAATAATACTTAAATTATTGATTTATAGTAGGTCCCATGGTCATTTTCCTGAAAGTACAAATATATTTGTGTCCAGTTTAAACAATTTATATCACATAACATATATTAATAATAGAAATGTCATATAATATACAAATACATAAAGCTATAGGAATCAAGGTCATCTAATTGGATCTAAATTGTTAGTATCTTCTTTAACATGTGTATGCTAGCAATATTTATGTTACGTCTTATAGAACTAATCCTTAGAAGGTGGTTTCCAGAGGAGAAGCATCGGCACCACTTGGGACATTATTACAGATATGAATTATCAGGCTCCACTCCAGAGGTACTGATTCAGACACTCTGGAAATAAGACTTTAACAATCCATTTTTTATAAGCCTTTCAGGTAATTTTGATGCATGCTAAAATTTGAGAATCCCTTATTTATCCATTTGCTGGGGTTATGTTAATGTCCGTTAAACACTGGTCTTAACCAGAGAGCTCAGAGAGATCTCAGAAATTCATGTTACTGGAAGGCCTTATGCTCTGGCTTGAACAAATGCAACAAAACTTCAGTATGTACATTTCAAGGTAGTGTTGCCAAAGGATTATTTCCTACAAGGTAATTTATTTTTCCTAGGAAATGCTTTTCAATCACGATCCTTACAGTTAAATAAATGAATAAATATCCTGTGATTATTTTCCCAAACAACCTTGGCAGATAGTTCTCTTGAAATCAATGTTCTTGTTAACCTTCAGTGGCTTCTGAAAATACCAATGCCAAAGTGACATAGAGTGTTGATAGATCCTCATAAATGTGGATGTTCTTTTTGTTGACAGGGATTTTTATTATCTCTTTGCTTCCATGTTTTCTCACCACCATTACCTTTAGATACACCTCTGTTTTACCTATTTACAGTTTTTTTGTGTGTGCCAGATAAACACATATATGACACCAAATTTAAACCTTTCCAAATGAGCAGAAAACTTTTTCTTGTGATTAGTCTAGTTCCAAGTTTACTATTTGGGCTTGAAATTATTAAGACCTGATTACTACATTTTATGCCATTGAATTAGCCGTTAGCATTTATGATAATTTATGACCTCAGTTCTTTTTCCTTAAGTTTAAT
Source organism: Crocuta crocuta (assembly GCF_008692635.1). Taxonomy (NCBI): domain Eukaryota; kingdom Metazoa; phylum Chordata; class Mammalia; order Carnivora; family Hyaenidae; genus Crocuta; species Crocuta crocuta. Next base: position 1,681,533 of record NW_027529203.1, on the reverse strand, counting down.
TTCCTAGTTGTTTAAAAATTATTCTCCATTACATCTTGGCCTATCGATGGTAGAAATGGTTATAGTAAACCCATAAATGTCTGATTACTTAGTCTTTTTTGATGTGCTGATTTAGTCTCTACCTTCCTCTTACTTACTGGCTTTGTTAAAATGCATTTATAACTTCCAAAGAGTCTTTCTATTTCCTTTACTGCAGTCACAATATGAAAGTAAATTAGATGAATATGTTAAGCACTGCATAGCATCTCTACATGACCAGAATAAAGTAAAAGATTCTTCTGGAGCTTTATTTTCTATGATACAAAGTTTATTATCCTTATTTCAAAGATATTTGTATTAGACACTGAGAATTTCTGTCTCATGACTCCTGTGACTTCAAACTAGGTAAGGCAACAGACCGGCATGTTTACATTTTAATCTGAAAGTTATCTTGCACTAATAGGGTTTTCTTTTAGGATATTAAAATGAGTTGAGGAGCATGCCTGCAGAGACCACACTGTGCACAGAATGAGACAAATCATCCTATTCCATTCAATTAGATATGGTAAGAAAGATAAACATAACAAATGAGCCTGTGGAATATGCAAATAGCTTCAAGAAAAAAATAGGAATGAGAAAATGCTAAATGGTAAGCCAGCACTGGAACTTTGGCAAAAGATTTAAGTGACTTTTCCTCCAGACATTAATACAGTTATTATTTAAAGAATACTACTTAATAGAGTCAAGCCATCAACTTACTCCAAGTGACATGAATATCTTTTTCCTTGCTAGGTGTTTAAAAAATCACTTTCTTATCCTGAAGTGTCATTTTGCTTAATGATTTATCTTTTATGTATCTCCTTTTGACCCACTCATACTTAGGTTTTATTAATTTTAGTATAAATAAAGCAGTATATATGTTTAGTGTAAAAGAAATAGAAAATAATAGAAAGATAACGTTTTATGCAGAATTTCACTGAAAGTTTGCTTAAGAAGTGCACAGTGATTGGAAAAAGACAAGGGTGCCAACTCTTCTAACTTCTACTTAACATTGTTCTGAAAGTCCTAGCTATAGCAATTAGACCAGAAAAAAACAGTATCCAAATTAGAAAGGAAGAAGTAAACTTGTTTTTATTTGCAGATGGCATGATCTTATATATAAAAAATCCTAAAGGCTCCACAGGAAAACCTGTTAGAATGAATAAATTTGGTAAAGTTGCAGGATGCAGAATCAATATTTAAAAAAAGTTATGGGGCGCCTGAGTGGCTCAGTTGGTTAAGCTTCAGACTTCAGCTCAGGTCATGATCTTGCGGTTCGTGGGTTCCAGCCCTGTGTCAGGCTCTGTGCTGACAGCTAGCTCAGAGCCTGGAGCCTGTTTCAGATTCTGTGACTCCCTCTCTCTCTGACCCTCCCCTGATCACACTCCCCCACCCAGAAATAAAACATTAAAAATTTTTAATTAAAAAGTTGTATTTTATACACTAATAATTAAATATCAGAAAGAGAGATTTTAAAAGCATCATGATTTAAAATAGCATCAAAAACAACAAGGTACTTAGGAATAAATTTAACTAAGAAGGTGAAAAACTTACACAGTGAAAACTATAAGACACTGATGAAAGAAACTGAAGAAGACACAAATAAATGGAAAGATATCCCATTCCTGGATAGCAAAAATTAATATTATAAAAATTTCCATTCTACACAAAGCTATCTACGGAATCAATGCAATCTCTATCAAATTTCCAAAGTCATTTTTTACAAAAATAGAGAAAACTAGCCTAAAATCTGTATGTAATCAGAAGGTTCTGAATAGCCAAATCAATTCTGAAAAAGAAGAACAAAGGTGAAGGCATCACATTTCCTGATTTCAAAATATATTATCAAGCTATAGTAATTAAAACAGTATGGTACTGGCATAAAAACAGATACATAAATCAATGGAACAGACTAGAGAACCCAGAAATAAATTCATGCATATGTGATCAATTGATTACATCAAAGAAGCCGAGAATGTGAAATCAGAAAAGGGTAGTTTCTTCAATAAATGGTATTGGGAAAACCAGACAGCCAAATGCAAAAGAATAAAAATTGACCCATATTTTATATTATACACAAAAATAAACTCAAAATAGATTAAAGACTTGAATGTAAGATCAGAAATCATGAAGCTCCTAGAAGAATATATAGGGGGAAAAAAATCCTTGACATTGGTCTTGATAATGATTGTTTGGATAAGTCACCAAAAACACAAGCAACAAAAACTACTATAAACAAGTGCGACTACATCTAACTTTCTGCAAAGAAAAGAAGCAATCAATACATGAAAAGGTAACCTACAGAATTGGAGATATTTTCAAATTATATATTGGTTAAAGGGTTAATATCCAAAGTATGTAAAAAAACCTCATACAATTGAGCAAAAAACCAAATGATTTAATTTAAAAAATTCATTATAGGACCTAAATAGACATTTTTCAAAGAAGATATACAAATGGCTAACAGATTCATGAAGAGTGCTCAATCTCAGTAATTACTATGGAAGTACAAATCAAAGCCACAGTGAGATACCACTATATACCTGCAATGATGATGACTATCATTGAAAAGATAAGAGATAACAAAAGGTGATGAGGATGTAGAGAAAAAGGAAGGACATGTACATTGTTCAGGACAATGTAAACTGGCATAGTCATTATGGAAATAGTATGGCTGTTCCTCAAAAATTATATATAAATCCACCATAGTATCCAGAAATGCCAGTTTGTGGATATATATACATGGGAAATGAAATCAGGAATTGAGGAGACATCTGCAACATTATTCACAATAGCCAAGAGATGGAAATAACCTAAATGTCCTTCTATAGATGAATGGCTAAAGAAAATGTTATGTTATATATTTATTGGAATGTTATTCAGCCATAAAAAGAAGGAAATTATTTCATTTGTAACAAAATGAGTAAACTCTGGGAGTAGTATGCTGAGGGAAATAACCAAAAAGACAAAGAGAAAACTGTTTTATTTTATTGCATATCTTATATGTGGAATGCAAAAAAAAAAAAAAAAAAAGTTGTGGGGCACCTGGGTGGCTCAGCTGGTTAAGCAACCAACTTTGGCTCTGGTAGTGATCTCATGGTTCATGGGTTTGAGCCCAGTGTTGGGCTCTGTCCTGACAGCTCAGAGCCTGGAGGCTACTTTGGATTTTGTGTCTCCCTCTCTCTCTCTCACCCTCTTCTGCTCTGTTTCTGTCTCTGTCTCTATCTCTCTCAAAAATAAATAAACATTAAAATAAGTAAATAATGTTTAAAACTTTAAAAAAAAGTTGATTCAAAAGAAACAGAAAATATAATGAAAGTTGCCAGGGGCTGGAGGGAGTGGGGAAACGGGGAGATGAAAATCAAAGTGCATAAATTCTCAGTTACAGAAGCAGTAAGTTCTGAGGATCTAATATATAGCATAGTGACTATAGTTTTTAATATGATATTGTACACTTGAAAGTTGCTGAGAGTAGATTTTATATATTCTATCACACACACACACACGCACGCACGCGTGCACACATAAAAGACTTTTAACCATTTCACAATGTATATGTATGTTAAAACATCATGTTGTGTACTTTGAACATATAAAATTATATTTGTCAATTATTCCTTGATAAAGTTGTAAAAATAAATACCACGGTGACCATGTTATCCAGAGACTAGCTAATGGCCCTTGAATAATCATTAATCATTCTGCAGTTTTGTTTTCTGATATCTGGTCATTCTAACATCTCCTTGAAAATTCCATTTTCTTCTCTTGATCTACAACTAATCATTTAAAAATATGAGGTCCGTGTAGGTTTTTGTTGGTCACAGTGAACACATTATATGTGTTCATATGTGTTGATTTGAACACTGCATAACCACATTATGGGATATTTCTAGGTAATTTGATCTTCGTCAAAAGGCCGAGAAGCGATTTTTAGGTGTGAATTCTTATGAAAATAATTGACTTTTACAGTTTTGATGCTTATTTTTGTTGAAATAGTTCCAAAGTGCATTTCACACATAATTCCTAATCTTTTCTTTAGTATTACATTTCTAACTTTCTTTATTTATAATTGGTTGCAACCAACTTAAATGTATTAAAAAATGAATTCCGCTTTAAATATGCACTTATTAACTTTCCTTTATCATTTATAGAATTCCTAGTCTATTTAGAACTGTGACTTCAAATTAGTAGGACTGTATCCTTTCAATTATTTTTTTTCCCATCATATGTTCTCCGTTCTTTTTCATAGTCTTTTTTACATTCAGCTCTTTGCTACTTAGCTAGCTTGGAAACCACAGTCCATAGCTTTTGCCCCTTGATTTCTTACATCTGTTAACATTTATATGTTAAGCAACATATACATGGTTGGATAATCTCTCTAAATATCACGACACTGCTTTACTCTTTTTATGTCTACCCAAAATTTATTGGGTACATACTACACTCTCTTGAAGACTTTAGTTGTTGTTCAAGCTGGAGTGTTTCATCATCACTTCCAATTGAGCCCTCAAACTATGCCCATCTTCCCCGTGTCACACAAAAAAATCTTCCATTCCAGTCTGGTTTGTGTCATGCCCTAGATAAAATATAATCCTGCTAATCTCTGCACTTGTGTACAAATTTTTGTGTCCCCATATTTTCTTTATCAGGATTTCCAAATACAGTGAGAATGCTGTATTCTCAAAACTACCCCCTTCACCTCCACACTTTCACTTAACCAAATGAGCCACCCAGACGCCCCTGCCATCCATACTTTCAAATTTTCTCTTTCCTCTTTCCCTTCAACCTCCCAGTATATTTATACTCTAGTTTCTAGTTGGATCAGTATATTACATGGACCAAATAAACGTTATTCACAACTGAGAGGATATAGTATATTTACATTCTCTTTCTTGAACATCTCATAGTTTTCACTAGAAGAAATAATCCCAACATTCTTTTGTTTTCTTATTTGTTGCTTGTTATATCTGTGAATATTTTTTTTTTCTTTAGCTTTCCGGTCTGACTGGAAGCCTCATAATCTCCATTCAATGTGGCAAAACACATCAGATAATATAACTTTTATTTTGTTAAAGGCATCTTTCCTCCTTGAGAATTATCCCTTGCTGCTCCAGTCTGGATTGGATATTGTCAAAATCAGTTTCACATATATCTTCTTGGGAGCCCTGAAGCCTCTCTCTTGTGTTGGATCTCTTATGTAGTATTGATTTCTGGACCCTTGGCTGACTATATTTTGGTTTACTACCTTGTTTAGAAAAGCACATAATCAGTATCAGTAGTATTCTGAGCATGTGTGTTTTGTTGATACATTAGGTTTGAGATACATTAGGTTTGAGAACTTGCATGCTGAAACATTTTAGTTTCGGAAATAAGACATTTTAAGAATACATTTAGATATATACCAAAAATAGTGAGCAGACCTTGTCCTTCACCTGGCTCTAGTCTCCAAATGCAGCAGGTTACAATTCTTATTCTGGGAGACAGGGGCTAAATGGAGGGAATGTTGGAATGGGATGTGTGTGGAAGGGCAGGCAACTTTTTCATAAGTGGAAGGGAGATATATGATAGTCCCATTGTCCTTATTTTTCCTGGCCCATTTGGGCATGAATGAAACTAGCCCTAAATAAACTTGTATTTGCTGGAATTCCTTCTCAGTCCTGACAGTCTAAAGAGCCAGTGGACACACAGAACCAACCCTATTGACCTCTTTAACCAGAGCAGACAAACACCATCATGATATTTCTAACTGGCACTTGGGACTGCAGACATTGAGAGACCATATAGTTAGAACACATAACTTCACAACAGAGAGATGCAAAGCTTAACATTACAATAATACAACTGCAACAATAAACATATTGGGTTTAAGCTTTTGAACCTCTTTGATTGTTCTGGTGAGGATTATACTTACATTATATTCACAACTGAATACTTTTGAGGGTTGATTATAATTTTAGTAATACTTTTCCCTCTGAAGTTTAAAACATTCATCCACTGTTTTCTACCCACTCAAATTGCTATTGAAATATCTGGTGATATTTGGATTCTATTCCCCTCTTGTGTGACTTCTCAACTGCTGAAAGCTTTAGGAACTTCTCTTTATCTCTAGTACTCTGAATGTATTGATAACACACTGAGATACCTTTTTCATTCATTGCCCTGGAAATTCAGTGGGTGTTTTTAGTTCAGGAATTCATGAGCTGAACTGAAGTGACTTCTCATTACTCCGACTGCTTAATCTATTTTGGGGGAAATTTTTCTACTTTGTGTTAACATTCTTCTAAAATTTCTCCTATTATGATTATTATTTACGTATATAGCACTTTTATTGTTCTCTGATTATTTACTTGAAAGCATTTTGTTATGCTTTCACTAAAACAGTATTTTTCATTAAGAGGTATTTTTTGAAGTTTTCTTTGTTCCAGGATCATTTAAATTTCCTCCAATTTTTATCTCCCCGTTTTTATTTTGGAGATTCTCTTCAATGTACTGAAGTTCATTATGTATGCACTACATATCACTAAAAAATTACTAATACGTTAACGAATAGGTTCATGAGCTACACTTTTTGAGAAATATAGGGTAACTGGACAGAATCTGGTATGTTTTATAGAGGCTTTCTGACGGTATTGTAGACCTTCTCCCAAGGGTCAGTATTTTCTAGGGATAAACTATTAAATACTTTGCTACTAAGTATAAAGATTCTTGCCATTTTTCTGGGAGAAACAGAATTCAAATCTTACCTTTCAGAATGCAGAAACTTAATTATCTTAACCTCAGTAAAGCCACACCCCTACCTCACCCTTCCTAGATGTCAGTGAGTCTAGAAACCTCACAATCAGCTTTTTAGAAAGTAAAACCCCATCCTCCTACTTGGGTGAGAGACCCAAGACAACCCAAGGTTGTCTGCCTTCCTGATTTGGAAAGAGAGTTGAAAGTTTATTTTTATTTGTTTACTTATTTATTTTCTAATGTTTATTCATTTTTGAGAGAGAGACAGAGTATGAGCAGGGAAGGACAGAAAGGGGGGTGGAGGGGAGGAGACACAGAATCTGAAGCAGGCTCCAGGTTCTGAGCTATCAGCACAGAGCTTGATGTGAGGCTCAAACTCAGGAACTGAACTGTGAGATCATGACCCGAGCTGAAGTCAGATGCTTAACCAACTGAGCCACCCAGAAGCCCAGAGAGAGGTGAAAGTTTAAATACTTCCTGTACTTTACTTTCAGTCAATTCTCCTGTTTTCTTCCAACCTCTCACATTCTTCATAATCCAAATACCACATGATTCTGATTCATGAAACTTTCAAAATCTGCCTGATTTTTATTAGCTTCCTTCATATTCTTATATTGACATTTACACTTCAGCATCCCCTACTCTGATAATGTTAGCATTTATCTTCATCTTCTAAAATTGTGTTGGCTTTTTTCGTCTTCGGTGTTTTTTTCCTGTGCTTTGTTCACTTTGCTTTTATTTATTTATATAATTTTATACCATTATTGTGACTTCATTTAAACTTTTTCAGAAAACAGAGAAATCTCAGATTCTTCAAATCTAAGATGACAGTTACTCATTAGTATTTGCAATGACTGAATGAGATACATATTTGAAGCTCCTAATTCTGTTTTGTCACTAAGTTAGTTAGCACTTTGTCTTTATGTTTAACATATGAAATTAGATTGAAATCACTTCCTCTCTAGTAAGAGACTCTAACCTTTCTTTATTTTGTCTATATCTAAAAGAGCTGAATACACATCGAATATACTCAATACCTATTAAAAATATTTGTACCCAAAGTTCAAAGAGGTCCATGATAATATCATGAGACTGCGGCTTCTTTTCACACAAATATATTTAAAAAATCCTTTGTGTAGTAAAGTGCAAGTTCTTTGTTCTCAGGTATAAAATCCAATTATAAGAGATTACTTTAGGCAACACTAAAATAATAATTGATAAGATCTTCATTTTAATATAAAGAAATATAATCATAGTTTAACTGGTGTAATTTAAGTGCAGTATTTAAAATTTAAAAAATGAACATTGCTTTTTTTTTATTAAAAACTTTTAAATACCTGTTATAATATATGTTCCATGAGGGCAAGACTTTTTGTCTGTATGGACATGTGTGTGTATATATAGGATATGTATGTGTGTGTATATCTATATGGATATATAATATCATATAAATAAATAAATATTTGTTGAGTTTATTTAATTATGGTGTGGGACTCTTCAAATACTTTCATTTTGACAACAGCATTTTTCTGTTCTATCTTAATCATGTATAACCCCACCTAGAAGAAAGCCTTGCACATAACACACATCATAATTAGTGAAGAAATATTTATTAAGTAAATAAAGATATGTTGAGACAAGGCTAACATTTTGGCTGATATAATCTTCATTCAATTACAGATTTAAATACGTATAGTGGTTGTGAGTTATAAGAAGAGAAGAGAGAGATTGAGGTACAGAGGGAGAGGGGAGAAGGGACAGAAGGAGGAAAGGGAGAAAACAAGGGTAAATAAGGTATATTGATTGAGTTTTGGTAACTCTTTTTCAAGGTGTGATCCCAGGGTTTCAAATGTTGGAAGTTAAAACACACAAGCCTTTCAAAAATTAATAAAACTGACAGTACAAATCAATAAAACAGCAACTGTAAAGTTTTATAGATGACAAATATGCACATCTAGTATGAATAATAATTTCTAAAACTATCCAAATATTATTTGTCATAAAATGTCAATTGGAATAAAATTTCTAGTGACCTCATCCCTAAGGAATTCTAAAAGAGCATTGTCACAATCAGCTTATGGTAGTGAAAGGTAACTTGCTCTGGAAAACAGTTAAACGACTCAAAAATGGCTATAATGATAAAAAAGACTATCATGTTTTTCAGTGCTTCTAATAGTCAAAAAACAAACAAAAACCCCTTTTCTTTGTGAATATTGGTATTTAAAATAGCAATATTTCTACACATTTTAATTTACATGTAATTTTAAATATACATATGTAACATTAACTACTATGCCTTAACTGTTTGCTGTGAAATTTTAAATTCCTAAACACTTCTAACATCAAACTGGACAAAAAGCTACCTGATAGAGTCTTCTCATTGAGAAAGTGGGAGTTTTCTTATACTTGAGGTATATCATATTTAGGCATTTATGGTACTCTAACTGGAAAACCTCTTTTCCTATGGGTTTTCTGTAATGTTGCATTTTATTAGTGGGATTACATCCACTAAGATTAAATATCATTTAGGAAATTTTGATAAAAGAATGATAACCCCTATTCATGCCTTGTATTCATCATTTTGCTCTTTCTAGACTACACTGTTAAAATACATTTTTAAAATGATAATATGTATTTACTTATCACTAGAATATCCTGTCTGTGTGAGCTTCTAACAATGGTGGGAAATATTTGAATGTATCAGAACATATCTGATTAGGTTACTGAATGCACAGGGTTCATATTAATTTCCTTTTGTTGTTTAAACTTGAGACCATGAGAATTATTGCACTATAAAAAAGATAAAAACATGAGTACTCTCAGATACGTTTATCTTCTACATCTCGTCACTGCAAATGCTACAGCTTTTGGCCACAGATATGTCTTAAGTAGTATGTATAATATTAACATAATCTTAGGCATTTATTTGTGTCAATTATGTTTACAATCTGATAACTTTGGTCCATGAGTATAAATATTTTAAAGGTAAATCTTTGATGTTTTTATTTTTATTGATTAATTTTTTTATATTTTGTAGTTTCAAGTTTTTATTTAAATTGCTTTTAGGTAACATATCATATAATATTGGTTTCAGGTATGTACTTTAGTGATTTATCACTTCTATATAGCACTCAGGGCTCATCACAATTAATGAAAATTAAGTATAAAACCACCCAAGGGGGCGCCTGCATGGTTCAGTCAGTTAATCCTCTGACTTCATGATCTCATGGTTCATGAGTTACTGCAATGGGCTTTCTGCTGTTGGTACAGAGCCTGCTTTAGATCTCTGTCCCTTTCTCTTTTTGCCCCTCCCTGGCTCATGTGTTCTCTCTCTCTAAAAAATAAAAATAAAAATAAAGAATAAAAACACCTGAGAAAATGTTGGTTTCAGTCTGGCTTCAGTCATAAGGCCTGGACAATCCAATGAAGATATTCTTTTTATAGTTTTTCATAACTGCTACACTTAAAAAATAACAGTTCTATTCATGAAAACACAAACCACTCCAAATATGTGTCATATTTACATTCTTATTTTATTTTTATCTTCTGAGGCATGGGATTAAAGGTGTTACTTCATGAAACCACACGAAATGAAATTGTCAGAGACAATTTAGCTGACCTTCTAAATCTTTAAAGTCTCCTTACTCCCTTTGAAATCAATAGGCCTGAGCTTCATTTCTACACTAATGGTCAGAATCTGTATCATTTCTAGTTTGTCTCCACTCCTTAACTGTTAAGTAACTTGAAGACAAGACTTTTTCTGGTTATCAGTCCATTCATTGAATTTTGTTATTGTGTATAGCACAAGTTTGGAACTTAATAAATACTTAATAAAAGACACAGCAGATGAATGAAGGTAAAATTTATTAAGGTCTGTACATCAAACTTTTGTGTATCGCTTTTGATCATATATAATTAAAATTATGGTTCTTACCCACTGTGTTTACTCGGATCAGGTTTTCTTCACTATGTAGTTAACGTGGGGGCGGGGGGTGGTTATAAGATGATCTAAATATTTTAATTTAGAAGCTGACAATGTGTTTCTTGTTATATGGGTCACCAAAATGAAAAAAAACAAAACAAAACAAAAAACATTTTTCAATATGAACAATATTAAGAAAATTATATGATGGATTCTATATTAGGCTAAATTTACTATATATCACAGACAGTGCCCTAACTAGATCAAGAATAATTTACAAGTGCTATTGAAAACACCTAAGTTTTAAAGATCACTTGTAACCCCACAAAGTTTACTACTTAAAGTTTACTAAACAGAAGATCAATTGGTTTATGACTTTTCTTTTGCAAGAACCATAAATGTTATTCTCTGTGTATGGAAGGATTCTATCATGTAATATTAATAGCTTATGTTGCTTTTCCTAAAAAAAATCTTTAGATTGAAGTATAATTAACTTACAGTGTTATGTTAGTTCAGGTGTACAATATAATGAATATCATCCCAGAATTTCTTTGTTTCCCTGTGCTTGGTCCAAGGGAGGGCATGGGTTGAAATCTAATAAAGGTCAATTCAGATTGATATCTGAGGAAGAAATATAATAACTTTGTCTTTCTTCTGATGTTTCTAAGCTTAGAGAACATAGGTTGCTAATATCCAATAAGTTCACAGTACTGAAAAAACTTTGTATTTAGACAAACAGAGCTTACAGATGGATTAAGGAGTTTGCTAGCATTCTTTGAGGTCGGGTATCCAATATTTCTTGAAACTAAAACCACACCTAATCTTCCCACTAAAGTGAGCCCAAAATGTTTTTTTTCTCGAATATGTTTAAGTTAGAAGTGTGTCAGTTTAAAGAATCCAAGGATTTTTTTTGTTTTGTTTTGTTTTTTTGGTGACTCAGGCTCTGTTTTGCTTTCTGTTGCCATTCCTCTTTCTATTAATTAGTGTCTTTAATGCAATAGTAAAGGTAATTTGTTTACAGTCAATGTTAGTACTATCATGAGTGATATTTTGTCCCATTAATACAAATTTCCGCATCTGCAATGATCCTGTATGTGTTAGCTTTATATTTGGTCTAGTAAAAAAGATTTCTATTTACTTCATTTTCAAATCTTTGCAGGCTATTCACTGTTGTTGCCAGGCATTTGTGTGCACTCTTTCATATGGTGTCCTAATTCTCAGTTCTAAATATGGACTTTACCAAAGCATAGAAGAGATATTCTCCCTACTCTTTATAGGAATTCTCAAATACTTTATGGAATTGATCATGTTCTTCTAAGTATCCTCTGAGTGAAATTTGCATTTGTTCTTCATTTATTATGGTATCTTAGATCTTGGCCATGTGCTTTGCTTACTTGGAGTTTTTTCCAGATTGTCGGTTTCTCCTTTTAAATATTATATAAAAATTTACTAAAATCAATTATTTAGATGGAGGATGGAAAGTGGCAGTGGTATCTATCAATTGTACTTATTCAGTTTAAACACATTCTGTCACACTCGAGATATTATCTCAGGAGAAGAGAAATTCTGATCTGGAGCATACATTTAGATATCTATGTAGTTAGGTTTGAAATATCTCTTTATATCCTTATCCATAGGTTGGATAATCTGGAATCAGTAAACACTGATACAATTAAAAGGAACAATATAAATATTTCACAATTAAATTCAGAAAATATGTTTTACATAACGCATGTAGATCTTAATAAATTATGGTCACATTATCTACAATAAAATCTCAAATAGGTCAGATGAGTCCTATATAAACAAAATGAGAATGTGTATAATTCTGGCAGAACAAAAGTATATGTATGTGGTAGTAGGTGAATCTGAGAACTGTTTTCTTACTTCCCATCTGAAAGGAACATGGGTCCCAATCCACGTCTCTCTTCTTTTCTAGCTTGGTTTCTTATCTCAGCCAGTCACAAGCTTAATATGGTCCATCCTCAGCAGTAGAAGCACCTTTTCAGAACAGAATTGCAGTGCTTATCTAAACTGCTATGATTCCAGTAACAACTTGAAGTTTTTACCTTCAAATGTATGGCTTTTATTTCTACAGATAAAATTTTCAACAATGGTCTTGATTTGGTTCTAAATCAATGAAATGATAGTGGAAGCATGATAGAGTGTATTGGGATGAGCTTTTAGAAAGGGATCATTTTCTTCCAACTGTACATCTAATAAAGCCGTGTAATAAATTCTTTCTTTGCCTTGCTGACAGGGTCATCTTCCAGAAGATTGGGAACATAACCAAGGAACTTCAATTTTTACTTAATTTTAGAAAAAAGAAGTCCTGCCTACTGAAGAGTAGTGATGAGAAATTTGGAGAGATACTTTTCTGGGTACGGTCAGAAAAGTATCCTACTACTACTATATCCTACCACTATAGTAGTAGCGTTATTCTACTATTTTGATCTGCTGTAAAGGAGATTTTAAAAAGTTTTAAGATAAGGGAACAATTCTGTGGTAATAAAATATAATAATACACAGGATCCACATAGATTGGAGGTGATGTGGCAGAGTGATGATGCACACCTATTCTACCCACGCCACTTACTGATAATATAACTGCATTATTTGTAACATAAGGATAATAATAATACATAGCCTAAAGGTTTGTTGGGAAGCTCAAATGAACTGAAATATGTGAAATGTTTTGAAGAGTACCTGGCAAAGGATCTTATTGAGAGATTTTGATAATGAGATTCTATCATTCCAATAAATGAAGGATGAAAAAAAGAAAAACAACAACAAGCAGTGTGTCAGCTCAGAAATTTCTCTAGTAAGGATACATGTATTTTATTTTAATATGCAAAGAAAGGATACTTAACTATGGAAAAGTACAGCAGTAGAATGAAAATATAATAGGCTTTGTGTCTATTATCAAAAATAAGCTGGCACTTGTAAAACATATCCAAAAGAACAAGAACATTTATGAATATGGATATACTCACCATTTTAGGCAAATCTTAAGGAAACATAAAGGACTACTAAATATAATATGTTTGCTTTTTCTCTGTCGAAGAGAACAATTTGCAAACTGGAAAATGTTAGTGATTTATTGTTGAGGGACCTCTTGCCTATGACAAGTGAAGGAAAACATTAAATGAATTAAAATCTCTGACACAGAGGATTATAAATATGATTCAATAAATAATTTAGAGTGTGATTGTGCAATCATTGTTGGCTATCTATGAAGTATTATGAATAATAGGATTAGGGCCAGAATTTAAAAACAGGCAATAGTACTACACTTTTTATAAATGAGAAAATGATGTATTCTGGAATCTAGAGGCAAAATGCACTACATGTTGTCCTTGGGAAAATTTGGATATTAAATATATACCAGGTGGTGTGTAAGCACATTTGTAGTTGACAAAGGGCCATAATGACAAGATTCTAACCCTTATCTTTCAAATCCTTATTCTGTAATCCTAGTCAAGACACTTCATTTTCTTGATTTATGTTTTGTCATCTGAAAAATGAAAGATTATATTAGACACTGTTTGAGATCTCTTTTAACTAGAACATTTTATAAACCTATGACTATGTGATTCTGTCATTGGCAAGGGCATATGAAACAAATCACATTTTATTGTGGGTGCAAATCAAATGTGATTAACATTTTTAAAAAGCTGTGAACATTAGCACTGTAAAATAAAAAAACAAATCTGGACTTAGAAAACAAGAGTCTTTCTATGAATGGGTCTTAGCAATGGGGTGATGGTGGGGGACCATTACAATGGAGAGAATGCTCCTGACAGTGAGATCTGTAAGAATCTCAAATGTCAAGTAGAAAAGGGACTTGTCTTTTATAAAGACAAATAAATGATGCTAGAAAAATTAAGAGGTGAGAAAATTAGAAGGGTGAGTGCAGATGATGTGATATGAGAGTTGATCAAAGAATGTTTTACCCAGAGGTCAGCATATTCTCTCTCTTGGAGAGGTTATTAAAGAGGGTGTGCATGCTGGTTCAAGCTGAGTTGTGTCAAAGATCAGGAACATGGAGGAAGGAGACAAATTTAAAGTCTGATCAAGTCATTTTGATGGGCATTTTGTTCTAATTGGTCACTGGGGACAAATAGTTTAGCTAATTATTTTTGAGACATATTACGGTGTTTTGGAGGGTCTATGTCTGGCCCTCTTATAGGTAAACAAGGAGGAAATCTGTGAGACATATAGGAAAGAGTGGTTCTAAGAAACTTTTTCCTAAAACTCAAAAGGGATTTTTTAAGCGCACCTGTTTTCTCCCATCACAGGTCTTGGCAAAATGTAACATTTTCAATGCACATATCTTGGTGTAGAAGTGTTTTTCTTTTTCATTGATAATTAACTAGGAATGGAATCTCTGACCACATGGTATCAAAGAAAAATTGCACCAGACAAAATAAATGGGCAAAGGAAGAGTTTGTTTGAGGCTATTGCAGTAGGGAAGAGATATTAAATCCAATTCCATTGGGCCAAAAAGCAAGAGGATTTTTGAACAATGGTGTGAGCTAGTGGAAAAATACTGGAGGAGGTTAGTGGATGAGGTTGGTGGATGTGACTAGGCTATCTGTATTTGCTAATGTGCGTTTATTAAAGATGAGTTCCTACTATCCCCCCAAAACTGGGAGACAGGGGCTCTATCTTTCATGATGATTACATTTCAAAGGGGTATCTCCCAGGTCCTGGAGAAAGACATTTCCTAGGTTCTAATCCTTCAAAGTCCAGAGAAGTCTTACATCTCAAAAAGTCAGGGGGAAAATTTATCATTTATCCAAGGTTTTCTAAAACAAATTCTCTAAGTAAAGAGGGATTAGGGGCCTATATCAGAAAGAGACTTGTCTAAAGTTTAGTCAAGCTGAGAGAAACATGAAGGCCATCTTAGCCAATAGTAAGTCAAATTGTTTTCCAAAATAGTTGTACCATTTTGAATTCCCCCTGAATTATGACAAAAACTGGAAACAATCCAAATATTTTTCAGCAGGTGAAAGGACACATAAACTATAGTACATCTAAACAGTGGAATAGTGTTCAGCAATAAACAGAAATGATTGCTGAATCATGTGAAACCCTAGATGAATCTCACAAACATTTTATCAGTTGGAAGATGCCAGACAGGAAAGAGTACTTACTATGAGTCCATTTTTGTAGAAGCCTGCAAAGACAACTCAAATCTACGGGGACAGAAAGCATATCAGTGATTGCCTGGGGATAGGAGTAGAGATGAGAAGGAACACAAGGGGCCTTTTGTGGAGTGATGGAAATGTTTTTTATTTCAATTATGGTGGTGGTTAGATGACTATATGAATTTATGAAACTTACCTAAATCTATAGCTACAATGAGTACATTTAATTGCAAATTATATACTAATAAATAATTTTTTTAAAAGGGGGCACCTAGGTGGTTAAGTCAGTTAAACATCCAACTCTTAATTTCAGCTCAGGTCATGATCTCACATTTTGTGAATTCAAGCCTTGCATCAGGCTTTGCACGGATAGTTGGGAACCTGCTTGGAATCNAACTCTTAATTTCAGCTCAGGTCATGATCTCACATTTTGTGAATTCAAGCCTTCCATCAGGCTTTGCACGGGTAGTTGGGAACCTGCTTGGAATCCTCTCTCTCCCTCTCTTTCTGCCCCTCCCACACTGTTCTCTTTCTTTTTTTTTTTTTCTCTTTCTCAAAAAAAAAAAAAACTTTAGGGGCGCCTGCATGGCTCAGTTGTTTAAGTGTCCAACTTTGGCTCAGGTCATGATTCCATGGTTCATGGGTTCAAGCCCATGTTGGGATCTGTGCTGACAGCTAGCTGGAGCCTGTCTTCAGATTGTATGTCTCCCTCTCTCTCTGACCCTCCCCTGCTCATGCTTTCTCCCTCTCTCTTTCTCTCTCTCACTCTCTCTTAAAAATAAATAAAATATTTTTAAGAAAAATTTTTAAAATAAACTTTAAAAAATATTTTTAAACTATAAGTCACTAGTATTACTAATCTTCTAAGTAAGAAAAAACCTCACATATTAATTACCTTCCATTTTCAATGTATAAGTTAATAATTAGGTTATTGATAAAATAAGAGAAAGGAGTCTGGAGATGAGTACCTATGACCTCTGAATCTTATAGAACAAAGGGAGCAGAGGGTGGTAGAAGAATATTTTTGGAATTTAGATTTATCTACTCACTGTGTTTTACTATGAATTTTGGGAAGGAACAAAAATTTTCCTAGGATATTCATAAGTGATAACAAAATGTTCAAAATGTTCTCAGAGCTATTTAGTACATGGTGCTTTTTTAAAGTATTGTAAACAAACTCAACTTCAAAGCATGTAAAACATCCCAATGTTCAAATGATCTCAAGGAAATTTGCTATAGGGAAAGGAATTTTTTTCCACCTAAGTAGTAAATGAACTTGAATAGCCTTGTATTTACCTATACTATTATTATATAAATTGTCTAGCTTCTTTTGCTATTCTGACCAAACCTCAGAAAACAAGTGTCTACTATTTCTTCCAGTGTGCTTGCAAAATAAATGTGACTATTGAAGATTTAAACAGAAAAACAAGTAAAGCTTGACATCTTCCATAGCAATCACCGGCTTATTTGATTAATGAATGGCTACAGAGAACATGTCTTAATTTCTATTGCAAGTTTTTCATTTATACCATGAGATCTTGTGGGCAAGAAGAAGAAATGTTTTAGGGAAGAAAGCATAGGATCAATTGGTTAATCACCCTGACATAAGGCTGATACTAGTGATAGGATTGACAGCATACCATGGGACGTGGTCCACATCCTCGCTGATATAGTTGCCATGTTCATTGTAACTGTAGGTGACACCAACGTAGGATAGTCAAAGAGGGTGGGATTAAAGAACATTTTGATAAATGTATTTTTCATTTTATCCAGTTATAATCTAATTTCCCACAGTTTGTTAAGATTTACCTACTGCATTTGTGCCTAAGAATCTTTATATTTGTAGAAAAAGGGCTATAAGCAAAATAGAAGCTTATGAACTCACACTGAGGATAAGATGGCCTGTGTTAAAGGTTGAGTTTTTTTTTTTTTAATGTTTTATTTATTTCTAGGAGAGGGAGAGAGAGAGAGAGAGACAGCGTGAGCAGGGGAGGGTCAGAGAGAGAGGGAGTCACAGACTGAAACAGGCTCCAGGCTCTGAGCTGGCAGTCAGCACAGAGCCCGACGCGGGGCTCGAACCCACGAACCACAAGATCATGACCTAAGTGAAAGTCAGATGCTTAACCGACTAAACCACCCAGGGGCCCCGAAGTTTGAATATTCTGGAAGAAGACACTAAGATGAAGCTTGTGGTGCCCAGGAATTAACTGCTGTGAAGGAGAGAGAGAAGAGGCAGATTTGGGCAGAGAAAGAGGTAAAAGTCAAAGGTGGTGTTGACAAAGCCACAGCAATTTGGAAGGGAACTCTGGAATGATTTTTTTGCCCTTCATAATGTTCTATGTGTAGCCTAAATGGCCCAATCCTTCTGTGCATGCTTTACTCACCAGATAAAAATTTCACCAGGAAGAGTGGGTTTTCCATAGTTGAGGCCGACNTGGGCTGGCAGTCAGCACAGAGCCCGACGCGGGGCTCGAACCCACGAACCACAAGATCATGACCTAAGCGAAAGTCAGATGCTTAACCAACTAAACCACCCAGGGGCCCCGAAGGTTGAATATTCTGGAAGAAGACACTAAGATGAAGCTTGTGGTGCCCAGGAATTAACTGCTGTGAAGGAGAGAGAGAAGAGGCAGATTTGGGCAGAGAAAGAGGTAAAAGTCAAAGGTGGTGTTGACAAAGCCACAGCAATTTGGAAGGGAACTCTGGAATGATTTTTTTGCCCTTCATAATGTTCTATGTGTAGCCTAAATGGCCCAATCCTTGTGTGCATGCTTTACTCACCAGATAAAAATTTCACCAGGAAGAGTGGGTTTTCCATAGTTGAGGCCGACCCAAAAGAAATTGGAAACTGAAGGCTCTCTGTTTACTGACTGAATTCTCCCCACCTCCCCACCCACGCATACACTTCATGCCCCCTCTTCAACACACAGCTGGGTTACAAGTCTTTCCTTGAAGAGGGAACTAAATGATATATTTTCAGATATGTCACAGCCTGGCTTTGAATCTTGGATCACACTTTTACATATTTTGTGATTGCGGACAAATTTTACATTCCTCGTCTCAGTTTAATCCTCCGTAAAATGGAATAATAACAGTACCTATCCATGACCGTTAGCTAATATATCAACCTAGCTAGGTGATTGTGCCCAGTTTTCTGGTCAAATACTGGTCTATATTTTGGTGGGAAGCTATTTTTTAGATGTGGTTAACATTTACATCAGCAGACTTTGAGTAAAACAGATTGCCTTCATCATGTGGGTGGGTATCATACAATCAACTGAAGGTTTTAAGAGAAAATACCTGGAAAGGAAAGAATTCTGTCCTCAGACTGCCTTCATACTCAAATCTGCAACATCAATTCTTGCTGGAATTTCTAGCCTGTAGCCCTACCCTGCAGATATCAGACTTGCTAGCCACCACAATCACATGAGCCAGTTCCTTGAAATAAATCGCTCTCTCATCGTCTGTATACATCCTATTGATTCTATTTCTCTGTAGAATGCTGACTAATATAATATCTCACAGGGCTGTTATAAGACTGAAATATATTGGGCTATACCATAGTGCCTGGCAAATAGGACACAATAAATATTGGCTCCTTTTGTTTACCTAAATGTTTCTACTCATTAGCAAATCAAGAAATTATGAATGCATTACCTTAACCATAAAAATAATGAATGCTATGTATATCAACCAACTAGATTTAGATATTATTCTTGAATATATTAGTTCATCTAAAATTAAATGCACCCTCTTACATGATCAATGTAATTGCAAATCACTTTCAATGTTCAATTTTACTATTTTTATGGGAGTCCCTAGATACTTTGTTTTTCCCAGCAAGTCTCTGAAAATTTATCATGCAGATTACAGTATAATATTAACCACTTTTGAGTACTAGAAGACTGTAAAATTCACTCCATGGTGTTTCAGTGCATGAAGGTACTTTGGAGTGTTTTATGTAGCATAATCCATTTACTAAAACTTGCAGTGCCCCTTGTTTTATGAGGTTCTACAAAGATGACAGATGTTCCTTAATGTGTCACCCTGGGAATTCTCCCTCAAATAAAGCTGTCTACATAGGAGACTATGAATATAGATTCAATTGTTTAGAGGGTGGAAATTCTCCAATTATAATACTGTTTATTATGAGTTTCACAAAAATATTTGCACTAAAACAAAATGTACTGGAGTAAGATGAGTAACTGAAATTGTCTCTTAATTGTCAGGCAAAAGGCTACAGCAAAATTGTTTTTCAACACATGGGTGTAAATGTCTGACCACCTGTGTACAGATGATTTGGAATGAATGTTCAAATACAGATTTCTTCATTTTATCCATACCTACTGGAGTAGAATACACAGGGGAAAAGCCCTCATATATTCATTGTAAGAACAGATTCTATTTCTTTACCCCCTTATAGTTCAAAATTCACTAACTACATACTCATAAAATAAATTTAACTACATATTTAGAAAACTTCAGAATCAAACATGTTTAGAAATATTGAGTTTTTTAAAACATTNGCTGACTGCCAGCTCAGAGCCTGGAGCCTGTTTCAGTCTGTGACTCCCTCTCTCTCTGACCCTCCCCTGCTTACGCTGTCTCTCTCTCTCTCTCTTAGAAATAAAAAAAACAAAACAAAACATTAGAAAACTTCAGAATCAAACATATTTAGAAATATTGAGTTTTTTAAAACATGTTTTAAACTTTAAATTAGTAATTACCTGCTTTGTTTTTGTTGAGAAACAGTGGTTGGTTATGTTGCATATATTTTTACATAGACATAATGTCAGAAAGCAAATAATTTATCTTCAGCAAAAAGTTTATGTCACTTTACTATACTTATATCAGTAGATTTTGACTTAAGGCAGACTGATATCAGCAACATACAGATGCTTTCTTTTGGAAATTATTGAAAGATGTTGTAATATTTCAGACTCAATGAACAAGTAGTTAAATTAGAAATTTGACCATTTTGATGTTATCATGTGAATTGCCAAAAGGATTTTCAATGTATAATGTTAATTATATCTAAACAATTAGGTATAGTACACCTGCAGAAGTACAAATCAACAGAAAAATATGATTCAATATCATATTTCATTATGGAGGAGAAAATAACTGATTTTTTTCAAAATCCCTCTTTCTTAACATTTACAATGATAAAAGAGCTAATTCATTTTCAGTTTGTCAAATGTTTATTCAATACCTACTATCCACTAGGCTCTATATATTAATATTAGCCACATAGATTAATAAAATCCTCCTTCTCATTAGGGGGTTAAAACATTAAATTAAAATAATTTATCCCTATTTCTTAACAATAGTATTGTGTCCTACATTATTTAAGAATTGTGCTCATTTACAAATAACAATAATTCTGCGTTAGTTTTCTATTGCTGCTGTAACACATTATCACAACCTTGGGACTTAAATCAACACAAATTAATTTTCTTTTTTTTAAAAAATGTTTTATTTATTTCTGAGAGAGAGAGAGACAGCGTGAACAGGGGAGGGTCAGAGAGAGAGGGAGACACATAATCTGAAGTAGGCTCCAGTCTCTGAGCTGGCTGTCAGCACAGCTGACGCGGGGCTCGAACCCACGAACCATGAGATCATGACCTGAGCTGAAGTTGGACGCTTAACCGACTGAGCCACCCAGGCGCCCCACAAATTAATTTTCTTGTAGTTTTGGAGGACGAAAGTCCAGAATCAGTTTCCCTGGACTCAAGCTGAGGTGTCAGCCGTTGAACTAGTTTTGGAGATTCTAAGGGAGAATCTGTTTCTTCCTTCCTCCCCACCCCACTGCTTCTAGAGCTGCATTCTTTGGCTCATATCTTCTTCCTCCTTTTCAAAGGATCAGCTCCAGTGTAGCATGTCTCTGTAACCAAATTGCCTTTTGCCTTCTTCTCTTAAGAATCCGTTTGATTTAATTGAGTGCTCTCCCCAACCCCAATAATCTAGGATTATCTTCTCTTTTCAAAAATTTTAAGTTAATCACATCTGAAAAGTCACTTTTGCTATATAGGGTATAGTCACAGATTCCAGGCATTAGTTCCTCCATATTCACCCTACCACTCATGCCCCCAAGAGTAACTCAAACAAAAAGAAGAGTATTTTAGTATCCTAAAAGTCAAAGTCCAAAATAGGAGACAAAGGCTAGAATGACACACTACAGTGTTGCCAGAGAATCAGTTCTCTTCAACACCATCCCTGAGATATGACCCTTGTCCAAATGCCTGTATAATAGCTGTATTTCATGCATTAGGAAAAATGACAGAAGAATATAGAAATATAAACTAGCCATCTCCTCCTCTTTGGAGAACTTTTCCAGATCCCACCCAAGGACTTTAAGTCACTGCTCATTGGTTACAACTCAGTCACATGGTCCTGACTAGCTGTAGAGAAGGCTTGGATAAAATTATTTAGTTGCCCATATAAAATTGTATTTGAGAAAGGAAAATGGTAATTGAACACTAGGGTCTGCTGTTATATGTCAATATTTATTATAAACCTATATTTTTGGCTTATCTATTATGAAAACACATCTGTGATTAAGGCAGTAATTATATCATTTCTTAGTAAGACCATTGCTTACATAGCAAAATGTGAACTCTTGCCTTTGAAATACACTATCTTTAAAAATGGGGTTCTTTCTTTGGGTGTGTCTGGGGGAAAAAGGAGTCAAATATGCTGTATCAGAAATAAACAGTAGCTTTCACTGTGTCATGTGATGCAGTGTACAAACACTGAAATTGGAAAGACCATGCTGGCAATGGAAATGTTGGAGGAACTGTACATGAAGATGACTCATTTTACTTGTCCTTTTGAAAGATGAGAGAATTATTCTGCTGGGATTTCTGGCCAAAATTTGAAGCTCTATCTTACTCAGCTCTGTCTCTTAATAAGGTAACAAAGACCTAAGTTAAATTCCACACAGGCATAAACAGAGGCATTTCCAATATATTTAAATTCTTCTAACAAAAACACTATTAAGACAAAAAGCCTATTAAAACATTATACTATAAGAAATACTATAGGAATTAAGAAAATTTTTGGCAAATTAAAAAAATGTTGTTAACTGTTAGTGTTTTAGATTTTTCTTAGAATATCCTGAAACCACTTTGTTCTCTTTCCCATATCGTCAGTGCTATTTATCCTGAGTCAGACATAAATATACTCTTGTTTTTATATTTTATCCTTCTGGAGCTGTTTACACTAAAAATTGCATCCACACAGAATTGCTTCCCTGTGGCATAAACTGCATTGTTTTGCTTTGAGGTTTCAAACATCAGAAGTAACTTTGAAGTGTTCCGCTAAGTGCCTTACACTCAATAATGTGCCACCACTCCCTCCTACCTCTCTACTATCTCACTTGCTCTTTCTCAGGTGCCTTTGCCACCTCCTCCCCTCTGACTCACCTTAAATATTGGCATTTATCACAGCTATTTTCCTATCCTTCTAAGCTGTTCTCCCTGGGAGATTTCATTGTCCTTATCTTGTTTATGACTTCTAAATCTGTATTCCCATACCAAATCTCTTCTGTAAGCTTAAATGTCCACTGAAGCTTTCCACTTACATGCCCTACAGGCACCTACAATAAAGACTCTTCAAAGCTGAATTTTTCCCAGCTCTTTATAAATCTCCCTTGCTCCTTCTATCAATGAAAGGGGCTATCATCCACATAGTAGCCAAGGTAGGAAACCGGGGATTACTATATGTCTTCTTCATGTCATTTGTGTTCCTCATTCTTCTACCACAGCTGTATTTAATCACCTTGCTCTGTAAACATCATTCCAAAATGTCTCTAGAATCTCTACACTCTAGTCATCCAAATCCACTATGATCACTTATATTAAGATCTTAACATTTGCCATTCTGCATGAAGTGATGGTTTTGCAACTGGCTCAAGAACAATTGTATTTCAGTGCCTGGGTGGTTCAGTCAGTTGAACATCTGTCTCTTGATTTGGGCTTAGGTCATGATCTCATGGTTTATGAGATCAAGCCCCACATCAGGCTCCATGCTGACAGTGCAAAACCCACTTGAGATTCTCTCTCTCCCTCTCTTTTTACCCCTTCCCTATTCTCTCTCTCTCAATAAATAAATACTTTTTTAAAACCAGACCAGTTGTACTGATACACTCTCTTCCCAATCCCATCCTTGCATTGCCAACAGAATGCTCTTCTGAAAGCTTTTATCTCCCTGTATTTATGACTTCTTCAAAAACCTTGGGTTAAAGACCAGTTTCCTCCAGATGACTACAAAAGTTCTTTCTAATTCAGGTTCTGTTTTTCTCTCCAAGCACATCCTTTTTTTCTAACTTTAAGCTCCATATTTAGTAAACATTTTCTTTAAATTCCTAAATATGCCATATGCTGTCCTAATTCTACATATTTAATAAAAGCATAAAATCTGTTCTTCTTAACTGAACATCCCTTTAATTAAAAAGTTTACTAGTGCTCTGGGTCTCATTTAAATTGTTTCATCCCTTCCTAACGTCCAGAATCAGTTAAAAAACAACACACACACACACACACACACACACACATGCATGCACACACACACATACAACTTACTCTAGTAATATACTTATATCTTCTCTGCTCTGCATTTGCACATAATATTTCAAGCTCAGTATCTGTATGCTTGTATAAATGAATACTGAAAGCTTTTGCTTACTTCTCATACTTTTAAGACATGTTTAGTTTGTGAACTAATCTGTATAAAATTTTTTTTTAAGAAAATGAACCTCTAGTACCTGAGAGCTGAGGTTCATAGTGAGGAACAGTGATCATAAAGCGAAAACATGTAAAGGTTACTGGCCTCCTCAGACTGAGAAGAGAGAAAGGAGGTGTGTGTGTGTGTGTGTGTGTGTGTGTGTGTGTGTGTGTGTGTGAAATTCTTCAGGCTTGTGGTAGTTTGTCTGATGCAGGAAACACTCAGAGTGACCTTGAATGTGTGGTTTCATTTTTGTACTAATTCATGAAGTAGAAAACTCCCCCATACCTATTAATTTACCTGTCCTACATATATTTGGGATTATAATTGGTTTTCATGATTGTCCCCAGGGATTTTTGAACTCTTCTTGATCATGATTTGTCTTCATAACATTCATTATTTTTGTCTAATGTCTTACACAGAAAATATCTTTCATTTTTATATTTATTTTGTCATTTATAACTTTTTTAAAGTATAAGGATGCATTTTTATATGTTAGGCTCTATGAGATCAAAAAGAATGACTCTTGCAAAAGAAATTTATAGTTTAAAAGCGACCAAAAGAACTAAATGTAAGACTGGATATACTCTGGTTTCTCTTTAGATCATATAAATCTTTAACCTTTTACCTAATGTAAGACAGGAAACCATCAACATTCTGGAGTAGAAAACAGGCAGCAACATCTTTGATACTGGCTGCAGAACTTCTTATTAGACATGTCTCTGGAGGCAAGAGAAGCAAAAGCAAAAATGGGGATTCTTGGGTGGCTCAGTCAGTTAAGTGTCCAACTTCAGCTCAGGTCTTGATCTCACAGTTAGTGGGTTTGAGCCTTGCATCAAGCTGTCTGCTCTCAGCACAGAGCACTCTTTGGAACCTCTTCTCCCTCTCTCTGTGCTCCTCTCCCACTTTGTCTCAAAAATAAATAAACATTAAAAAAAAAAAGCAAAAGTGAACTATTGGGAACTCATCAAGATAAAAAGCTTCCACACAGTAAAGGAAACAATCAATGAAACTGAAAGGCAACCAACAGAATGAAGGAAAATACTTGCAAATGATATATTGGATAAAAGATTAGTATCCAAAATTTATAAACAACTTATCAAACTCAATATCAAAAAAATAAAGACTTTAAGGAAGAAATGGGAAGAAGACATTAATAGACACTTTTCAAAAGAAGGCATCCAAAAGCTGTCAGACACATGAAAAAATGTTCAACATCACTTGTCATCAGAGAAACACAAATCAAAACCACAGTGAAGTATGACCTCATGCCTGTCAGAATGGTGAAAATGAACAACTCAGAAAACAACACATGTTGGCCAGGATGCAGAGAAAGGGAACTGTCTTGCACTATTGGTGAGAAGGCAAATTGGTGCAGCCACTCTGGAAATCACTATGGCGGTTCCTCAAAAAATTAAAAATAGAACTACCCTACAACCCAGCAATTGTACTTCTAGGTATTTATTTACACACTGTATGTTAGGCAATTTGACAATAAATTAAATTTTTAAAAAAAGGATACAAAGGGGGTGACTTGAAGGGGCACATGCATGTCAGTGTTTATAGCAGGGCTATCAACAATAGACAAATTATGGAAGGAGTCCAAATGTTCATCTACTAATGAATGGATAAAGCAGATGTGGTATATCTATATAATGGAATACTGCTTGGTGATCAAAAAGAATGAAATCTTGTCATTTCACAACAATGTTGATGGAACTAGAGTGTATTACATTAAGCAAAATAAAACAGAGAAGGACAAATATATGATTTTGCCCACATAGGGAATTTAAGAAACACAACAGATGAACCAAGGGAAAAAGAAGAAAAATAAGATTAAGACAGAGAAGGAGACAAACCATAAGAGACTCTTAAATACAGAGAACAAACTGAGGGTTGCTGGAGGGGTGTGGGGTGGAGGGCATGGACTAAATGGGTGATAGTAATTCACTTGTTGGGATGAGCACTGGGTGTTATATGCATATGATGAATAACTAAATTCTACTCCTGAAATCAATGCTAGGCTATATATTAAGTTACTTGGACATAAATAAGTAAGTAAGTAAGTAAATAAATAAATAAATAAATAAAAGAGACCACATTCCAAGGATCAGACCAGAATTAATCCACATTAATAAACCTAAATCAAGGAAACCATGGACAAAAATTTAATTAAGGCAATAAGTTTAATAATAACAACTATAACAATACTAGAGAACACATTCTGCATCTTTTTTCTTGCTATTTACAATTTCCTCAGAAGGTCCAGAGCATGCTGAAATGTGAAAATAACCAATGAGAATTGTCTCTTAGCACATACCAGAAATATGGACAGATTGGAGAAGGGAAGAGTAGAGAGTAGATGGGTCATTATGAATTGATCAAAGCATCACTGATGAATTTCAATTATAATGGGTGAATTTGCAGTGACCTGAGCACACATTCCTTAGAAACTCATATTCTTAACTTAAATTTAGCAACAGATAAGATTGAATATGCTCAAATAGAGTCAACCAGTACAGTAATACCATAGAGTACAGAGTGCAAGTCTGGGAGAAGACAAAATGCCTTCTAAGTGAGAGTATTCAACTAAGAGAGTTTAACATTAATTTATTTTTACATATTCCAAACTCCATGATTTAATATCTCTGCTAATGGGTATCACAAAGAGCTAAGACATTACTGTAATAATTAATTCAGCCAAGAAAAACAAATCAGAAGATACTAAATCTAATGGACAAAGGTTTGACAAATAATGAAATATTTATATAATCTCCCCACAAAATACTTATTGATTACAAAAGGAAAAATAGTAACTGAACAGCCAAGTCATCAGACACCTCCTTAGTCAAGAGATCAATGTCAGCATCATAAGTAATGAGAGAATTTAAATTGTGTGCCTGCCATGTAACGGATGCAATGAGAATACATCATTACTTCTCACTTTTATGATATTTTGCCAAAGATGCATTACCAGAATTGAATCATAAGGAAACATCAAACAAACCCAAATAGAGGCCCATTCTTCAAAATAACTGCTGGTAACCTTCAGAAGTTTCAAGGTCATGAATGTCAGTGCAAGACTGTGGAGTTGTTCCAGATTGGAGGAAAATAGAGATTAATAACTGAATGTGACACATTACCCTGAATTGAATAATTGTGTTATAAAGCACATTATTAAAATAGTTGGTGAATTATAAATGGTGAGGAGGAATTAGAATATCATAATATATCAATTTTAATGTCCTGCTCTTTGTGTTTATATATTTGTTTACCCAAGAGACTTTTGTTTTTTTCATCTTTTCATTTTGTTTTATTTTGTTTTGTAAGACAGAAAGAGATATTCACTGAAGATTTTAGGATGATAGGCATCATGTCAGTAACTTATTCTCAAAAGTTTTAGAAAAAAGATGACTCTGTTATTATACTTACTACTTTACTATAAATTTGAAACTACCTCAAAGTAAAATTAAAAGGTAATATGTTGATTTATATTTATATTAAAAGTATCATGTTTCTATTTTATTATGAGCTATATATTAATTAATAATGTTTATTTACTAACTTTTAATTACTTGTGAACATTTTTATGATGCACAAATAAATTGTCATCTAAATATATTTTCTACAGTGTCTCAAGTTATTTGTGGCTGCTACTCAAAAAACCAGAGCCCTAGAAACTTAAACTATTAAGCATGCTCTTGGGTTCTAGGTTTTTGCTTGTTTCTTTGTTTTTTAATTAGAGTTAGAAGGGTGCATCTTAAACTTGACTCCACATTTGACTCACCTGGTTTTTAGATATTCTCATGGTCACTACCAGAGTTGAGAAATATCAGTCTAGAAAGGTTGGTAATGATGATCAGTGCATTCCTTTCTGTTTTAGAATCTATTGTGAGAAAAAGTGAGCAAGGAATACCGATAGATCGACAGTTTTAGTGAATGAACAGCACCTTCTTTTCATACAAGGGACTTAGTAGTAAAACAATAATCAAATATAGTAATTATTTTATCTAACACATTGTTTCAGACATTGTTGATTTTTGAGTTTTAGACAAGAAGTACTTACATACTAAGTTTTATATAAAATCTTTGCAACATGGACACACTCATTCTGTGAAATGCTTTGTAATTGTTCATTTTCTTCTTTTAAACTTTTTAAAGTTTATTAATTTATTTTGAGACGGGGGTGGAGGGGCAGATAGAGGGAGAGAGAAAGATCCCAACCAGGTTCTGCACAATTAGCATGGAGACCTATGCAGGACTCAAACTCATGAAACCTGAGATCATGACCTGAGCTGAAACCAAGAATTGGATACTTAATGGACTGAGCCACTCAGGGGCACCTATAATTCTTCACTTTCAATAGGAACTAGCACAACTAGAAAGGTTTATAATATTACAAATAATTTAGAGTTTATTTACCAAAACAATAGCCTAGTAATACATGCTGATTTATTAAAAACCAAATGACCACTTTGTTTCATCATATTTTAATATCTACTGACACAAATCCTCTCAATAATTTTCCGGTATCTGTCTATACATCATTCTGTAGTACATTCAAATGATGAAAATATAGGTCTTAAGGTCAGGGTTCAAGTTATATTCATGTCTGTATACTTAGTTCCAAATGAATGCCTGATCAAGTCAAGTGAATATGTGAATGAGAAGTTCAGAGGACAATAGACATTTTTCATTTTTCTCATTTGGTTCTTTGATTATGATGTGGCATTTCTTTATCTCTCCTCCCCAAATATAAAGTTATTCCAACTGATATATGTTTAAAATTTTTCTACAAATTTTTTTTAAAATAAATTATCAATTTTTTTCATATAGAAGGATAGCAAAGCAAAAGTTCTTAGATACTGCTTATAGGTTGTAGTTGGATGGTTCTATAATGAAAAATATCAAAACATGACCTTTCTCAGTAGAGGGGCTTTATGTATGCTATGACACTTAAATAAATTCCTCTGTATCAAGGCACACTGAACTTTTTAGTAGAAGAAAAATATTCTACTTAATAGGTACCATTTGTATTTGTGTACAGAAAAATGGGTAAATGCAACTTATAAATTAAAGTTTTATTTTATAAACACTTTTGTCTTTTTAGAGTATCAGCTTTCCTCTCATGTTAGTATCTTGCCCACCTTCCTCTTTTCTACTGCTAAGTTGGTCAATTACAGTACATTGCAGTCTGGTTTTATGCCTTTACTTGTCCTTGGCATTCTCTTTGCCTCTTTATGGTAAACGAGGCTAATCCTCTTTTCAGAGGGCTCCTGTGGGGCTGTAGCATCAAGACTCTCAATAAAAAGCTGAACAGTTCAACAACTTTTATTGAGTCTTGATTGAACAGCCCTTAGGGAGCTAAGCATAGAAAAGAAGAGATGGAGAAAAGTAGTGAAGAGTTGTAATAGCCTCAGTCTAAGGACACATAGCACCAGTCCAAGAGACCTGGCAATGTCAAAAATTTAACAGCTTGGCATCAGTACACATCTCCTGGTGCCAAATAACAAGGCACAGAGAACAGAAATAAAAGTGGCATTGAAGTTACATTTTTCTTTTCTTTTCATTATGAAACACCTGAAATTATAGCAGAATTGTGAATGGTCAAAGTCAACATCCTTTTGTTTCTTTTACGTGAAATTGTAACTTTCAAAAAATAAGAAATAATGTAACATAATGAAGATTGTAAAATCTGCTGGCTTTCAGGAAATTCTTTCCCAACCACTTGGCTTTCTGCAGACCTTCCAGTCCTGCTCACACGGGACTCATATCTCCTCTGTCAAGCTGACAGAAGAAATCACATGAGAATGAAAAAGAAGAGTTCCATCCACAGAGGAGGAAAGAAGGCTATGGAGATGAACATGGCCCTTCAAAAGGAGGATGTTTCTGCTAGTTCATAGATAACAGGGACTGGGAGCCACTGATATATGTTATTCCTTGAGGAGTCAAAAGAAGCCTTACTGAAGGCTCTTGATGCTTTTCTGTTGTTCACTAAGATATGTGTGTCGTGTAAAGCTGTTAAGGAAAACAGTTTTCTATGGTCAAATAATTTGGTAAAACTCCAAGTAGAAGAAAATATATATTAAATTTTGTAGAGTTCTCTGAATTATACAATGTGGTAAATTTTCAAGCAAGGGGGAAAATATACAGCATTTCCCAAATTAAATATTTACTCTTCAAAGCTTTTTGAACACAGAACATGAAAAAGCTAGAGAATATAAAGGTAAACTTATCTTAAATAACTTGTTGGCATAACACATCAAAGAGCACAAAACATTTCTATCATATTGTAATTTAGTTTTAATAATGGTCTTGTGCATGAAATCAGACAAGTATTATGCATAAACTTCCAAGAAATAAGGAAACTGAAGCTAAGGAAAGTGACACAATTAATAATATTATTGTATCAAAGACAAAAGTATGCACATATTTAGATTTCTTTCTTCCACTTAAAGTTTCTAAGAGAAATAACCCTTAAATAGATAGACCTGCAGAATATGGATCCTTCAGGATTTACTCTTTTGACAATTCCAGCTTTAGGGCTGTTTTTCCTCAATATAGATGTCACAGCCTCAGTCAACTCTGCTGCCCAGTAGGGGATACTACAGGCTCTACACATGGGAATCTATAACCTATTAAATCAGAAATACTGAATACTTTACCCAACACACACACACACACACACACACACACACAACAACAAAAACAACAACAACACACAAGGGGAGAGAGAGAGAAAAAGAGAGAGAGCTAGCAAGCAAGCTAGCAGAAACATGAGGCACGTCTCTCAGAGATCAGAACTAAAACACCAAAGTAACTTGTTGAGGGGCACCTGGGTGGCTCAGTGGGTTAAGCGTCAGACTTCAACTCAGGTTATGATCTCCTGGTTCAGTGGGTTAGAGCCCTGAATCGGGTTCTGCACTGGCAGCTCAGAACCTGGAGCCTGTTTCAGATCCTGTGCCTCCCTCTCTCTCTCTGCCCCTCCCCCGCTCATATTCTGTCTCTCTCTGTCTCTAAAATAAATAAACTATTAAAAAATTTAACAAACAAACAAACAAAAAAACCAAAGTAACTTGTTGGGTTTGGTCCCCCACGATAACACTCCACAGGTGATACGATGAGAGCCAGATGTTGTCAACCTGCATGTTTGGAAGGATAACCCACTAGGAAAGGGATGTAGAAATACAAATGTCTCCACTTATATAGAATTGTGAATATCTATTCTCCTAAGGCTGGAGGAAGATCCTTGGGTCCTTACTTATTAGAATGTAAACACATTTCCCCAGGGATACTATAAAACTGCATCTTAGAATTTACTATCCAGGATTTTTTCCCTTTTGAAATTGTAAATACATAGAAGGAGAATGTCCTCCACCTCTTTGGAGATCTGTGAGCTAGGCAGCCATCCTTTTCTTTAACTCAATTAATATTTTAATATTTAATATTTTTAAAATACATAGGCACATGAAGTAAATAAGAACCCCAAGTCAAATTAGATCTTTTTGTGTAATCATATATTGAGTCATGGGCACCCTTTTATCTAAGGGGAAATTGCCTGGGAACAAATATAAATTGTTAGTTAATAATGGGTTGGGCAGTACAAGATGACCCATGTGAGTGCCATAGATAAAACATCATGGCATTAACAGTCTAATTTAAATAATTCTTGATGAATCAGCCTTAAGATGACCATGTTGTTTTCAATTAGTTTTATATCCAGCAGAGAATAAATACTATGTATGCTAATGGCAATTTGAGGGCCTCAAAGAGATAGTCAGTACTTTCTTCTGCCACACAAGAAGCAGAAGCTGTCAACTGATTTAAAGCAATAAAGCAGAATGATCATCCTGTTGTGACTCCCTGAGTTTTGGTGTGTCAACAGGAATAAGAGAGCCTCACCTCATTTAGACTGACCTGCTAAGTCCACTCACACACTTTATGCTGTAAGAGAGGCTACATCTTGTTCTACAGACAAGAAGCACATATGGGGTGCCTGGGTGGCTCAGCTGGTTGGGCATCTGGATTCAGCTCAGGTCATGATATTGTGGTTCATGAGTTCTAGCCCTGTGTGGGGCTCTGTGCTGACAGCTCAGAGCCTGGAGCCTGCTTTGGATTCTGTGTCTCCCTCTCTTTCTGCTCCCCCAACTCATGCTTTCTCTCTCTCAAGAAAAAATAAACATTAAAAAATATTTTTTAAAGACAAGAAGGACATAGAATCATTCTGGATGACCATGAATGGTGTCATAGAACATCTTTAATATATATTGGTGTATAAAATTGATCAGTATAAGATAAGGAAATGAGTATGATATTTTACAGTTAAGAAAGGACAAGTTTATAAGTTAAGGGGATAAAATAATGTAGTTTCTTTTGTTTGCTTTTTGCATAGTGTATTGATTTTATTTTTACAATTATCATTTGAGAGAAATTTCACTACAGCTTTTACTTTACTTCCTATGTAAATTAGAGAAAGACAAGTTATTAAAAATATTGTTTAGAAATTAAAGAAAAAGAATAACAACAAGGGACCATTCTTTTATTTTCTTTCACCATTTCAATTTTTTTCACATTTAGAAGTAGAAAAAAATGTGAATTGTTCTTATCAAATCTCTTAAAAAATCTTTAGATCTTATGTCAAATCTTTACAGAATAATATAGGGAGACTCCAGGTACAGAAAAGGCAGCTGAGAGAGGAATTAAGAATTTGAATGTATATGATTTTATTAGAGAAACATTAGGTTCAATGTTATCCAAACAGCCAGGGTGTCAAATAACCATTCATCTTTATTTCCTACTAATGCCACAATGACAACGTCTGACATTTTTTTCCCTCTGTTTTCCTTTGTTGATATTCTTTCTCTCTCTTTCTTTTTTATTTTGACTTTTTAGGTAAAGCAACCCAAATTATAAATCTCAGATCTAGTTAACACCATATGAGATGCAAGAAAATAAGTTAAATTACATTTCTGTTTAAATTAGAACAATATGATTCCAAAGAATTCATCTTAATCCAAGTAGTTATTTATGAGACATATATTGACCTATATTGACTCTAAAAACTTTGTAACTAAATTCACACAGTTCTGAATTTATGGAGATTTATAGGAGATCAAAATCTAATTCACTTTATGGATGGAAAGCCAAGCAAACTGAAACAAATGAAAATATGTTACAAGCAGATCACACTTTGCATACTTTTTTCCATTTCATCTTGTTTTACAGATGTTTAACTTTCATCCTCTCATCTCCTAACAAATTACATTCATGAATCCTGTCGAAGATACAAATTATAGTTTCCATATAAACACTTCCCAAAGTCATGTACCAATGATGTGAAAGTTTTGATAGTAATATTCCATCTCTCAATTGACTTTCAATGCACAAGAAAAACAAAATTAAGGTGAAAGCTGGGACAAAAGTTGATATATTTGAGGTGGCTGTGTCTCTTCTACTGGGTATATTTAGAGATGTACATTGCATTTGATGGGGAAACAATTCCTGTTAAACAGAATGCATATACATCTGCCCTTCAAGCAATATTAATTGGACATACTGTCTGGGAAAAAATAAGGTTTCCTGAGATGCTACAGGGTAAAATAGAAGCAGGAAAGCTGGCAGGGACAAATTCTCTGTTTGATACCTGCATGTAGAGGATAGACTGATGCTTATTGGAAAAAACCTGAGAGCACATTCAAAGACAACAGCCAGAACTTTGAACCAGAGATTTTCCATTTGAGAGTCAATTACTAGCTTTCTATCAGACACTAATTGAAACTCACCCTATGGCCAGGACGTTAACCAATCTTGAGACCAGAAACATGTATGAAGACTTAGATGATATTAGAAAAGTATTCTAACAGGGAAGGTAATACCAAGAATAGTTCTACAGGGGCGGCTTAGTCGGTTAAGCGTCCGACTTTCGCTTCGGTCATGATCTCTCGGTTCGTGGGTTCGAGCCCCGCATCGGGCTCTGTGCTGACTGCCAGCTCAGAGCCTGGAGCCTGTTTCAGAGTCTGTGACTCCCTCTCTCTCTGACCCTCCCCCTGCTCATGCTGTCTCTCTCTCTCTCCTAGAAATAAATAAAACATTAAAAAAAAAAAAAAGAATAGTTCTACAATAAAATGAAAATGGTTTATAAAAGATCATGCTACCTACAGGATATAAGGAGGGGATACTTCCAGGTAGAGAGCCTCTTTTCCCCTTGGACTGACTTGGAACTGTGTGAGGAGCTGCCAGATTCTATCATCACTTGAACTGTTATCTACAAACAGCACTCAACTGACTAACAAAGAGCTGCCTGTTTTGTGCATGGCAGTTCCAAGGTAAATAGACAATAGGCTGTTTGGAAAGCCACCATTCTAATCAAAGAAGGTGGGCTAACTTGCATGCTCATTGATATGATGTCTTGGTTTTTACAGCTCATGGCAGGTGGCCAATGGCTTGGCCATATGGTCAGACAGAAGAGCAATGGAAACAGCCCTGTAGAAATCACTATGGGAAATTGATTTTGGCTTAGATCATGATCTCATGGTTGTAGGATGGAGCTCCACACTAAGTATGAAGCTTGCTTGATATATTCTCTCTCTCTCTCCTTTTATCTCTGCCTCTCCCCAACGTGACCTCAAGTGCTCTCCCTCTCTCAAAATAATAAAATAAACATTTAAAAAAGAAAAAAAAGATGTAATTTATAGGCAATTGACTAGAGATCTAAAGATGGAAGCAGGGAGATCTGTTATAATATGATCCAGTTATGACTCTCAGGACAACCTTGGGAAGAAAGTGAGGTTTAAGGACATAGCAATGTACTGCTATGTACTGGGTATCATTCATCGCACTGATGATTTGTCATTAGACAAAAGAAAATATCTTAATCTCATGAAGCTTACATTCTACTGGGAAAGAGAGACAATAAATAAATAGGCAAATTAAAATAGATGCTCAGATAAATAAAGTAGCAAAGAAAAATATAAAGCAAGGAAGTTGTGTCAGAGATTGGAGAGGGGTTGTCGTTTGAATAACCTGATAAAGGAAGTCCTCATTAATAATATTTGAGTAAAGACATAAGGTAATGAGAGGATACATCCTACAGATATCTAAAGGGAAATCATTCCAGACACAGCAAACAATCAGTGCAAAGGCCCAGAAGCAGAAGTATACTTGAAGTTTGAGAAAGAGTGAGGAATACATGAGCCTGGATAAGAGAAAACCAAAAGTAATAGATGAACTCAGAAAGGTTATAAAGAGACAGATTGGTTGGTTTAAATATTTAAGTTTTAGTGTTAGTGGTGTACAAATGGAGAGGTTTGAGTAGAAATGTTAGCATGTGTGTTTTAATCAGTTTTAGCTGATTTTACAGATTTGCGAATAAACTATAGAGGAAAAGAAAAGAGACAATAGGCTATAGCAATAATCTTGCCACAGGATAATGGTAACTTGGACACAGTGGTATCCATGAGGATAATAACGAGTGCTTCAATTTTGTCTTTTAAAAAATAAATAAATCTGTTCTTATTTCCTGACTAATTAGATGTAAACTTTAAGGTATATCTTCATTTCAATTCAACAGTTTTTGAGTACCTACAACACAGTAAGCTTTTTTCTAAGCCATGGAGATAAATCAGTGAATAAAAGGGGCACAGTTACTTATGTCTTGGAGCTTATATTCTAGAATGCTAGGATCAATTGTGAATCAAGAGATATTTTTCTGTCATGGACTCTAGGTCTGGAGTTCTCTCTTGTCCAGCAAGAGAGTGGCTGCAGGATTGAGATGTAAGAGAAGCTAATGTCTGGGAGGAAACAAGAGCCCGAGTAAGGGTCCTTGCTCCATTTTTATTAGAACCAGAAGGCTTACAAGCATGATGGATGTACATAAAGAGACAACGAAACGGTGAACATTAATTCATGGGTGTGCTGGAAAGGGAGTTTTGAAGATATAGGGGACCAGGGGTTTGGGTCAAAAGAAAACAAAACCCTGGTGCTGGGCAGATGGTTGTTTACTGCAGGCATGAGGTGCCCTGGTTGGTCTCTTTATTTTAGCTAGCCTAGGGGATACAACAGAAGGAGTTAGCTACCTCAGGGATGACAAGGCACCTTTCTTTTGCTAATTAGCTCAGCTCTGGGCAATTTAGCCTTGCTGCAGTCTCAAATCTTGTTTTTCTGTTTTGGTCCTTCCTTCTTATGAAAGCAGCTTTTGGCTATTGTACTAAATTGGGGGGCCCTCCCATGGGCTAAAAACCTAATGTTGTTTACTTAATCTTGGATGTTTTCCTCCTGAGATTTCCTATTCCTATATGTTTGTCTATACTGGGAGCCTTTGCCCTGTTTACCTAATCTTGTTTACCTAATCTTGGATGCCGTCACCCTGTGGCTTTCTATTTCTTTATGCCTTGTTAACCCATCGGTGCAAGCACAGGGAATTCCTAAATGTATTCCCCATATTTTTCCTGAGTAACAGGACAGGTGGCAGACCCACCAAGTAAGGTCCACTAAGTGAGATTGGGAAGATTGTAGGTAGAGATCATTTGGAGAGGGATCTTGGAATTTTGTTTTCAAACATAAAATTCTGAAATACTGTGAAACGTGGAGGAGGCAGTTCAATAAAAAAGCTAGAAGCTGAGTTGAGGAGAGAAGACTAAATTGAAGATTTAAATTCATGGGTCATTAGTTATAAATGACAAGGCCCTGAGACAGCATAAAATACTAAAAAAGTGGACTCAGTTGGAAGAAAGAAATTAGTTAACTGACTCATGAGAAACTCTACCATCAGAGGTCTGGGAATTGAGGATATAGCGGCAAATAAGGAAAAGAAGGAAGCAGCAATGTAGCAGAAAGAACAAGAAAGTACTGGTTCCCAGTAGCCAAGTGAAGAAAGTTTTAAAGAAAATGAAAGCAATTAAATCTATCAAATGCATCTGTAAATTTAGATGACAATTGAGTACCTGGGTTTCAGAAAAAAATAGGAAGAGAGAAATTATAGATTGTGAGAATAGACAAGTCCTTCAGTTTGGTGGTAAAATATACAAAGTAGATCAAAGGAGAAGCAGAGGCAGGAGAGTCCTTGACTTATGTTTTATAACTGTCTAGAATGTATCATCTGCAACGCTGTGCTGCTCTTTGCCAAATGTACATCTCTTCAAGTTTCTTCCTGGTTTATCCTCTCTTCATTGCCTCCCTGAGCAATTCATTGCCTTCCAAAGAATGTTTGTAGCTCATTAGCAGAGGCTCTTCACAATCTGTTCACTGTACATTTCTACAGTTTCATGTCTTAGTACTCACTCCACCCCATTCCACCCCACCATGATCAATACTTCATGTATTATAGTCAACAAATTATTAGCAATTGGCTCTGATTTTTTTCATTCCTCAGTGTGTTTTCTCATGCTGTTTCTTTTAACAAAAATATTACTATTCTTGCTTTTTTGGTTAAGCTAACTCTGTTTCAGTGTTTCAGGATAGCTGAAAAACAGGTAGCTTTTTCCACATCTTAGTATCAGTTTTTCTTTTCTGTGAGGTTATAGCACCAAGTGCAAATTTCTGTTATAATAAATATTGCAACATAAGGAAACTTCCCCTTCAAGTTTAATAAATCCCTTAATAAATTAAGCATCCCTTGATGAAAATGATTACATCTTCCATATAGTTGATATAAGCATCTAGAGCACATAACAGTTTAATAATGAAGAAAGGATGAATGGGAAGAGCTAAAAACTGCTAAAGAAATCATTCTAGAAAGAATGTTAACTTCTGACTACCCTGAAACCTTAATGGTGTTTCCCAGAGTGGAGAGCTGGGACTCTGAAACAGAATTCAAGGTTAGTTAGAATACAATATTTTTCATCAAGTCTGTGTATAATATCGTATCAAAATATGATGAGTGGAACTTGTAGATTAATGAAAAAGGTATACAATTTTATCAAATTATAGTTATTTTAATGTTTTCATTAACATATATAAAATATAAAATAACACATATATGTATATAGAGACATAGATACATAATTTTCAGCATTCTATTTGTATCTATTTCATTAAACAATTATGCTCAGTAAAAGACAATAGAAATATCAGAATTGTAATATGTACCTTAAAATTGTAACTAGATGGTAGAGAGAAAAGAATATACCTTGGATTACAAATGTTGTGACAGTAAAGTAGGATAAAATGTGATTTTATTTGGACTGATACAAAATTTTCTAGATGGACTAATAACTTGGTGTCTGTCCGGATATATCTTTTTTTCAATGAAATGCTGATTTCTGTTTATGTAGTTGATTTCCTCTCCCTTTCACTTTAGGTTTTCACAAACACCAATGTGTTAGGTTGCAGATTAAAATGTATAAAGTTTATAAAAGAAAATAAATCACCCATTCACTGTAAGCATCATTAAACCATGGAATATTCACTCTCAGAATTTGATTGACTGGGAGCTATCAGCCCTCAAGATTCAAGAATCTTCCAATAGTTACATTAAGCTTTGGCATAGGTGATTATATTTTACTGGGTTTTTTTTTTTTCAGTTGTATTATTGTTTTTAACTTTAGAAGACATGGTTTACTTCATTGGCATTAAGCTCACATAGAAATTTCTGGTCACGTAAGTCGTTGCTTGTTGTAACTCGAGAGGACTGTCAGCCTCCTTCTTGTTTCTATAGTTGTTGAAAGTTGTCTCCTATCTTAACACCTTATGTGACTAACCTGTCTCATCTAAAATGAATGGGCTTAAAAAGGAATCATAATTTAATTTGAGACAATAAATAAGAGAGAGCAAGACTTTTACAATGCCTCCAGAGGAAAGAGAGCTGAAACATTCATGAGAAAAAGAAAAAAAAATGGGGAAAATCAGAAAAGGATGAACTCAGAAAAACAGAGAGAATTGAAAATAGATTTCTTTGAAAATGTCTCAGATAAATATTTTTAACATTCAGAGGGAGGGGTGGGGTGGGGGCTCCTGGGACAGTCGGTTAAGCATCTGACTCTTGATTTTGGGTGAGGTCATGATCTCACAGTCATGAGATAGACCCCAATGTGGAGCCTGGAGAAAAGTTGGGATTTTCTCTTCTCTCTCTCTCTCTCTCTCCCCATCTTTCTCTCTCTCTGTCCCTCCCCAATTTGTGTGCATGCAAGCCCTCTCTCTCTCAAAATATATAAATAAGCATTTAGAAAAACAAAATAAAATAAAATAAGAATAAAATACCCTGGACACAAGTGTCTGTTATTCCATCTATTGTGTAATGTATTGTATTTCAGACCCCAAATCTATAGCAGGACTTGAAACAGCTTGGGTGAGATCAGAACGACTATCAACATTTAAGAGGAAATTTTTAATAGAAAAACAGTGGTTTAAAAAATTATTCAAATAAAATATGTTGTTGTAAACTACACAAAGTTTTAGAGGAATATAGAGAGAATTATATATTAGCATTTTGATATATTATATGTCTAAGTGCTTGTTAACTCAGTTGAGAAGGGAATGCAAAAGTACTCAACTCAAGTTTTTAGAGATTAGAATAATTAAAAGACTATAACCAATATAATCTGATGTGAGATAAAAGGAATGTTTTCTTTCCCCATCTAATTCTATCTTTTTAGAAGAATATACCAGAAAAAAAACCAACTATATTCTGGCATATGGAATTAGACAAGCCACTGCTGATCCGGTGTCCTAACCTGATGTTTGATCTGAAACAACTGAGATAATATTAGCAAGTGGAAATACATAAATATGTGCTCTGCTTCTCTTCCCTGGTTAAGAATATGTCAAGTTTTCTCCCTTAGTCCATAGCTCACGGTGCACAGAAATAGGAAAAGAAGTATGCCTGGAATCCTTGAACGGCCTCTTGTTGTCCTCTGGATGATGAATGCAGCTCTAGACTGAATATTCCTTGTCTTCAGTAGCATTGGTAAGCATCATTATCGGTTAATTCTGCACATCCGTGAGAGCTACTCGGCAGTAATATACCACAAATTTATCTTTCTCCTTCAGGAGGATTGATCTCCTTGAAATAAAACCTGCTGTGACCCATGGCGAAAGATGCTTTCTATGGTAAAATAACCCAAAACCATGGCTCTTTTATGTAGTTACAGTCATTCAGAAAGAGGCCAGAGCCCTCTGTTCATCCATCAGAGGAAAAATAAAGATGTTAAAATTATTTGTATCAACAATGAGGGCAGTTGATTTACCACCTGTGATACGTGTAGCCGAGAGGCTGGGCACTGCTTCACTGATGCTGTACTTGAGATGTTTCCAGACTGTTTCTGAATAGACAGGCAGGAAGGCTACTGAAGAGGGATAGGTCATCACTATTCTCATGTGGATTAACTGTTCCTGTCTCTGTCAGCACAAGAGAGCAAGCCAAGAAACCTCCCTACCATTGGCTAGTCTCTCTCTCTCTCATCTGTCATCTACCTATAAATTACCTATCATTACCTGTGTCCTGTTCTCTCTTTTCTCTCATCCCAGTTCTCTCTCTCTCTCTGTGTTTACTTTTCCCTTCATATCTTTTTTGTACCACATTGCTGATAAGAGCACAGACCCTGACTAGATGGTCCAGGATTGAATCTAATAAACTCCTACCTTAATAGATGTTTCCTTGTGCACATTATAGAACTTCGCTGCCCTCAGTTTTCTCTTCTTTAAATTAGGACTAGTTAAGAGGCTTAAGTAAACATATTAGGTGCTTAGGGTTTTGTTAAGTGTTGTGGAAATGTTTGTTATTCTTACTAGATACATCTTATTGATACATAATGAATCACTACTTCTCTCATTCTTCTGTAGTACATTACTACAACAAAGTTCAAGCTTTATTCATGTATTTTTAAAAATGTTTATTTATTTATTTTGAGAGAGAGAGAAAGAGAGTGAGAGAGTCAGAGAGATAGGGAGAGAGAAAATCCCAAGCAGTTTCCTCACTGTCAGCACAGAGCCGATATGGGGCTTGATCTCCCAAACGTGAGATCATGATATGAGGCGAAATCAAGAATTACACCCTTAACTGCTTAACTGACTGAGCCACCCAGGCAACCCTAAAATTCAACCGTTGTAGATGGAGTAAATAATATCAGATTGATTTATCATTAAATTTTCAGGACTGCAGTTTGCAAGTAAAATGTGTATCATTAATGACTTATTTAATAATATGTAAGTTCTAGATGTGGATGATTTTATTTCCATAAATGACTTTAAACATTCTCTAATTTCTAAAAAGTACTTTTTAAATGTTTATTTATTTTTGGGGAGAGAGAGATTGAGAGAGAGAGGCAGAGCACAAGCAGGGGAGGGGCAGAGAGAGAGGGAGACACAAAATCTGAAACAGGCTACAGGCTCTGAGCTATCAGCACAGAGCCCGACACTGGACTCAAACTCCACAACTGTGAGATGATGACCTGAGCCAAAATCAGATGTTTAACTGACTGAGCCACCCAGATGCCCCCAAAATACTTTTAAAATACCATAAAAAAATTTAGGAGCTGTGCATTACCCACAGACCTTCCCATTCTGCCTAACAACCTGTGGGAAAAACTTGATTTTGCCTCTGGGTAGTTAGTCATTTTTATTGATCTAATACAAAATTAGGGAGACTATGAGAAGGCATATTGAAGAGAAAAGGCAGGTATGGAAGTAAGAAGCACACTAGGTTATGCTCTAAACTGCAATCATCAGTGATGTAATTAACTATCATTCTTTGGTTTATCACCTTATATAACACATTCTGGGTTTTTTTGTTGTTGTTGTTTTTCATACTCACGGTTGTTTTTCTCTTAAGCAGCTTTATTTTCCTTATATATTTTGTCTTTCCTTAAACATTATAGTAACCCAGATATGTTACAAAAATATAAGCAGATAATAATGATTATAATATAATGTAATTCCTAAAGAATAAATACATAAAATGTAGATCTTATTATGACACTATCTCAATATATACCTGGACAGATTCCAGGGCGAAGTCTAAGATAGGAACTGTTAGAGTACTTTTGGTCAACTTCATCTAGGATTTTATTATTCTTATTCTTCTTGTTACAAACAAGATACCAAATGATTTTAGATGCCTTTTACTATGTGGAATAAATAGTTATTTTAATTTATTCTGAAATGTATGCCTTCTTTCAAGCCGCAACCCTGTATTATTCACATTTCTGTAGTGTACACCTGTTATAGTTACTTTATCTGCTCTATATGCACACTAAAAAGGGCAATGAGAATTCGGTGACTTCTTAACAGTAGTATATGGGTTGGGCTAAGTCTAATAGAGTTCTGGGAACAGAAGAAGGAAGCAAGCAGTGACTGAGCACTTTCATGCTCCTCTGCCCTGTTATGTACTTTCTCTTCTTCCTTCTCTATTTCTATAGAAACGTGCTAGTTTCCTCAGCTGAAAACCATAAAGCATCTTGGAAACTAAAAAAAAAAAAAAAATTTTTCAACAAAAATGAAGAAAAGCCTAATCAAATCGGTAGTAATATTCAACATTCTACATGCAGTACAAAGACTGTGCATGTTATGTTTTGTGTTTGTTTCAATCACAGACTGTGACCAGAATTTAAAAAGTGAGACTGGTTACTGAAATATTCACTAAACTTGTGTTTCTTCTTGTTTTTTACTTGATGATTTGCTCTTTGACTATAAGTTGTGACATTTCCATCAAAGCAAATAAGAAATTTTAGATAACTGATTCCTATTCAGGATACTACCAAAAAAAAAAAAGGTTTTTTTGTTTGTTTGTTGTTCTTTGTCTTTCCTAAGTAGAAACAGTTTTATTACAATTAACTTTATTACATATAACGTTAGAATATTTGTATTTTCCTAAGGGAAGCATTGACTATCACATAACTTTAGAATATTAATATTTTCCTAAGGGACAAATTGACTAACACCATCTAAAAGTGACATCACTATTTTTACATAAAACGTACAAACGTGACATTTTAGGTATGCTCTTATAAGATATTCTTTGATGCACAATGAGAATTTGGAACTGTAAATGATTTGTATTTCTTTAAATATTTTTAATGTTTATTTTTGAGAGAGAGAGACAGAGTGCAAGCTGGGGTGGGGTGAGAGAGGGAGACACAAAACTGGAAGCAGGCTCCAGGCTCTGAGCTGTCAGCACAGAGCCCAATGCAGGGCTTGAACCCACAACCATGAGATCATGACCTGAACCGAAGTCTAGTGTTTAACCAACTGCACCACACAGGCACCCCCTTCCCACATCTATTTTAAATTGCATTTTAAACTATCTAAATAACAGCATTAATCTGTAGCCTCATTCAGTAGAAAAATAAGAAATTAAGAAAAAAACCTGAAAATATTTTCCATGAAAGTTTAGTTTATGTATTATTATACACATGGACAGGGAAAAAAAAAACAACCCATACAGATCAAAAGCCTCTAGCTAAACCTTTATTAAATCATTACACCTGAGAACAAATGGCTTGCAGAAAGCAAAGAATTTAAAGATTTTGTAGCACAGATGGGGGAAATTTGGTCAGAGTATACCTGGTTCTAAAATGGTTTGCTGTTGAATTTCTCAGAAGACATGGGGAAACTGAGATTGTCTTTGTCATAAGCCAAGATAAAAGACACCAAAACTAGGGTCTCAGTTTTGTAGACAGCTCAGGCAATATGAGGTTAACAAAAGTATAAATGAACACTTAAGGGCTTCCATGGCCTGGATATTTGCATCTCCCTCAAAATTCATATGTTGAAACCTTAATCTCCACTATAGTGATATTTGGTGAATGGGACTTTGGGGAGGTAATGAGGTCATGAGGCCACTATGGCATTACTGCCTTTACAAAAGAGACACCAGAGAGCTTGCTTCTCCTTCTGA
Source organism: Crocuta crocuta (assembly GCF_008692635.1). Taxonomy (NCBI): domain Eukaryota; kingdom Metazoa; phylum Chordata; class Mammalia; order Carnivora; family Hyaenidae; genus Crocuta; species Crocuta crocuta. Next base: position 1,637,159 of record NW_027529203.1, on the reverse strand, counting down.
TCTCTATGTGAAGAAAACAATAAAAAAAAAGCATCTGCAAACCAGGAGGTGAGCTATTATCAGACACCAGATCTGTCAGCATCTTGATCCTGGACTTCTCAACCGCCAGAACTGTGAGAAATCAATTTCTATTAGTTAACCCACCCAGTCCATGGTATTTTTGTGATAGGAGATAGAACTGACTAAGCCGGTATAAGTCCTCCAAGGCTCAATGGGAAATTTTCAGTCCTTCAGGGTCTTTCTCAGTCTTTCTTTTCATCCAGCATTGAGTTCAGGGACAACATGCTTAAACAAAAGCCAGAGTCCAAATTTTTGCTATGCAATATTTATAAGTTTAAAAAACTGATTAGGCCTGTAAGCTTAGGAACAATTGAGTTTTGAATGAGATCATTTTTGTATGTGATTTCAATTATGTGTATGTGTGTGTGTTGACTTCAATCATATTTTGGGTTAGCTGTTGTGTAGAAGTAGAACAGAATGCAAGAGAAGACTAAGATGTCAAGGATAGCAAGAAGTTGATTTGCTAAAAGACTCTACAACACTTCTCTTAGCCACCCACCTATATTATGTGTTCCTAACAAACAATACCGACTCCATCCTTCATTTGAATTTGTTAACCAGATGACCCAGATTTTGATAAAGTCATCGGTTTTCTGAGCTTAATTATATTTTGTTTTAATCTTTTTCCAATTTGTCAGATGTTGACAAAATACCAAGGATTAGACTTTGAAAATCAAATCACAGAATTTAAGGTAAAACAAACTGATAGTTTATATCATTGAAAACTAATAATCTAGAAATCAAAACTGTAAAAAATTAAAGATGCCTATAAAAAGGAGGAGATAGACACAGAGAAATTGTGTGATAGATAGTGGCTCCTGGCATTGAAGTGTCTTTGTCTGGGAATCTTGGGTGGAAGCTGTCTATATATGGAAGTCTGCTGCTTAATCTGAAGTTTTGGGGAAAGTTGTCTCCTTCATGATGCCATCTGTTCCCAGAGAATTTGAGAGATCTTCAGTACAGTCATACCTCATTTTATTGCTCTTCACAGATATTGCATTTTATACAAATGAAGTTTCAAGACGTCAGTGGAGGAAGTAAGTGCAGATGTGGTGGAAATAGCAAGAGAACTAGAATTAGAAGCGGCACCTGAAGACGTGACTGAATTGCATGATAAAACTTTAATGGATGACGGAGTTGCTTTTTATGTATAATCAAAGAAAGTGATTTCTTGAGATGGGATCTACTATTGGTGAAGATGCTGGGAAGGTCATTGGAATGACAACAAAGGATTAAGGATATTACATAAACTCAGTTGATAAAGCAGGGTTTAAAGAGGGTTTCAGAATGACATAGTATGAGAGGATTGACTTCAATCTTAAAAGAAGTTCTACTCTGGGTAAAATGCTATCAAACAGCATCACATGCTACAAAGAAATTATTCATGAAAGGAAGAATCAATCAATGTGGTGAACTTCATTGCTTTATTTTAAGAAATTGCCATAGCTACTCCAACCTTCAGCAACTACCACCCTAATCAGTCAGCATCCATAAACATCAAGGCAGAACCCTCCATCAGGAAAAAAGATTCCAACCTCCTGAAAGTTCAGGTGATGGTTAACATTTTTTAGTAATAAAATAGTTTTAAATTAAGGTATGTACACCGGGTCTTTTTAGACATACGCTATTGCACACTAAACAGACTATTGTATCATGGAAACATAATTTTTATATTCACTGGGAAACCAAAAAAATTTATTTGACTCACTTTAATGTAGCAGTCTGGAATCAAACCTGTCATATCTTTGAGTTATTTTTGTATTAAGCTGGTAAGCAATGAAGACATCATGTAATTGTATCATATTTTTATAATTATGAAATGTGAACCCAAAGATCTTTGTTTTTAAGTTAATTACTGGTTAGTAGATGAGAGTTCCTGATATGAGTCATTCCAGTAACGTACAACAGTAGCCTAAGAGCTGGTGGCATGCAGGGGTGTTTGTACTTAAATATGGGACAAACTGTCTACATCCTTAATGAAAAATTACATCCATTGTTTTAATAATTTATAATAAATCTCCAAATAAATTTGCAAATTTGATTTTCTGGAATCATTTGCTGTTTTAATTTTCACTGAAGACCTACAATGATAAGGACAATTCATTTCTGTGTGGTGAGCAACGTCTTACAAGGCTTATTGATCACAGTTGTTATCAACGGGCAATTCTCTGGCTTAATAAGTTAGTATAATAGAAGTTGAGGACACAAATCTAGAAAACTTTGGTTTTCAATTTATTTTTATACCATTTATGTAGTTGTCTTTTGATGAGAAAATCTTCTAGCCATACAAAATATGGACAGATAATAGTAAGAACATATTCATATCCATTCAAGAGATCATTGTAAAAAATCCATCTGCAAATGTTTAAATAGATTTTAAGGCTTTAGTTCTTACCCATGTCTCACCTTTATAGTTTGGCCAGGGTTACAAGTTTGGCATATGGGACCTGAGCCAGAACATCCTCAGCAATTCTGAGTAAAATAGCCCTAGCAATGGGAGTTTAAATTTGATGTCAATTAATCTCTACTATGAAGATAAAACTAACAGTCTTGGGCAATAAATTATGTTAGCTAAAATTATTAGAATGCAGGTGGAATACCCTCTTGAGATCTAACACAGTCAATGTGTAAGGATTGAGTTCATGATGACTCAGGGAGGATATTAGCAATTTTTCAATGACATTTAATTTATGCTGTAAAATATACCACAATTGTCTCTTATTAAGTGACAGGTGCATTAAAATCCAGAAATAAAAGCGATTTGGAGACCGTTATTGTATTTTTAGACACCTATGTTACTTTAATATAAGTATATGCATATATCTTTAATTTAGAAAGAGGCAATTATATATGTACATTATACACACATTTAAAAAATATATATAGTGAAACTATGAAGACTGGACTTTTAATATGTCCTTTTTATAATTTTTATTTTATTTTGTTAAACAAAGGATATTCATGATAGTTATGAATTATTTATAACTTGGTGAATGCTTCCAAACCTAATGATTTTAATATCCTTTCTTCTATAAAATAAAGTAGCAAATTACTGTGTTAACTAGTAGCCATTCCAAGCAACACAGTGATGGTTAAAGGAGACTCTAACTTCCAAGAAAATTAAAATAGGAAATTTGGAAAATAAATAAATAATAAAAATAAATGTTTTATTAATTTATTTTGATAGAGAGAGAGAGAGAACAAGTGAGCAGGGGAGCAGGAGCAGCAGAGAGAGAGAGAGAATCCCAAGCAGGCTCTGTGCTATGAGCTCAGAGCATGACATGAGGCTCAACCCCATGAATCTTGAGATCATAACTTAAGGCAAAAACAAGAGTCTGATGCTCAACTGACTGAGCCATAAGGCACCCCAGAAATTTACAAAATTCAAATCATTAAGTTTCCCTGTAGTAAATAAAGGGTAAAATACAAAGAGTGGTGAGTTTTTTGGCAGAGGCAGCAATGGATTTCAGGGAGTCCCAACAAAACTCTCGTCCAGCATGTTTTTGCAATAATGTGTGAGGGAACTGTAAAAGAAGTTATCCTTGACTCAGTGGTTTATGTAATCGAAGTAGAGAGGGCTACAAGAAGAATTTCCTAATAGACACAAATTTGTAGAAACGAGCCTATCCCGGGGCACCTGGGTGGCTAAGTTGGTTAAGCCTCTGACGTGGGCTCAGGTCTTGATCTCATGGTTAGTGACGTTAAGCCCCACATTGAGCTCTCCTCTGTAAGCAAGACCCTGCTTCGGATCCTCTGTCTTTCTCTCTCTCTCCCCACTCACTCTCTCTCTCAAAAATAAATAAAAATGAAAAAATAATTAAAAAATAAGAAAGAGCCAATTTACATGGTAAGAGAACATAAGTGAAGTTTTTGTTATTGTTCTAAAGCTGCAAAAACCCAACAGTGCTTTATTTGTTGAGAGGTAAGGGAAATACTATCAAGATCATTCTAAAATTCATATGGAATAATAAAAAGGTAGAAACAGAAACATGCTGGAAAGGAAAAGTAAAGGAGGATGGCAGAATCTAAATTGACCTGATAATAATATAATATACCAATGATACATGATAACACATTTAGAAATTGACACTGATAGATCAAGCAGTATACAATATGATAAAAGCAGCATATCAAATTGCCAAGACAAAATGGGGTATTTAATAAACTGAGGTAGGATATCTTGGTAGCCATAGAAAACAAAACAAAACACACACAAAAAAACTTCTATCTGCATCTCATACCTAGTATCAGGAATAATTCTAAATGGATTCATATTCAAATGTTTGTCTCCTTTTTGAAATTGAAATATTTTTCTATGTGTTACAAGTGCTATCAGAAAAATTAATGTGAGACAAAAGCTGTTGTATTAAGGAACTTATACATCAAGATAAACTGTACCATGAAAAAAGTAAAGTATATTTATAGAACCTAAACACAATAGATAGTAAGAGATTCTAACATGCATTGTATGATTGTTAGATCTATAACATCTCTAAATTACAAAAGCAAAAATTTGAGTAGTTTATAAGTGAATAATAAGCCCAAAATATAAGAAAATAGGAAGTAATAAAAGCAGAAAAACTTTCAAAAGGAAGAAAATACATTTTAGAAAAATTTATGTATATGACGAATATAACTATTATATAACCAGTTTTGCATAATTTAGCATTAGGAAATTTTCAAGAGACCTAAATTTATGATCAGATTCCATATTTTATATATATATATGTGAATATATACACACATACACACCAGACACACATATATATGCTTGCTGCTGTTATATTTAAAAAGATGATTATCACATATTGTAAGCTGATATTTCTAACTTTAATTTTACATGTTTTCCTCTGAAGGGATGAGCACACATGCTAGAGTGAGGAAATCGATGGGCCATAGAAGTTAAGTAATTACAAAAAGAAATGAGAACACGAGGAGAATAATAGTAATAAGATAGTAAAGTCAATGGATTAGAGAATCTGGTGAGATTTTTGTTTTTGTACTGGAGAATGTAAAGTAAGGGAACTAAAACTAGAGAAGATAATGACCAAAGAAATGGAACGTTGAAATGGGTACACTTATTGCCAATGACAAGGTCCATGGCATTTTGACATGTATGGCTGAGGTGAGGTAGGTGAGAAAATTACTGAATGTGAATCATTATGAGAACAGGAAGTAAGAAATTAAGGACAGACTATGCAATCAGTACTTTCATAATTGAAAGGAGTCAGATAATTTGAAAAAATGTAAAAGATATATAATGATTAATATATTTTGAAAACACTAAAGCATTTCTATATGCTGAAAATAATAACAAAGAGAGGAAAACAGGTAGATGGAGAAAGAAAATGGGAGGAATACAGAAGCAGCAAAATATCTGAGAAGACGAGAGTGAATGTTATCTATAACCTTTGGGGCGAGATTAAAGTTCCTTAACAGTAGGCGAGGCATGATTGAATAAAAACCAGTCCCAGTGGATAGAGGCAAGTAGCTTATATGCTTTTTGTGAAGGTTTTTTTATACAAAAAAGTACATAATATGCTTTTTGAGAGAGTGGTTCTGCTGATCAGAGAAGTATATCAGCTAAAAGTGACAATGATTAAAAGTAGAGAATTGGGGTGCCTGGGTGGCTCCGTTGGTTGAGGGCTGGACTCTTTTTTTTTTTTTTTTATGTTTTATTTATTTCTAGGAGAGACAGAGAGACACAGCGTGAGCAGGGGAGGGTCAGAGAGAGAGAGAGTCACAGACTGTAACAGGCTCCAGGCTCTGAGTTGGCAGTCAGCACAGAGCCCGACGCGGGGCTCGAACCCACGAACCGCAAGATCATGACCTAAGCGAAAGTCGGACGCTTAACAGACTAAGCCACCCAGGCACCCCGAGGGCTGGACTCTTGATTTCTGCTCAGGTCATGGTCTTGGGGTCATGGGATTAGGCCATTGCTAAACTCCATGCTGGTCTCGGGGTCTGCTTAAGATTCTCTATTTCCCTCTTCCTCTGCAACCCCTTCCCCAGTGCCAGTGCTTTGTCTTTGAAAAAAAAAAAAAAAAAAAAAGCAGGGAAGAAGTGATTAAGAGAAACAATGAGCAATGTTATGTTTTCCTTAGAAGTGACATTAACAGAATATTGGTAAAAAATTGTTAGACAATTGTGAATTGTCATTTGAAAATGGTGATTAATGTAATTAAAACCCTTTTCTACCACTGTCTTATCTTCCGTTTGCTGCAGACACTGAGATGGCAAATGTTTGGGTTCATTTGATGCTTAGGTGAGGGCAGGTGAAAAGGAAACAAAAGAGAGATAAGGGAGTGAATATGTTACTAATATGTTATATTGGAAATTATGTTGAATAATAGGTAAGGTAGAGATGGGAGGTCGGCAAAAGGTAGGATGAAAGTGGTGAAATCTGTCTATTAGTTGCAGTGGTTTAAAGAGCATTCCCTACCCACCCACCACAAAATTTATGTTCACCAGATCCTCAGAATATGACCTTATTTGGAAATATGGGTTTTTTAGATGTCATTAGTTAAGATAAGGTCTTCTATGATTAGAGTGAGCCCTATATCTAATAATTAGGGTCCTTGTAAGAAGAACAAAGTACACAGAGACACACATACAGGGAAGGCCATGAGCTCACACAGGCAGAGTGTGATGCTGTCACAAACCAAGGAAATACAAGGAGTCATCCTAATCTGGAAGAGGCAAGTAAGGATTCTCTCCTAGAGCCCTTTAGAGAATGTGGCCATGCCAACACTGTGGTTTCAGACCTGTGTGGCTCCAAAAATGGGGCAGAATCAATTTCTGTTATTTTAAATGATCCACATTGTGGTCATTTGTTATAGCAGGCCTAGGAAATTAATAAAGTTGTTTTTTATGGGAGTGACAATTTTGGCATTTGTGGCAGTAAACAAGGTATGAATCAGAAGCTTGTAAACCCACAGTGAAATGGTTTTGTTTGTTTGTTTTTTGTTTTTAATGTGATTTCAGATTGGTGCAGTTTCTGATATTGCCTAGCTCCATGGTGAGGTGATGTTGAGGATATGACAGCAGATCAGGGGAAAAAAAGAAAACAGATGATGACAGGTAGATGAAGAAACTGGGTGGAGACCCCAATAAGGATGAGTTTTCCAAGAATGGGTGGAAAAGTTAGTCTAGAGAGTTGGGCAGTGAGATAGGAAGTAAACACTTCCAGGAATGAAGAACAATTTTAAGCTCAATAAATGGAAACAAGAATGAGGAGTTATTTCATTCTTAGAAGAAGGAGATATAGTTTAAATATGCCTTTTTAAAGTTTTTATTTAAATTCCAGTTAGTTCACATACAGTTTAATATTAGTTTCAGTGATTCAACACTTCCATATAACTCCCAGTGCTCATTATAAGAAGTGGCTCCTTAGTCCCCATCACCTTTTTCACCCATTCCCCCACTCTCATGCCCTCTGGTAACCATCAGTTTGTTTTCTATAGTTAAAAGTCTGTTTCTTGGTTTGTAAGCATGGCATTTTCTACTTTCATCTTTCTTCAGTAAATAAACACAGTGAAACAGTATTTCACCCAGTCAGAAAACAGGTTCTTTTTTTTTTCTTTTTCTTTATTTCTTTTATTTTCCTTTGTTTTTAAAAAATTTACAGGCTAAGTGTAGTTGATACATTTTTTTAAACACAGGGTTCTAGAGGCCTTAATTTTTTCTTTCATAGTTTATTGTCAAGTTAGTTTCCATATAACACCCAGTCTCATCCCAACAAGAGCCCTCTTCCATGCCCATCACCCCCCTTCCCCTTTCCCCCACCCCCATCAGCCCTCAGCCTGTTCTCAGCATTCAAGAGTCTCTCATGGTTTGCCTCCCTCCCTCTCCCCAACTATTTTTCCCCTTCTTCTCCCCCATGGTCCTCCGTTGAGTTTCTCCTAATCCACCTATATGTGCAAACATAAGGTATCTGTCCTTCCCTGCCTGACTTATTTTGCTCAGCATAACACCCTCAAGTTCCATCCATGTTGCTACATATGGACAGATTTCATTCCTTCTCATTGCCATGTAGTATTCCATTGTATAGATAAACCACATCTTCTTGATCCATTCGTCCATTGATGGACACTTAGGCTCTTTCCATGATTTGGCTATTGTTGAGAGTGCTGCTATGAACATTGAGGTACATGTGCCCCTATGCATCAACACTCCTGTATCCCTTGGGTAAATTCCTAGCAGTGCTATTCCTGGGTCATAGAGGAGTTCTATTGTTAATTTTTTGCAGAATCTCCACACTGTTTTCCAGAGGGGCTGCACCAGGTTATATTCCCACCAACAGTGTAGGAGGGTGCCCGTTTCTCCACATCCTTGTCAGCATCTAGAGTCCTCTGATTTGCACATTTTAGCCACCCTGACTAGCGTGAGGTGGTATCTCAGTGTGGTTTTGATCTGCATTTCCCTGATGAGACGCTAAGCATCATTTCATGTATCCGTTGGCCATCTGGATATCCTCTTTGGAGAAGGGTCTGTCCATGTCTTCTGTCTATTTCTTCACCAGATTATTTGTTTTTCAGGTGTGGGGTTTGGTGGATTCCATAGAGACTTTAAATACTAACCCTTTATCTGATATGTCACTTGCAACTATCTTTTCCCATTCCATCGGTTGCCTATTAGTTTCATTGATAGTTTCCTTTGCTGTGCAAAAGCTTTTTATATTGGTGAGGTCCCAATAGTTCATTTTTGCTCTTGATTCCCTTGTCTTTGGGGATGTGTCAAGTAAGAAATTGCTGCAGGTGAGGTCAAGGAGGTTGTTTCCAGCTTTCTCCTCTAAGGTTTCGATGGTTTCTTGTCTCACATTCAGCTCCTTCATCCATTTTGAGTTTATTTTTCTGTACGGTGTAAGAAGGTGGTCTACTTTCATTCTTCTGCATGTTGCTGTCCAGTTCTCCCAGCACCATCTGTTAAAGAAGCTGTCTTTTTTTTCCATTGGATACTCTCCCTGCTTTGTCAAAGATTAGTTGGCCCTACATTTGTGGGTCCAATTCTGAGTTCTTTATTCTATTCCATTGGTCTATGTGTCTGTTTTTGTGCCATCTAGAGGCTTTAAAAATTTTTTCTTTCATCCTCCTGTGTTAGACACACTCCTTTTCAGCAGGGCATTTTTTAACCCTTTCCAGTCCAGGACAAAATTAGGCAAATTCAACTAGGTGGTTTATTTTCCACTATTCTGTAAATTCATTTATGCTGTATTAAATTTGAAATATAAATAATGACATCAGCAATAAAAGACATTGACTTCCACTGGACAGTATCATTTCCCCTTTTGAAAACCTTTTTTTTTTTAAAGAAAACACTTATATATGTGACAACTCAATTATTAAGTATTGTTTGAGCACTCTTCACCTGGGATCATATATTTAGTGACTGTTATATAATTGGGCCAGCCTAGAAATGATCAGTTAAAAAATAACTAAGAAATATTCCTCATCTTGAGGTTTCTAACAGAAACAATATATGAAGACATAATAATAGGATTTAAAGTGCCAATATTAATAATAATCAGTACAACAGATATGGGAGCAGAGGGAAGATATGTGTCATGCAATCTTCATGCTACAAGAGGAAAGTGGCACAATCCTGAAAAAGGAGAGACCCTGGAAAAACTTTAGATTTGTTTTTCCTTAAGCTGGATAAATGGGAACTCAGAAAAAGAAATTAGGGATGCCCGGGTGGCTCAGTTTGTTAGGCGTCCGACTTCCCCTCAGGTCATAATCTCACAGCTCATGAGTTCAAGCCCTGCGTCAGGCTCTGTGCTGACAGCTCAGAGCCTGGAGCCTGCTTTGGATCCTGTGTCTCCCCCTTTAACTGCCCTTCCCCCTGCTCATGCTCTGTCTCTCTCCCTCTCTCTCTCAAAAAATAAATTAAAAAAATTTAAAAAAGAAAAAAATTAAATTAAATTGATTTGAAGGAAAACAAAAACCTGATAGTTCTTATACACTTAAGTTTTTGGACTAAACTACATATCCCCTTCTCAGTAGTAGAGATCATGATTTTTCAGCACATGTTTTTTCTTTCATTTATTTTCTGATTCATACATTTCACTATATATCTGAAACAGTATTCTACTAATCTAATTTTCTTTTTTTTTTTCTTCAGACATTGAATTAAAAGTAATCACTGAAACAGTTCCCTTACATCTGTTGTTAAGGGTCAGGTCCCGAGCAAAAACTACATGGAAACTTTTTTAAAACCTCATTTGAAAACCAATATTGACTTTAGTGGACTTCACAATATTTGCGGTCTCTTAATGTAAATCACTCTATTCACTAACCCTACACCCTTCTTATGCCCTACAGTGGGAAGGAAAACTGAGACTACAAGCACCGGCATCCTGAGCTCATTCCAGCCTTGTGCATAGCTTTGTATTAGGCATTAGTGGCACAAAAGAAATATAACATTCCTTATCCTAGAAATCCTTAGTTCTTACAGAGATAAGCTGAGATCCCAAGATATATAAGATTTAAATAGTAATAGAACAAATGGGAAAATCTGACTTATACTGCAGTGTCCCAAATTTTGCAATTCAAACATAACAACTTCAGCTGGACATCTTCTAGACAGTATTTAGCAAAATGTGCCAAAAATGTTGAAAAAAATCATCAGTCAAATGTGTTTTGAATTAGCAGTTTAGGCAGCAGTAAATAAGTTTGTTAATTAAATTAATTAGTTATATAGTTACAGAGAAATATATATATATGTATATATATATTTAACAATTTTTTATCCTTTTGAGAGGGAAGAGGGGCAGAGAGAGAGAGAGAGAGAGAGAGGAAGAGAGAGAATCTCAAGCAGGATCCATACTGTTAGTGCAGAGTCAGATGTAGGGCTTAATCCCATGAACCGAGTGATTATGACCTGAGATAAAATCAAGATTCGGACACTTAATCTACTGATCGGTGCAGCCTCTCCAGTTACAAAGAAATACATTTATATGATGCTAAAGGGGCAATGACAGGGTTGCTTCCACATTGTTTGTTTGTATTTTATTAACTTTTTATCCTGAGATAATTATAAATTCACATTCACTATAATAAATAATACAGATAACATCCATACAAACTTCATAGATTCACCCCCAATGGTAACAACCGACATAAGCTTTACATAATATCACACATGTGAATTTAAAGTAATAAGTTTATTTTCAAAGATGGCTCAGAGTCTGACAATCCAATGATTCTTGTGATGCTCTGGGAAGAGGGGCAGTAGTATGCTAAATGCCTAATTTTCCTTGTGTATATAACCTTTCATTGTTTTATATTTTTTCCTTTAGTAAGCCATGCCATGACATCTGTATGCTATGGAACAGGCTCTATAAAAAGCTCCCCTAGAAACATTATAACAAGCTTACATCTTTAAACTATGTCCTACAGTTGATCCAATATGGGTAACAATTTGAGCTTCCTGGATTAGAATGTAGGAGGTTGTCTAGATGTCAAAAGATGTTTAGACACAATAGAAATCGACAAAATGTGTAAGAAGTAACTAATACATTAGTTTACAGTATTCAAAAAAGTGAGCAATGTTCTGATTTAAGAATGATAAAGTGCACTAAAAGACAAAAAGAAATTTTGAACATACTATAACTTTAATATAAGGTTATTTGATGAGCAGAATTCAAAAGTATCTGTATTCTTGTAATTCTAGTATATATTTAACACTTTAAAAATTACCCAGAATGTGTCAAACTTTTTGCTAGGGGCTAATGATATAACAATGAATAAGACTAGGCTTAATCTCTGCCCTCAAAACACTCAAAGGCTGAATCAAGTCACTTTCAAAAGAATAGTTTTAACAATTGCAGAGATACATGTAAACTTATTTTTTTTCCTATAGAAAATGTTCTTTTGTTTTATCTGCAGGTATGAAGTAATCATTTGACAGTTTGCTAGAATAGATTGTGTTTAGTAGTCTCAATGATATCAGTATGTTATGTACTTCTAAGGAGGTACATAAAATAAGGAACTATTTTATAAAAAGAAATACAAGGAGCTTGAGGCAAACAAATATTTAGACTTAGTGAACCATAGGTCATTTCTACACTGAAAAATCCAGTGGCAAATTTGCTGTTATATACCCGAATATATAAATAATTAAGTAACCCTGGTGACATATTTCTGTAGTGCTGAAGAGATCATTTGGAGATGTCTTCTGCTGGGGAAAAAAAAAATCTATGTGACTCTTTAGCTAATTTGAAAATAACCCTAGTCTATTAGGGTTCTGCCTCAGAAGCATTTCTTTTTTTTCCATAATACCTTTATTGATATATAATTCACTTACTATCAAATTCAGCCTTTTAAACCATGCAGTCTAGTGGCTTTATACAACTATCACCATAATCTAATTTTAGACTATTTCGGCACCCCCTCAAAAAAGCCCAGTGACCATTAGGCAGTCACTCCCTATTTTCTCTTTCCCTAAATCCCGACACATACTACTCTACTTCATATCTCCATGGATTTCTATTCTGCTTATTTCACTTAATGCTATCATAAATATTGTATAATTTTGTGACTGGCTTCTTTTATTTTATCATGTATCAGTACTTTATTACTTTTATACTGAATACTATTCCATTGTCTAGATATACTACATTGAATTTACCCATTCCTCAGTTAATTGACTTTTCTACTGTTTCCACTTTTTGACTGTTATGATTCTTCCCAAACTTTTTAATGCATATTTGCCTAGGCATTTTTATCTAATGCTGCAAATTTGAAACACTAGATTCCTCTCCCGTCCCTCCCCCTCTCAAATTCCTAAAAAATAGATTGTAGGAGAAGGTGCTGATGTGGTGTGGTGCTTAGCTGGTAGCAGTATGTTCTGTTGCTCCAGTACTTATGATTTCAAATTTATGTGGCATCTCCAGTGTGATTTAATTGTCACATCACTGTGTGTTTCAGACCAGTTTGTTTATTTAATTGCATGCATATCTCTAGAGGCCAATAAATCTTCAGGAAAAATAAAGTCTGACCCACATTGGAGAAGAAAATGTCATTTGAAATATGGAAGGGGCTTCCTCTTTCATATATGCTCTAAGTGCTGTAATTTGCGAAGAATGCTATGGTGGATTTTTGGTACAATTTGAAGATATCAGAAATAGTGCAGGAGAACATTTCCTTTGAGTGGCTATCCCCTTTGTTAGCCTAGGGTAGTTCAGGTTTACCTTGTCAAAAAGGTAGAAGGAAGGGACTTAGATATGGTCTTAAATTTTTCCAGCTACACTTTAATAAGCATGCAAATCTAATTACACAAGGGATTTTTGAGATAAAATGATCATAAAGTTCATTTTATTCAATTAGTATCCAATAATTTGACCTACACCATTATGATATATTTATTTACTTATTTAGTATTTCTTTTTCTTTTGTTAGGTAAATATACACCAATCTGATCTAGGCAATGAGATCATAACACAAATAGAGTTCTTGCCTATAGCAAATGTACATTTATGTGGGGAAAATTGATTAAGTAATAAACAAATTGCTGGTTTTGAGAGATACTTTTAAGAAATAAACAATGACAGCATGGCCAGGAAAGGCACATCAAAGAGATCTTTTAGCTGATATGTTATGGATGAGAAAGAACCAGCATTAGGAAGATCGGGGAAAAGAATATCTGGCAGAGAGTAATTCCAGTGAGGCTTCATGAGAGTAGATAGGCATGCTGATAGTATAGAAAAAGCTGAATGTGGTTCAAGCATAGTAGGAAAGAACAGTGTAGCACAGAAACAAGGTGAAGAAGAAAAAAAAAGAAACAAGGTGAAGAAATGTTTGAGGATCATGCAGAGGCTTGTAGGGAATTTGGGTTTCCTTCTGAGTGCACTTGAAAGTATTGAAGTGTTTTTAAAAAGGGTTAAAATGAATCAACAGTTTTGCAAAAGACCATTCTTACTGCCATATGATAGCTGGTTTAAATAATGGGATGTATTTAGTGGCTTTTAGAGTCCTCCAAACAGAAGTAATAATGGTTAACTCTAGGGATATAGTAGTGGAGATGAAAAGTAATAACTTCCAGGCTTTAGATGAATACTCCTGGAAACAGTATGTCCAAAGTTTTCTTGTTTATTTCAGAGATGTTGGATTGTTAAAAGGCTTTCCTGGGGAATAAGTCTGTTTTTTGCTTCATTTTAAGTATGCTCAAATCTCAGTAACAACAGCAAACCTTATCTTTCTTCTTACTGATTTGCAGGTCAGCTGTGACTTTGCTAGATTTGGTTGGACTTGGCCTAAGACTTTGGGCTGGGGCAAGGTTTGCTGTGTGCATTCCCAGTCTCTTTGTAACAGTGGCTACTTAGGAAATGTTCTCATGGTAGTTGCGAATATTACCAGAGGCCAAGGCAAACCATGCTAGTGTGTTTGAATCTTACCTTGGAACTGGAACCCTGTCCCTTTAAATCACTTATTTCCCAAAGCAAGTCAAATGGGCTTGATTAACGTCAATGTGACAGGAAAATATACCATCTACTTTAAGTGGAAGGGTTGCATGGACTAGGGGTATGGATGTATAATTCTGATACAGAAAGTAAAGAATTAGAAGCAATGCCCCAACGTACAATATCTAGTAGCTATAATTTTTGCCTCCCAGTTCCTAAATGTCTCTCTGCAGCCACACAAAAAGACCTATTACTTTAACATGATAGATGTTTAATAATTAAAAGTCAGTTTGCCATACACAAAGACCTACATATTTTCCAAGGAAAAGTATTTAATGCCTTTAACTATATCTCTAAAGTGGTATTAAAATACTTGAAACTCAAGCTCCAAATGTCCTTTCAAGTCTTATCTCCTGCCATGCTGAAGCTTTTGTCCATTTTTTCAATCACACAAGCTGATTCATGACTCCCTGAATACATCGTGAACTTTCAACTTGCCATGCATTTATTCCAGCTATTTCTTTTAGCTAAAATATTCCACCTCCACCATGTCATCCTGATGCAATCCTTTTTCCGTGTTTCAATACCATATTCAAATGTCAAAGCTACTGTAAGACCTCCCCTGATCCTGAAGGCTGGATTAATAGGTTCTTTTTCTATGTATTATTGTATTCTCTTAATGCCATTTGTAATATAGTCATTGGAGGTAGAATGTCTTTTCTTCTCTCACCCTCTGAACTGCCCAAAATATATAATTTTCTTCTCATTTATGGCATTAGGAAGGCTACATCTCTCAATATACTATCATTTTGCGTTCGCTGCAGAAAACAGACATGATTCTAGTATTTCAGCGAGAAAATGACATAATGGAGAGAAATAGATGCTTAAAAAGTGTTGGACGTGCGGAGGAGCCCAACTGATTAGGTGTCCAGGCATGATTCCTAGAACATCACAGAACTGACCTGCCAGAGGCTCCCTCTGCCCTCGGAGGAAAGACGGGAATCCTGAATTTGCTACTGGATCCACTCACTTAAGAATGCACTGCTCTAGCTGAGTTTAGGGAAGGGTTGAAGGCAAGACGTTATCAGCTGTGCCCTCAACACCCACACACCGCAGCTTGGATCTAGCAGTGCTGCTGAAGAAACTTCCACATCTCCACAACCTGGCTTGCCGGCCAAAAACTGCAAAAAAAAGCAGGAATATTGTTTTCATCTATGTTCCACTTTTCAAAACTTGCATCAGTACATTTATTTGTGGAAGACAATTTACATTCATAGACTTAATCAGGAGGGAGTCTGAAAAATTGCCTTTTATTTGTGGGAATTCATGTTAAGTGTGAAATACACCATATATTTGATAGTTTATTCCATTCTTAGCCTTCCTGCACTTTAAGACTAGGAAGTAGCTGATGGATGAACTAGATCAAGTCTGACAAACACTGGTCCACATTTATCTGTCTGTGTAGACTCAAGGTATTAAAACAGTGAGAAAATAAGCTCTCCCTCTTTTGCGCTTTTGAGTCTTCAGTGAACAGGGTGTGAGGCAGCAGCTGCCCAGCTAAACACTTTTTCTGTATACAAGCCTCTTCCCTTGATCCTACTCCAAGTTCTGGTTCAGTGGAGAGTGTTCCAGAGACCCAATTCTATTTTGCCTCAAATCTAAGCAGATTTCTTCAACCCTGATTTATGGGGAGAAAAAGGAAAAACAACAAAGCAATAGAAAACAACAAACAAAACAACATAGTCAAAAAGGAACAGATTAGGATTATATTATCATTCCTTAATTCCAGGATTTCTGTGTTTGAAAGTCAGTCCCCAGGGCAAGATAATAAGCTCTTTACTGTAAACAGTATTCGCAGTGCTTAGAATCTGACAGGCTTTCAAATATTTTAATTAAATTTAAGAGAATGTGAACCTCATTTAACATTTTGTAAATTTCATGTGTTAAAGGGACAACATAATAATGTCAGTAACTGTCAATGACAACCAGACAGGTGCAGGTTCAATCTTGGCTTTAGCTCTTAAGGAATCTGTGACCATGACCCATGATCTCAGCTTCCTATATCTCTGTTTTTTTCACCTATAAATAAGAAACAGTATTACAGTATAAATAAGATACAGTATTTTTCACCTATAAATAAGGTATAGTATACCCTATAAGTATAAGGTCACGTAGGGCATATGCAAATACAAATGGATAATGCTTGTGGGGAGATGTGGTAATGACTAGATAACCAGTGAAAATCGGTTTTTTGAAAATTCTGTTTTGTTTTTTGTTTTTCCTTCCCTGTCTTGTCACTAGCCTCAGACAAGATCAGTGCATTATATTCCCTCTCAAGTGTGATGCCCAAAATTGAACACAACACTCTAGGTATGGTTCATCTAACACCTCAATAGAAGGGAGACTACCACAATAATTTTAATTAGATGTAACTGACACACCATTAGATTATCTGAAAAACAATTTATACTATTGATTGCACTTAATCAATCCCTTAGAATTTCATACCTGCTGTTTTAGGAGCATGCTTACATTCTTATTGTACTCAAAGTAAAGATTATGCATAGTTTTATATTATGTTTCATGTATTAGATATAACCTATTGCCTTTTATTAACCTATTGTCCAGATTCTTTTATGCTGACTTGGCATTTCTATGTACTTGTGATCTTTTAAGACTTTATATCATTTATTTTTAATCTTTTTGCACACCATGACTCTCCTCACCAAAGTATATATAAAAATTATTGGTTAGGAAAAGCCTGATGCAGAAACTTGGATTGTTTACTGGAGATCACTTTCCAGGTTGACATCAGCTTCATGAGTACGGATTACCTAGTTTATTAAATTATCAATTTCCTTAACTATGCTCATTCTCCTCTCATCCCTCAATTTATTTCACAAGGATGTCATGATCTATTTTGTTAGATGATTTGAAGAAATAAAGATGCACTTGACATTATAAAATATAGCTATTATCCTGTTTGGAGGAAAGAAAGAAAATCCTATAACATCTCAATCAACAGAATATTGATTTGAATTTATTATCCACATGTCTTACATTTTTGATGTAGTAGAGCATGGATCTTTATGAGGTAGCTATCATGGTATGGTAATCAGAGTTATCCCTTTGATACATATCGTGCTTCTAGAGTTGAATTATTTAGCTGTTATCTCTTGAGTAAAGTACAATTCTTAGACTTTTTGATATCACTCAGGCTATTAATAATTAAGAAGAGCCACTTTGATCATGATTATCATTATCTGAAAATTGTTCAGCAATACAGGCAGTCCTGACTTACAATGGCTCAACTTACTATATTAGTCCTGACTTTACAGTGGCACAAAAGTGATACACATTTAGTAGAAAGTACTTTGAGTTTTGAATTTTGGTCTTTTTCCAGACTAGAATGCTAGCCTGCAGCATTATGCTGGGCACAGAGAGCCACACAAACCTGAAGATGAACAATCATAAGTCAAGGAAGATCTATGTTAAACCTTGAAAGACTAGAACTCTATGCTTGGATTTTAAAGTTGAACAAAATAAAATATATACCCAGAGTAGCTTGCTATCAGTGCTTAATCCTGTAAAACAGTATGAAGAAAATTAGTAATAATTTCAAGAAAAATACAGACTTTATAATAAATATGTATATATATTATATATAAATATATATATATATTTTTTTGAGTAGGCTTCATGCCCAACACAGAACCCAACATGGGGCTTGAATTCATGACCCCGAGATTAAGACCTGAGCTGAGATCAGGTGATGGATGTGAGCCAACTCAACTGAACCACTCAGGCACCCCTTAATAATTTTTAAATTAACCTAGTTTTCTACTATAAACCTAAGTTTACTTCACTGATCAAAGTCAAATATCACAATGCATTTCTGATGAAATTAAGGAACAGGCTGACCCTGAGGCATCTATTTCAGTAAATTAATTATAACGGTTTGAAGGTCTCTATGCTAGAAGAAGGAAAGAGAAAGGCAGAGATTATTTTTCACTAGTGTCACCTCCTCAGCCCAGCCCTCCTACTCTTAATTGAGCCCCATAGAGAACGAGCTAATGCAGACCTCGAAGTACTTTTTGTCGCCCTGCACCCTTCTATTTGCTCAGCTGCTTGGCTGCCATATTCTGTAATGCAATGGTTGGTTTACTTTTGAAAAGACCCAGAAGTTTTAACATATTGAGTATGCCAAAAATGTACTGACAATCTGGTACTTTTAGAAGCATAAGCATGGAGAAGCAACCACCTTTGTATGGCCATCAGTGTTTATAACATTGACAAAAGTTGCAACTCAAGGGTTGAGGACTTTACAGATTGAAACAGATTGAAATAAAGGACTGGAGCAAGAAATTAAGACCATGTTATACATTTGCTGTAGCTATAACCATAAGTGTTCTTTGCATGTATACATGAGACAACATTTGGGAACATTTAGAAATAACTAAGATTTTGAGGGTATCTGGAGATAATATATATGTAGTTGCATCTAGAAATTAGCAACATTTTGAATAGTACTGTTAACATGATCTATTATTTATTCACAGACCATCAAGAGTAACGAGTAGGTTTCAATTGTGAATTATTATTTATCTTAAAATAAAGGTGCTATATAATTTTTCTTTTTACATTATATCCTCTGGTCAATCTTCTATTGCCCTTTAAATATTTAATGTT
Source organism: Crocuta crocuta (assembly GCF_008692635.1). Taxonomy (NCBI): domain Eukaryota; kingdom Metazoa; phylum Chordata; class Mammalia; order Carnivora; family Hyaenidae; genus Crocuta; species Crocuta crocuta. The sequence continues at coordinate 1,618,012 of NW_027529203.1, read as the reverse complement.
TTTTGAATAAATATAAAACAGTCTGACACATATTTTTAATCTTTTTCAGGACAGAGGGCATATTTTATTCACTTTTGTTTCAGTCTTTACAATATTGTGGATATAGTACACATTTAATAACACCTTTTTATTATAAATATTGAATTATGACAACATTTTTGAATTCTTAAACCATTGTGCTTTGGTTAAATTTCAATAAGTAACTCTGTTTAAAATAAGCTAGTGAATCTTTCTTCTGAGTCTACTTTGAGATAGGCTATTTTGGGGATATGAGATAATCTAAGCTTTTCCACATTACAGAATCATCATATTTTAGAGATAATAAACATGTATAGTCAAAACTCTTTTAAAAACAAGCCAATGGAAACTGGCTTGCCAATAATACACAGCTCAGTTTTGAACTTTGAGATTTACATTTCATAAAATAGTTTTGCATCCTATGAAAATGAATGTGAGCCTATAACACTGAAGTAAAGATATAGACAAAAATTATAAGCAACAAGTAAAAGCAGAAGGCTCAGCATTTATTAATAGTTTTTTTGGTATGGATGGATCTTTCAGTAGTAAAAATCATATTGCCTCCTATCTGAGAATGGTGATATGCTGGGTCAGTTCTCATGATCCTTTTCCTAGATGTTTTGAAATAAAGAATTCCTCAATTTCATATCAGTATTTCTCCTTTGATTCCTAATTGCCTTTCTTTTTTTTATTAACAACACAAAACAAAACAAAATAAAACAATATATACTTCTTTCAGTTCCACATTTTTTTCTTTTCCTTCAGTTTTGCATGAAATCACATAAGATGTCATTTTGTTAGAACAGTATTTTCCCAACTGGGCAAAACATGGTAAGGCTATACTATATACCTAAATAAAAAAAAAAATAAATAAATAAATCCTCTACTTCCATATCAGAATTCTAAGTTTTCTTCTTGGCCTTAGATATCTCTCAGTTTTGTGGGACAAGTGACTCACCAAAAAATAAATGTAAACAAACACACTCACATACATACATTTATACATACAGACAGACATACATAAAATCTCAGAGAGGTGATTGTTTCTCAAAGTAACTTCTGTTTAGAATAACACCTTTAAATAAACCATCTTTTTACATACTGTAAAACCATTTAAAATACATCTTGACCATAACAATAGGTTTTAAATAATATCTCAACAAATTCAGTTACATTTCTTGACAGAAAAAATACATTAAAAAGTTTTCTAGAAACTACTTATTCAAGCCAGATTAGTTTCTTAAGAACTTGAAGGTCTAACTGTAAGTCTAGTTAATGAAATATACCATCAGTGTGGCAATATTGGAAATCAGAATAGCAAATGAGGATCTGTCTGGGGTCCAACCTTAGGTCTGCAAACACTTGATATGTGTGTGGATGATGTATTCAAACAAGCAATCCATCTTTTCATATATATTTTCATTCTTTAATGAAATAAAGATTATATTAAAGAATATACAACTTTAACTAGCCTTAATTTACCTGATTGAATTTTAATGTTTTATTTATTTCTGAGAGAGAGAGACAGCGTGAGCAGGAGGGAGGGTCAGAGAGAGAGGGAGACACAGAATCCGAAGCAAGCTCCAGGCTCTGAGTTAGCTGTCAGCACAGAGCCTGACTCAGGGCTCAAACCCAGGAACCATGAGATCATGACCTGAGCTGAAGTCAGATGCTTAACCGACTGAGCCACCCAGGCACCCCACTGATTGAATTTTAATACTGTTTTAAGAGTACAAGGAAATATCTTTTAAAATATTATAAATAATGCAATTTTTATAATCAAGATTATAATACTAATAGAAAATTTGATGCTAATAAATTCATGGAGATGTCATTATCAATGGTATGTGCAGTAATAAAGAAACATATTAACAGCTTAAGTTATTGCATAAACAGAAAAAATGGGTTAGCAGTAAAAATAATAAAATAGTCTGATTCTTCCTTGATTTAAAAATTATGCATTGTATTTCATACACATTTTCAAGTAAAAAAGATTTTATTTTTAAAACATGCATACGTGTATGGAATATTCTTAAAATGCTGAACAGAACTAAGTTTGATTTAAAATGGAATCTGATTTCTGGCACCTGTGTGGCTCGGTCAGGTAAATATCTGACTTCGGTTCAGGTCATAATCTTGTGGGTTTGAGCCCCATGCTGGGCTCTGTGCTGATAGCTCAGAGCCTAGAGCCTGCTTCAGAGTCTGTGTCTCCCTCTCTCTCTAACCCTCCCCTGCTCACACACTCTATTTCAAAAATAAATACTTTTAAAAATTAAAATAAATAGGATCTTATTTATTCAAATTGATCCAATATATTTGTTTAATGTAAATATTAAAGGATCACCACTTTTTAATGTATTGAACCCATATTCTGGGTATTTAGGGCAGGATTAAAATATGAATAAAACTACTCTTTATATGACATTAAAAGCTGATCCCAGAAATTGTAAAGTCCAAGTTCTAAATATATACCAAGGGGTGGAGAAAAAAAATCATATAAATATTTGAAACAGCTACAAGCCTTAAGACAAATGGTCTTTGATGTTTTAATCCCATTACATTTTACTATTATTGTCTCACAAATGTACTATTCTTCAAATGTGACAAAGATAAATTTGGAAATGAATTTGAAGAAAGGCAAAAAGACTTTGCTGCCAGGAACTCTAATAAGTAAAATGCTTTCCTAACTTGTCATAATTGCCAATAATTGTAATTCATGACTTAGAGAGTTTACTCAATGAAAAACTAACAACAATGAATACTTTTAAGAAATAATAATTAATAAACTAACAGAAAAGATGTACAAAATTTTCATCCAATTTTGAAGTATTTCTTTCAAAAACTAGTCTTTCAGGGTAACAGATCCTGACCCAGTCCTCCCCAGATTCACCGGGCCATGGTTTTCTGCTCCATGCAACTGATGACCCTTGTCAAAGATAAACAAAAATCAATACTAGTTAGAGTAGTAAGTAAAGATTTTGATCAGCAATATTCTACTGCAATAGAAAATAGAATTCAGGGTAAAACTGAACTCAACTTCAGTTTTTACAAAGATAACAGGGAGTTTTGAAGGCAGGATGAGGGAATGAAAAGGGGGTTGAGCAGGGGCTCAGTAGAGTCAAGGAAATGAAAAGTTACAAAAAAGGGGAAAGAAGGTGTTGGTCCAGGTGAAAACCATCTTGTTTTAACTGGTGCTTATGGAAGTTAGTCTCGTCTCTTCCCACAGAGACTGGGAAATAGGAGAGCACTATTGACTACCAACAGTAAATTCTTTTGGTAGCCTTGAGTTTTCTGGGGCAGGCACTTTAAGAAGATCTGGGGTCATCCGAGCAATGCGGCTGCTAGAAACTATGTTAGTGTCTTATTCAAGACGTTAGAGGCCAAGGTTAAGGTTTGGTTAAGAATACAGTTTAGAGGAGCCTGGCTAGACCTTGGTGAAGAACAGAATCTTTGTAACCCTCCACGAAGATCACTTGGCAACTGATGACATATGAGAAGGTCATGGCAAAGACGGCTTCATCCATGTCTGACCTGTGAAGCCATACAGGGCTCTGTGCTCACAGGGGCCTTGTGCTTGGTTAATGTTCTGCTGTGCTGTTATGAAATTCTTAATAATTTTTCACCAAGAGATCCACGTTTTCATTTCACACTAGTCTGCACAAATTATGTAGTCACTCTTGGGCCATAAAGTGGAAGTTTGGATTTCCACTACAGAGCTTATTGAGTTCTGTTACTGCCTTTAGCCATCATGTGTTGTAGGTCTGCTCCCCACCTCAGAGCTTCTCTGCTTTTTTGGAGGTGAACTTTAATGGGAAATCAGAGGAATCGGGGTACATTCTCCTTTCTTGGATGCTGAGGGAATGATTTCAGACATAGTGTTTCTAAATGACTCTTACAACAGCTTCCTGTGACAGCTAACAGATGTGTTTTCTGCTGTAGCTAAGGCTTGGTAACACACTTCCATTTGTTATTTTCCTTCCTTCCCTGCCTACATCCCTTTTTCTCTAACTGTAAGATTAGTCTGTGTTCCTGCCTCTTGCAATAAAGCAATTGCACATATATTTGGCTTTTGGCTAGTTTTTTAAGGTACCCAAACTAAGATATTCAGGCACTGTGAAAATTTCCACATAATTTTTCTTCTTTCTAAATGAAATATTTAGGCATTAATAAGAATTACTAAGGAATAATAAAATAATGATTTCTAATTGCCATTACCACTTGGTTATGGAAACAAGTCAAATATTTGTCTAGGAGTTAATTGAGACCACTCAGTTTCTAAAACATTAGCTCCTTTCTAAGATGTTCCCTTGGACATATCCTGATACTTTTTTTTAAAGCTTAATTATTTATTTTAAGAGAGGAGGAGGGAGGCAGGGGCAGCAAGAGAGGGAGAGAGGATCCCAAGCAGGTTCCACACTTTCAGCACAGAGTCTGACTTAGGGCTCAATCCCATGACCCTGTAATCATGATCTGAACTGAAATCAAGAGTTGGATGTTTAACCAACTTAGCCACCCAGGAACCCTGGACATATCTCTGATACTTCTAACTATTCACATAAATTTAACAAAACACAAACATTAATTATATGTCACAATTTATAATATTTTCCATAAGTTACATAACATTTAATTAATATTTTTAAAATACTAAGTGATTAAACAATGTAGATATGTAAAATATTTGATTAATGTGGCAAAATCTATTTATGTTAACTTCAAACATATGGTCTTTCTGGGGAAAAAAATCTGAGAAATGTCCATTTTTACCAAGATATGTAAGAGAGTAAAAATCACTTTAAAATTTGAACTAAGTTTTTTAAGTATATGCATATATATTGTGGTTATGCATATGTATGCATATTGGCTATGCGTACATTTATCATTTCATCTATGCTAATAATTTGGCATTATTCCCTAGAGAAGAGTATTCTTTACTTTGCCTCGTAACTTTATTTTAGGGAGTAACATGGGGTTTTTTAACTCAGTCTGTCAAAATTTTTACCACTTTTACTCCTTTTGGTTTCAAAGTTGCACCAAAATTGAGAATAAAGTCTAGCTCTTAATGTACTTTTGAATTGTTCCTATTTGTCTGGGGGCATTTCTTTACCTTTTAAAACAATAAGATATTCCAGGCTCATCTTGAATTTTCCCTGCCCCAGATACTATTTATTATACTATTTATTATTATATTATTTAGTGAAACATGTAGGCTGTAGAACAGTGTATACAATACGCCACTATTAGCTTAGCAATTCAAAATATAAGAAAAGCTTGGGGCACCTGGGTGGCTCAGTTGGTTAAGCGTCCGACTTCGGCTCAGGTCATGATGTCACAGCTTGTGGGTTCGAGCCCCGCCCGCATAGGGCTCTGTGCTGACAGCTAGCTCAGAGCCTGGAGCCTGTTTCAGATTCTGTACCTCCCTCTCTCTCTGACCCTCCCCTGTTCATGCTGTCTCTCTCTCTCTGTCTCTGTCTCTGTCTCTTTCTCTCTCTCTCTCTCACACACACACACACACACGCACACACACACAAACAAAACATAAAGAAAATTAAGAAAAATGATATGTTTTCCATATGTTTTAGGTACAATCCTTGCTTTCAAAAAGCAAATATGTGAACTGGGGGAAAATATATTAAGCTCACAAGGCAGCACACTTATTTAGAATAGGACAAGTAATACAATTGGTAGCTTCAAGAGAGAAAACAACATTGTTCCACTGTTAGGTTGAAAAAGTAAGCAAAACTTTAATTCTAGAATATAGTGTTTGTGACAATATAGAACTATCTGGTAACAAAGAGTTATTTATTATATTCTAAATCTAGAATAGTGAGAACAAGGAAGCAAAATTACATGAGTTAGATATTATATACACCCCCAGTTTCAGATGAGGAAACTGAGGCATTCAGAAGTTAAGTAACTTACTTATTCAAAATCACACAACAAATAAATGGCACAGGCAGGATTCCACTTCAGAGAGTTTGTCTATGAAGTTAATTCTAAGCTACTATCCTAATTGGCTACATCTACTCTTTGCTTTATAATGAACTCGCAAATTATATAATATTAAAAATACTGCACTTAAAATATTTTTTAAATAGAAGTTCAAAATTGTTAAAAAGCCAGTCAGTGAGAGCTGTCACCACAATGGGCACATGGAACTGAAATAAGATATTTGAAGATCTTAGGAATGTATTAGAAAAATACATATCTGTATTTTAAATGAACTACATAAAAGTTTTTTTCAAATTATATGTCATTAGAAAGTTGTCAGTGTTTCTAATGCAAACGTATATATGCTATGAGATCAGTAGTTCTCCTTATTGCTTTTATAGTTCTGATTATATGTATGTGAAAGAATAAGAGATTTATCACATAGAAACCTGCTTCTCTTACAATGCTAGAATTTTAAATCATAATGTTAAACAACTTTATTAATCATGTCAAACACTAATTGATCAATTGCCAAAATTTCAGAAGAAAACTCAAAATCTGAGGATTATATACATAACAATGAAAAACCTACATGATATAAACAAACTATAGGATGTGAAGCCTAAATGTTTATTTATAATTTACAACAGTTGCTAATTGTTTACTCCGAATCTATCCTCTCTTACTTTTTGTATACAAGTTTACCTAGGTATTGACCACATCTATGAGTCTTTCCTACATTTAAATGTGTTTATGTTATCACATTTTTACCTATGCTTTATAAAACCAGGATCACCCAGCTAGCTCTTTGAAATAAGGACAAAAGTTTTCCTGGAATGAAGCTTGAATCTGTACTTTAAACAGACTGTAACATTCTTCCTTACATAAGCCATGAAAGCAGCTGCTATGACTACACATTTCTTACTTGTGTGTTTTATGGAATCATGGCAAGTGCAACCTCAAATCTATTGATGCACGGGGAAAGATTTCAATGGATTGTGTTTTGAATAAATATTAGAAAGCTTCTGAGATACTCCAAAGCTATGAATATTACTTTAAAAAGCCAACAAAAAATCTTATTAAAGGTCATATGAAATATACAGCAATTGACTTAAGATCATCCAAAAACTTAAGCAAAAATATATTTAAGAGGCCATGAAATAAATATGTGAAAATGTGAAAAAGAAAAAGCCTGAAAATTCAGGAACAAAAATATGACATGTTATTTTTGTAAAATGAATAGTTTGCCTTTATAAAACTATAAACTGGAGGAAGCAGAAAAGAGAATATTTAACTGTAAGACAGAACTGTGGAAAATTTTCTGAATTTGGTAGAGAGAAAAAGAGGTAAAACATTTGAATATTACTCCAAATAAATCACAGATAATCTCCAATATACATATTATTGGCTTCCAATAAGAGAGCAGATAGAGAATTTGACTATGAAAACTCTGAGATGAATAGCATTTATGAATCTCTTTTACTTCCCACAGTCCCATCAGTTTTATTAATTTCACGATTGTGCCTTCAATGACAGATACCTCATTAGGTCCTAAAAGTATTATACCTTGACTGAAGGATTTCATCACCAATCCCTCTGCTCTGTATATCAGAGAAGTTTTACTGAACTAACCAAATTATCTGTATCTACAAATACCCTATGGAAAGTAGGAATTTTTAAGTTGAAGTATTTTTGTTTAGTTACAACACCTATTTTCAGGTGGTTGTTAAACATGTAAGTCAAGATGTTTGACTAATAGGTTATAATTCTTATGCTATTGTTTTGGTCGTTTTTTGCAAAATATCACTTTTTTTTTTTACCCTCAGCTATGCAGACTTGTATAGGGGTACATGCAAAACATGTTAATTTTACCACTTAAATGTGGTCTTAACTACTCAGAAACACTGGTAATTTTTATTTACATTGTGGGAGTATCTAAGATCTGGAATAGGTCATTCAAATTATCTCAGAAAACTCAAAATCACTGTCATCCTTAGATGTGTCCACAGTGGATTGTGTCTGGCTCTTCTGAATGAAGTAAGTGGTTTACAATCTATTGTTTTTGTTTGAGAATGTGAAAGTAACTACACTTTATCTATAAAATTTAACTGAGAGGATAATTTTAAAAAATTAAAATACAGTCTTCACTACATTCCAATTATATCACTTACTACAAAATAATTAATTTGTAAACTACATTTAGTCTTTACTCTCAAGATTTAAATAGAAATATTTCTTGAAGTTCTAAGATATGCATTAACCAATTACCTAATAGATTTTGATATAATGTTAAAAATACCTAATAGATTTGGTCCAATGAGCAACATCCCATACATATAGGCCAGAGCAAGTTATAAAATGATACTGTCTCTGGAAAACTCACTAGGCCCATTGGTCTCCCTGTCACACTGTTCCCATCTACTGTTGTATCCCTTTAACCTTGCCACCTTCTCTTCACCATCATTAGGAATCCCTGTCCATCTGCTACAAAATCCACCCTGATTGTTTCCTCTACTTGGCCAACAGAAAAACAATACAATCTCAGATATCAAGCATTTCCTCACAAGCATGCACAGATCCCACCAAACCTGGAGTGTCTACTTTCATTTATTCTTATTCTGGAGTGATTGTGATATTTTCATGTTGAAATCTTCATTGTGTGGACACTAATCTGTGGCTTCATGAAGGACATTTGAATTTCTAACAAGAAGCATGTGGCTGGTCCTGGCTTTACTTCACTGGTTTTTCTTTTTATGCTTTGCTTGTTTGATAGCCTCTTTCTTTGGCTTGACGTTTAGTCTCAATTAAATAGAAGGATTGAATAGACAATACTCTAGACTGCATTTTTGGCTCATTTAGCAAAAGTGTACGTAAGTAATAATACCCATGGATGGGAGTAAAAACAGAATTTATTTCCTATTATATACATGATACCTTTCTAATTAATGAGTATAATTAAGAAATTCCAAACTGAATGCAATGCCTACTGTCTGTGAATGTGAAACATCATGTGGTCTGCCTTTAGGAGGGAAAAACTCAGAAACATGTCAAGAACAAGAACATTATAGGAAAACAACAGACCAAAAAAATTATGTGTCAAATTTGTTGACATTCTTATAAAAAGGGGTGACATGAACCAGATTATTGAGGTCAACAAGAGAGATTCTTGACAGACAAAAGAACTGATTTAACTCGAAACTTTTTAAAACAAGTATATTTCATAATCTTTGCTAGGTGTGCCAGAAGACTTATGGTTTAAATATTCGTATATTTAATTTCCTTTGGATTTTCAGAGTTATTTGTTTCTCAGAAAATATAGGGCATATCTAGTTGTATATACTTAATTTTTTATATTAGAATCAACATTTTTCTTCTATTGGAATTACATCAAAATTTACCATCCACCAATACCAACTTTTCTTCTCTCTTTTTCTTTTGTAATACATAAATTGAAATACTAATGAAATCTGTATTCCTGAAATAGACTCATGAGATTATATAAAATGTAACTAATTTTCCTTCCTAGCCTACTACTGCTACCAAATGCTTCCAGTTTAAAAAAGTATGACACACTCCGAATTTTCTTGACTATTAGGTGTCAGGTATATCTCTGTGTTTAGCAGGTGTATCTAGTAATCATATGCAAAACTTGACAGCACATTCAAAAAATGTTAATCAAATGTCTTTACAGGTTTTATTGGCTAATTACACAATCAGAAAATTCACGCCTCATTTTCAGTTTTAGACTTAAAAATATGAAGCAAGCTGGGATGAATAGAAAGGGTAGGATAGTGAGTAAGGACAATGCTCTCAGCCTTGTTTGTGGTAAGTAACCTTTCGCTAATGAGGAGATTTTGCCCCAAGAATTTATTTATTTTTAAAAGCATGCACACTTTCTGAGAAAAAATGTCATACTTCATTAAAAATATGCACAGTTCATATATCTGGCAATGAGCAACACTTAATATTGCACTTGGCAGAGTTCACAATTAATTAACAAAAATTTTCATCCCCCTCCTCAGTAATTGTGTTGATACTTAACACTTTTTACTAACATTGGAGTAGTTTTTCAGTCTCTAAGATTTTTTAAAAGAAGGGGAAAATCTACCTCAAAAAGAAAATAACAAGCCAAAAATCAGAATATATTTCTTATTAACTTTATGGAAGGAAAACAGATGGTTGGAAAATTAAGGCCTTATTCATATCTGTTCACTGGAAAAGCTCAAAGCAAATTCTAAGTAAATGTACTAGCATCTACGTCCTTCAATGTAATAACAGCTTTAGGAGAGTGATTCAGAGCACCTGAGGGAAGTGAACCAAAGATCCTCTTGACTTTTATTTATTACACAGTAGAGAATGACCACAGATGGAAAAAGAGAAACAAGTCTTTCCTGCAGGGTAAAGAATGAAAAAGGCAGAGAATTTATTCCACAAGACCAATAGCTAGCATTTAAATTTGGCCAACATGAATCCCATAATATAAAAGAACAGACTTTGCACACCTAACAGAAGTACGTGCGAACGGACACACATGCGCACGCGCGCACACACACACACACACACACTCACTCCCAAAACTGAGCAAGACTGAATGTTTATTTTCAATTCATAAAGCTTTCTGTTTTGGTAAAGTTTGTTTTTGTTGATTTAATAAATGTTGAATAAATGACTACATATACAAAGACTAAAGGAAGATGTTTATGGTACAAAAGATCCAATTTTTATTTTTAAAGACATCACATTTCCCAAATATAGGGATGATCTCTAATTTTTTATACATTTTTATTTAAGTTAATTTATGTTGTACCCTGTGTTCCCAATGCACCAAGTTTATGGAGATTTTAAATTCAGACATTTTTAGACATTGCCAGCCTAGTATCACAGGGTTTTGGTCTTAACAAAGTCATAAAGCAGCTAGGAAGAACCACTGATTATATTCCATTGCTCCACTCCAGTCATACTTGAGATAGCCACTCTTTTGCTTTTGGTTCCTTTAGATTAGGTGACCCAGTGTTGATTTGGGGTCATTATAAGGACCTCAGACCCTTTTGTAAGTCTGAATCATTCATTGGCTAGAATACATTTCTCCTTGGGTGTTAAATTCAGCCATACCCTGAGGACTTGGTATTTCTCATGACACTGCCTACCCTGGCTGCCTGGCCTCTGGTGCTTCTGTCATCCCTGTTTGAGAGTTCTCTAAAAATATAAACACTTCAGAACATCTTTTAAATCAAAGCTCCTAGAAATTTGTGTGCCAAAAACCCTTTTGATATTCTGAAGATGCATATGGATCCATCCTCAGGATAATGTTATAAACATATTTAAAGAAAACAAATGAAAAGAAAGCTGATTATATTGGAATACTTTATCAAAATATTCTAAGAAAATTGTGATATGATGATACCTGAGTACCTTCATTAACATATTAACAAGTGTGATCAATATAGAGATGGCTTTTATTATTATAGTGATTTTGAAATAGCAATAACCATCAAAATCTTTTTGACATATCTGTAACTAGTATGACATGATATAAAATATATGTAATTTCTCTTGGTAACAAGGTACTGTTAGTATTGTTGAGATTTGTTTTCACATTCATAATTGAAAAAAGTGCTAAACTGTAGTTGGGGTTAATCTGGGGGAAAAAAGGAAAAAAGGCTTTAATGTTTTTACATTTATAGAACCCCTCAGTTCTCATCTATGGGCCCCCAGTTAAGAATTCCCTCTTTATATAATTTAGGTTTTTAAAAAATTCAGCAAGTATCAGAAACTTCCTATTGTTTTATCTTGCCACTCTTGAAAATATTACCTGAGACATGGTATCACAAAGCCTTGCTTTCTGATTAATCAGAGAAAAGAGAATTTCAATGAAGACAAAATCAATTTAATAGTTTGCTAAATAATTTTGCCATATATATTTTCATAGGATTAAGATCAATCTGCTTTATCCTCTCAAAAACCAATCCTTCTGTTGTATGGCTCTAAATTCTGAAATATGCCAGACTCAATAGAGAAAAATACATCTTTAGAAATAGTCAGGGAAACAAGCAATCTTAAACAGTCCTCATCCAGCACAGCACTGTTGCGTAAATCCACAAAAATCCCATGACTCTCCAATTTCTCAGAGTGCCTATTTCTCACATGGCTTCACACATGGGTTTTGTAAGCTATATTTTGTCTCTGATGTCATAATCCTTGTCACCTGCTCCATGTCATTTTCTCTGAACTTATATGTCTCCCTGACCAGAGGGGGCACCACAGAAAATGACTTTAACTCCATTAGGGGCTTGGCACCTTCAGAGTCCAGGTATAACATCAAGGAGGCTCTCCTTTGTAGTCTTACCATTCTAATTACACCTCAACTATGTGCAAATTTGGGCAAGGTTCTAAAATTTATTGCAAGGTCCTGAAATAATGGTGGCTCTTGGAATTAAATTTCTGGCTTGTACTATAAGCATGTTAATAGCTTTGAATGTTCAGAACTTTCATTCTCATCGTGCTGTTCTAAGTTTCCCGTATTAATCACATAAGCTCTGTTTCTTCATAGAACCAATCCCTACTTAGCTATATGGATGGGCTCAGAGTTGTCATTATCCACCTTTAAATTTGCAGAGTTCCCAGTGAGAGGTCTCCACATCCATTCTTCTATCCTAGATGAAATGTTAGTTATTCTAATTTACTATTTTAATTAGCATTTCATGAGAGCTGTATAATTTTATCTGAAGTGTAATTAGGAGTTGGGTTTGATGTGAAGTGGAGTGAAGTGGGTGCTATGGATTGGGGTGAGAAACAGAATGAAGATGTCATAACTAAGAGTATTCAAGCCAAGGTTACTTTTCTCCACCAAATATAACTGTAAAGAAATAGAGAATTGATGTTAGGGATATTTTTTTAGTGAGTCAGATGTTGACTCATTTCTTGTTATATCCACTGGGTGAAACTATCACAAAATCAACAGTGGTGAAAAATTTTAAAAACACTTTAAGTGCTTTTTCTGTTAGAAAATGGAACGCTTTTCCAAAAATAATAGTAGAACCAAGGAATGTGCATGATAATGAACTGTCACTGAATGAAGAAAATGACTTCACAGTAGAAGCACTAGATGTGAAAAAATAAAATAACTGAAGAGCTGGAATTACTGGTTGTTCTGCACAAAGTAAGCCAAGCTGAATATCTTCATCTTTAGAGACTTCTTTCCTATTGTCTACAGAATAATTTTCTTTCTTACCCTCTACACTTCTACTAGTTTTGACTTACTCAGGTATAAAAGAAGTTAGTTCTACCCATAAGCTTTATTGACCGCAGTCCAAGAAGACAAGAGGAGATATAGGGTCTCTCACAGATGTGCTCGATAGCCTACTTAAGTTGTGTCTTCATGATACAGTAGTCCTCCCTTCTATGTGGTTTTGCTTTACATGGTTTCAGTTACTCGTGGTCGACTGCAGCCCGGAAGCATAATATCATCCTTCTAACATATCATGAAGGAGTCAATAGTAGCCTAACACATTGTCCCAATGTCTCTGTCATTCACCTAACTTCATCTCATCTCATGGGCATTTTATCATCTCATTACATCACAAGAAGAAAGGCGAGTAGAGCACAATAAGATATTTTGAGAAATCCACATTCACATAATTTTTAGTGCAGTATATTGTTTGGGTTCTATTTTATTATTGGTTACTGTGCCTAACTTATAAATTAAACTCTATCGTAAGTATGTGTATAGGAAAAAACACAGATATATGTAGGTTTCAGTACTATCTTCAATTTCAGCCTTCCACTGAGGGTCTTGAAACGTATCCCCTGTGGATCAGGGGAACTACTGTCTGTGCAGTGCTATACCCAAAACTGCCAATAAGGCATAAAACTGTCTGCACTTTTTACTTCATAAAAACAGATATGATAGATGTGCACAATCTCATTCACAAATTGTGCGTTTTAGTTTTTTAAATACCAAAACAAATGTTGGAAGTAGAATAAAAGGAAGTGCAAGAGAGCAGTATTTGTAGGCAAATTTGGGATGTTCTGAGGTGATTATGATTCAGCAGTCAGAAAGCAGAGTGTCCAAGAAACTGTCACAAATAGCAGCATACTATGGAAACAGATCCCTAGAGGTCAAAGACATGTCCTCTGCCTCCAAGTTGTTTATTCCACTCAGCCTGTAATTGTTCCACTGATCTGTATATAACCAAAAATTTTAAAAAATGAAACTTGATAATGGCTACAATTTATAGCTATTTAAACTGCTGAAAATAATAACATTTTAAGTGATGACAATGATAGTGCAACAATTTTTTGTTTTAGAATTTTTTAAATTTCTACTTAGGTAAAATGCCCAGAGTTAATAAAAGGATTTAAAGAACAATTTCATTGTCAGGCAATGCAATTGAAAGATAAAGAAATCTAAAAAGAGTTATCAATGTGAGGGGAAAATAACATACTTTATGAGTCCTACACAGATTCCATTGGTTTAAATGAAAAGGAAAAAATAGAATGGTTAAATGCCCATCTGTAGTTTTTAATAAGTTTTGAGAATCACATGATTAATATTAGCTAATAAACAGTAGCTGTAGTACTTCTAAAATGGACATTTTTAATAGCAGAGCAATATTAAAAGTATTTTACATATATGGAAGTAAATAGTGTTCATCTGTAACATTCATCAGTAAAATCGTATCAAATGTTATAATTTTCAAGATATAGGCATGATATTTTGCAAATAAATCTGTGAGATATGCTGTGTAGGAACTAAGCACATACTAAGATAAGACGATAAAGAATCTGAGGTACCTCCAACTTCTTTTCATTTCTTTCCACCTTCTCTCTTTCCTTCCTACATCCACTTTTCTTTCCTTCTGAGTTCCCTCATTTTTAATGTTTCTTTTTATTTTTAATTCAGAATTCATTGATCACTTTTATTAGTCCAGACTCTGGACTAGTAATTCAGAACAACATATAATATAGTGCCCAATTTTGAATAACTCAATATTGTGGTGGAGAAAGACTTACAGAAGAGTATTTATGAAATGCTGTGTTCTATATCATAGCTCTCTGCAGGAAGCTGTTATACACAGAAAGTGGAAGAATGATGAAGTCTTAAAGTTCAGAAAATTGATAGATTTGAAGTAAGATTGCATTATTCAGATAATTACAAAAAGTTCAGCATGTTGAAGGTATTGTGTGATCAACAAAGATGTGAAGAAAGAGATAGGCTGCATAAGATCTGGAAGAAACTGAGTAAGTTTGAAGAGTTTTAGAGAGAGAAAATCATCCATTGACTGAATTAAGTAAATGAATCCATTAGAAACTCAATTTGGTCAAAATGATTTTGGATCCCTCTTAGGTCATAGTCCCATTTTTTTCTATTTCACAAAATGTGATTATGTGTTCAATATTCATCTGCTTATTAAATGATAGGCTATAATTGAGTTTATTCTTTTAGTAAAAATGGAAATATATTTATATATTACTGCTATATTTCCAATACCAATTATAGTGCCTATCACAGGATATGTAATCAATAATTATTTACTAAATGAATAAATGGATGATTTTAGTCTAGTCTATGAGGAATTTATTGTTATATACTTTGTAGATATTATTGTTAGAATAATGTGGGAAGCAGAATTATAAAGATACCTCCAAGATTTCTGCTCTCTGGTTATTCAGTCAAATGTTAATCTTACGTCTGTGAATGGACCTTATAAATATAATTAAGGAAGCTAACTAGATAACCTTAAGATTAGGGGATTATTCTGGATTATCCAGTGGAGCTAAATGTAATCACATGGATCCTTAAAAGAAAAAGAAGAAGACAGAAAAGCCAAGCAGAGAGATGTAGTGGAGGAGAATCTTAGATATTCAAAGCTTGAATGGGAATCAACATACAGGTATCAGAGGGAGGCTGCATGGAAAACATGAGAAGTAATATAAGCACTCTCCAGGTGCAAAGGCTGGCCTGGCTGACAGCCTACAAAAAACCAGAGATCTCAGTCCTGCCATTGCCAAGAAACTGAATCAGGTCATTAACCTGAATGAGCTTGGGAGGAGATTCATCTTCAGAGCCTAGAGGAAGGAATGCCCTGTTAACATCTTGGTGTTAGTCTTGGGAAATCCAGAATAAAGGAGGCAGCTAAGTCATACCATGTCCAGACCTGTGACTCATAAAATTGTGAGATAATAAATGAATGTTAATTTAAACTTCTAAATTTGTGGTAATTTGGTATAGCTCCTAAAACAAGCAGTTATAATATTCTTTCCTTAACATAAATACTATGGGAAAGCAAACTTTGAATTAAGTCTTAGATATTCAAATTTTACTTCATTTCAACACATTAAATAAAGATCTATTATGTTTCCGACATGATGCTTTTCAAAGTGAGAGAGAAGAAAATATTTGAGTGAGAATTATACTGTCAGAACTCTGGGGTCATTACTATCATCCCTCTGAGGCATCCTGAGCACCACAGCCAATCACAGGCTTACAAGTACCATGACTATTGAAAGAAAGGGATGGGGTATCTATTTAATGTGAAAAGAGAGAGGGCTTGTTTGTTGGTCTCCGTAGTCTCAGCAAAGTACAAGATTTAGTGCTGAGTATGAAGAGTCAGGGTTAAGTATGGGATTTAAGCAGAATCTGAGAAAATAACTGAACCATGACAAATAATAAAGGTTGCTGAGAATTCCAAGGAATAAGAAGATGATAAAGCATTTACCTGTTTTACCTGTTGCATCTCTCTTATTCTGGAGAACTCAGGTCAGGTCATTTGAAAATTTCTGCAAATAAGAGTTGTTTTTTTGTTTGTTTATTTGTTTTGGTTTTGTTTTGCTTTTTCATTTCTGTTTCTGTTTTGTTTTGTTTTGGCAAAAAAAAAGAAAAAGGATATGGCCTTTTAGAAAGAGAAGATTATTTAGACCTTCTATGTTGATCTAAATTGGTTAGATCAATAAATAGGCTGAACTAGCATGAAATTAGAATTCAACTCCTAATGCTTAACACATGAAAAGATATGGAACCAAATCAAATTTACAAAAATCTATAAATATTATATAAAATAAATTCACTGTAAATTAATGGTAACTTTGATGTCACTGATCATGTTGTTTTGTCGAACGAGACAATTTACCACGAGACGAATTTGACACCCATGGCTTTGGAGTTTTGGCGTTCATCCTGACATGCATTTCCATATGTTCAGTCATCCTCCACAGGTTTGCAAAAGCTCTATGGGCCTTGCCCTGCCTGAAATATATTATTTACAAGTTATCTTGTCATCTTATTTTTTCATATTATCCTATCATAATTAAATACAGACTGCTTTATACGAGAATATTTGTAAAGGTACAGCCATTATATTATCCATATATTCTAAATATGCTTATGTTAATTTTAAAACCAAATGCCATATATTTTTATTTCAGAATAAATTAACAAGGAATATATGTATATGATTAAACAAATGATAAACAAATAAGCAACATGATTATAGACTGACAGATAAATCTCCCTCCTGCCTCTGGTCCCCCAGGTCTTCATCCCCTACATTGAGTCAACCATTGTTAATTCATATCATTCTAGAAATCATTTGTTTATGTATATGCATGTGTGCAAGTGTGTGTGTGTATAATTAATATACATACATCATTTTATTATACAAGTGAAAGTGGCTCTGGATCTTATCTCCACATAATAAGAAGTCTTAAACATTTTTTCTTATAATTTCCTGAAGATTTACTTGCTTGTTCTAGAAGCTACACAGTATTCCATTTTGCTAATACAGTTCTTCTTTTTTTAAATTTTATTTATTTATTTTGAGACAGAGGGTGCAGAGAGAGAGGAGAGAGAGAATCCCAAGCAGGCTTTGCGCTAACAGCAGAGAGCCTGAAGCAGGGCTGGATCTCACAAACCACGAGATGATAACCTGAGCCAAAATCAAGAGTTGGATGCCTAACCGACTGAGCCACCCAGGCTCCCCTATTCCATTTTTAAGGGTATGCCATAATTTCATTATTCTCTACTGATGATATTTACTTGTTTGCTGCTACAAATAGTGCTGTATTAGATATTTAACTGTTATATTTAAGACTTTGCATTTTTCTTTATCTGGTAACACTTTTAAAAAATAGACTTTATTTTTTTAAGAGTAATTTTAGCAAAATTTAGTGGAAAGCACAGAGATTTCCCATATACCCATACCCACACATAGCCTCCTCACTATCAACATCCCCCCCCCAAGTAGTACTATTTTTACAATTTACGAACCTACACTGATACATTATTATTACCCATATTTTATATTATAGTTCACTGAATATTTTACATTCTATAGTTTTTCCAATTTTATGAGGACATGTATCCACTGCCATAGTTTCATACAGAATATTTTCACTGCTCTAAAAATCCCCTTGCTCCACCTATTCACCCTGTATTAATGTGTAGACCATCGCCAGAATGAAAAATCGTACAGAATACCGAAGTAGTGCCCTGGAACAGAGTTTGTGAAATATTTTTCTACAGGTTATACAGTGGATGAAGTGAAATTTCACTTTCAATTTATGAGATATATATTTTTCCAGGGAAAACTGACAATCACTGTGCTTCCTTCAGTAGCAGAGAGTGGAGAGAGAAATGAGTAGGCAGAACTGCCAAAAACCTTGGGCTTCTCCATAGACTGAAGGACCCCATTGAGATCTCATGGTCCACAATAATAAGGAAGAAAAAGAAAGCATATAAAACTGTTCTTTCATTGAAAGCACCAATGAAGATAGAAAAGTTATTTATTTAGAGGGTTTTGCTTAATGTAAATGATTGAGGAAAGGAGATGGAAGAAGATTGAATTAAAAAAGAGGATGAAGAAGGTAATTTTTTAAAAGTAAGAAAAGGCAGGAGAAGGGAGATACCTAAATAAAGAAATACAGAGGAGAGACACAAAAACCAGATAAGAAAATTAAATTCAGGGGCACAATCTTGGAATTTAATGGTAATAAAAAAAAGAAGCAATAGCAAAACATTGGTCAGATTTTAATATTCAGACAGCATCAAAATAGTTTGCACTTACACTTTTCATAAAAGTTATGGTTTGAATTCAATACCTTCTATAATTTGGCTGCAACAGTGTGGAGTTTTTAAATTTCCATTTCATTTACAGGTTTTAAAGTTGGCTGCAAAAATCTGTTCCCAAACAAAACTCAGAACTACCAAAAGAATTAAACATATTTTATGTACTCTCAAGACAGTTTTATCTCTCTTTAAAAAAATTAAAATTAAAAGTATAATATTACCAGTTTCCTATGCTTATACATGGTTTAGATGGGTAAAGATTTTGATGCCAAGCATTATATATGCCATTTACCCATCAGTAAAATAAAATAAACATTGAACCAGATTGAGATACTGATGTTTATAAAGAGCCTCATATATGCTGGTATTTTTGGATGTGTTTTATGATGTATTCATAAATAATGGATCTATAACATGCAAATACATTGTGGAGATGTATTTCTAACATGCTTGGAAAGAGATGCTGTGCTTTTAAAGCACATGTTTTGAATTTTATTAACAATAACACAACATGTGGTTAGCCTTATATTATCTGCTTTATAGAGGGCACTTACTAGAGATATATTATCTGCTTTATAGAGGGCACTTACTAGAGATATTTTATCCATACTTTATAGTCACATAAAAAATTAAGATTATGCACAAGAAATAGTCTAGCAAGTTACCCTATATTATTATGTCAGGTTAAAATAAAAATCTATAACTTTATTCCTTAAGAAACACTAATGGAAGCTATTGATAGACAGGTAAATGATAGGCAGATAAAGATGCATAGGTATCTTTGAATATTGGTTAACATATACAATATATGGTTCAGATTAAATGAAATATACCGTAGTTGATCATACTTAGTTATGTACATTCAAATAGATATTATAATTCAACACTGCTTTATTGAAACAATTATGATTATTACATCAGATTTTATTTATAGTAGGGACTTTACATCCTTGTAAAGTTTCTGAAGTATAGTTGGACCTAAATTAATAATCTTTAAAAATTGAAGTAATAATATGTATTCTAATAGTTAAGTCTCCCAAAATATGTTCTTCTTGCTAATGCATAAACCATTTATTATTAAAGAATGCAGTAGAACCTAAAAACCTGGCAAATGAATTTTCACTGAATAGATAAACAGATAAATATAAAATAACCTAATATTAAGTCAAGGTGTCCTTAATTCATACTGGTTCAATATAATTAACATTCTGTGTTATTTTTCATTATATAAAATATATTTTAAATGCAAAATACATATTAATTAATTAATTTTCATACTTTCATTAATGTTTTATACTTTACTTCATTAAAGGGGACCATATTTTATGGGTACATTTCGATCACTGATTTAGCTGATCATAGCTATTATGTGTTATGGCTTATCTATAATTAAATATATAGATTCATAAAAGGCAGTAAGATACCAGAAAATTAAGGATTCTTTTCAGCTGATTTTCATTGTTTTAAAAGTGTTCTCATCTCTTCTCTCTGTCTTTGTTTATTTAGGCAAGGGAATATGCCAGTCTCCAAAAAGATGAGTTTGAATTATCTCAAACACGGTGGAACCCCTCCATATCTGCTAGCTTATGTGCACTGATCCAGGATATCTCAGTAGTTTTGTATCCTCTTTGGTAAATGAAATAACTTTTGTGTCATATAGACAAATATTCTGTTGCAAATAATTATGTATATATGTAATAGGCTTTAAAAATATAAACAAATTGACCAAATTTTGAAAACCTCTGCAAGGTCTATGTAATATTCAAAACAAAATAATGGTCTATGTAATATTTGAATGAGAGATTTTTCTTTATTTTTTGTTTTTTATAATTATTCATGAATCAAGTCTTGTCCAAATATAACTTGTAATATATTTCAAAAAATAACTTTTTATTTTTATTACAAAAATATACATAAGTAGCACATAATCCTTGTAAAATCTAAAAAAAAAAAAAAAACAAAAGGAGGAAGAAAGTGATAACCCACAAAAGCCCAAATATAATTAACATTTTGGTTATACATCATTCTTGATTGTATGTTTTTTCATGTTTTTCAATAAGATTGAAGTCACACTACCTTTGACAATAATGTATAATTCTTTTGAATCACATAATAGAAACATAGAGGGGTTTTCTCAAATATATTAAAATTAATGAAATATTTTCATTAAATATGAATAGACATACCTAAAAGTAGAATATCTCATATAGTAATTAAAATATACAATAGAGTTTAATGTGTGGCCATCTCCAGAATAAGGCCTACATATTTTAAGTTTTCTGGTTTTTCATTGAAAACTTTATCTTATTGCAATTTCAAAATGATTTCTTTTATCATGACATGAATAATTTGCTATGAGTTTCAACCAATGGTATTTAACGTATGTGACTTGTTCACATGGTTTTGCCAAATAGCTGTTTGAAAGAAAATGGATGAAGGAACCAAATCAACATAAAAAAAAGTGCTCAATATCACTAATCACCAGGAAAATGTAAGTCAAAATTAAAATGACATATCACCTCATGCCTGTTAGGATGGCTATTATCAAAAAGTAAAAAAATAAAAATAAAACTTGTTGGTGAGAATGTGAAGGGAAAGAAACCTCGTACACTGTTGGTGTGGTGTATACTGGTGCAGTCACCATGGAAAACAGTATGGAAACTCCTCAAAAAAAATGAAAAATAGAGTACCGTATAATCTAGCAATCCCACTTACAGGTATGTTTTTTAAAATTATTTTTATTTATAATATTTTCTTTAATTTTCCTCAGAACACACATTAATTGAAAAAACTACCATATCATGCAAAAATAAAATAACCCACCTATAACATCATCCTAAAGAACAAAGCTATTATTTTTTAGTGATGCCTGAGACTAAGTCAGTAGGTGGTGTGATATGCCCATATCATTAGGTTTCTTTTAAAAAATTTAATTAGACATACTTGTTCCATAGAATATTATTTGATGTTTTCTCATCAACGTTAATTACAAAGATAGTGTTCTAAACTACCTCAGAAATATTGTTTTCTTAATTCTTTGATATATAATAATTCTGTTGTTTTGTGATCCTTTTTTTCATTATTAATTCTAGCTGATTATTATTACCATATAGAAATCCAGTTAATTAGGGGCACTTGGGTTTTTTTTTGTTTTTTTTTTTTTTAATGTTTTATTTATTTCTAGGAGAGAGAGAGAGAGACAGCGTGAGCAGGGGAGGGTCAGAGAGAGAGGGAGTCACAGACTGAAACAGGCTCCAGGCTCTGAGCTGGCAGTCAGCACAGGGCCCGACGTGGGGCTCGAACCCACGAACCATGAGATCATGACCTAAGCGAAAGTCGGACGCTTAACCGACTAAGCCACCCAGGCGCCCCACTGTCTTTTAGGGGCACTTTGGCTGGTTTAGTTGGTTAAGCATCCAACTTCAGCTCAGGTCATGATCTCACATTTTGTGAGTTTGAGCCCTGCATTGGGCTCTCTGTTGACAGCTCAGAGCTGGAGCCTGTTTCAGATTCTGTGTCTCCCTCTCTCTCTGTACCTTCCCTTCCTCCTCCCCCACCACCCCATCCTGGCTGTCTCTCTATGTCTCTGAAAAATGAATAAAACTTAAAAATTAAAAAACAAGAAATATAATTAAGTACAGTTGATTGATTGAGTATAACTTATTTATTTTGTAACCAGCCTCTATACTGAACTTTCTTATTAGGGTCAATATGTCATGTCATTACCAAAAATGATAAAATTACCTCTTCTTTTACATTATTTTGTAATGCACAAGTATATTTCTTAAGTTCTTGCATTATTTAGAACTTCTATATAATTGTGAAATAACATTAAGAGAAAAGATATTTGTATTATCATTATACCTAATGCTGATTGCCTCTGGGTGTTCAACACTAAATATGACCCTCCAGATACATTTTAAATAATATTTGCCATGCTAAATATGTATCTTTCAATTACTAATTTTCTTTAAAAACTATCATTTTTCAAATCAGGAGAAAATTCAAAATTTTCATTAAACATATTTTGTGATCTATTACAAATGACCAAATAGTTTTATTCATTTAACCAGTATGTTTTTTAAATTACTTTTTTTTAAATGTTTATTTATTTTTGAGAGAGAGAGAGACACACACAGAGTGTGAGCTAGGGAGGGTCAGAGACAATGACTCAGAATCCGAAGCAGGTTCCAGGCTCTGAGCTGTCAGCACAGAGCCTGATGCAGGGCTCAAACCCACGAACTGTGAGATCATAACCTGCGCAGAAGTCCGATGTTCAACTGACTGAGCCACTCAGGTGCCCCTCATTTAACCAATATGTTTAAGGTATTAGATTATTAGACTCACCAGTGCTTAATTTTGGGGTAAAATGTGTCCTTTTTGTTATATTATCCTGATGTCTTACATTTCCTGTTATTGCTGATGTATTTTATACCGTTATTTTTCACACTAATTTTACAATACATTATCTGAATTTTTTCCATCTATATTCAGAAATTTTTACTTATAAGTGTACTTTCTTGCATTCTTCATATGCTATGATTTATAGATGTGTTGAATTTTTTAATATATAGCATTTAAATTACTTATATCATTGAGATTTCTAAATACTTTAGTATATATTTTATCTAGTATTTTATACTATCAATTTTTATTCACATTTATACAATGTGTATTTCATTCCTAATTTGGGTCTCTATGTTTTCCTTTTATTGATCTATATTGTTATTATATTATTCTCTGTATTGTTTTAAACTTTTGTATTTATGATTGCGGTGTATGTTTATTACTATTATCTAAGAATAATAATGCTCTATGACTCATATCCATATATCTTATATTCCACATTTAAGCAGATATTTATATGTTTGTGAAATTTTATAATATCTATTAGAAAAACTAATTGCAATAAAGTTATTTGTTCTTAAATTTATTCATAGTATAGTATATTTGTACATTTATGAAACCATTTATGTTTGAATTTTTCAGAAGATTTGTAATTTATTAAGATAGGAATAATTCTTGAATGAAAAGTAGTCTATATAAGTCTACTGTAAATTTGTGATTTTTCTCTTGGATATATTAATGGAATTATATAGATGGCTCAATTATATTAATGAACACTTAAGGGTCTTGATACACTTTCCAAATTGACTTCCAAATAAGTTAAATAAAGCAAAGTGTATGCATTTCCCTTAAATCATTTCATTACATTTTATTACTGTTACAAAAATATCTGCAAATTGAAAATACCAATGAGAATTTTTTGTTCTAATTAGTACTACTTCAATTATCAATGATATTAAAATGGTTTCTCAAGATTTTCCATTTATTCCTTTTTGAAAATGTATTCTGCTCACCTTAATTGACCTTTTATTAGTTATGCATGTGCCGCATACTTTTTTTAAGAACTAGCTCATTCTTTTCAGCATGACATTCATAGAAGCTTCCAAGTAGATCATACCCCATGTTTGCCAAGTGCACCTGCAGTACTCTGTGCAGTGGAGAGCGGGAACCTGGGGAATCTGTTATAAAACAAGGCTACTCAAGCCTGATCCAAGTAATTAACATAATGTTGATAATATAAAGACTTCCCAGGAGTTACTAAGCCCAAGGGTTAAAATTTGGTACCTTTTATAGCTAAGTTTCAAGGTCAAGTGGGGGAGGCTAAATGTACTGTGAGAAAGTGAGGGCAACACAGAGAGGAGGGAAAAGGAGAAGAATTGAGAGAAAAAGAGAAACAGAAGAATGAGAGACAGAGCTTTGATTCCATTATTTAAGATTTGCATTCTTCTGCAAATGAGGCTACATCTGCTGTTGGAGTAATTATATAGATCAATAAATTTCCTTCTGTCTTGAACTGGTTTGACCTCAAGATCATTTATGTGTCCAGGGACGCCTGGGTGGCTTAGTCGGTTAAGCGTCCGACTTTCGCTTAGGTCATGATCTCGCGGTTCGTGGGTTCGAGCCCCGCGTCGGGCTCTGTGCTGACTGCCAGCTCGGAGCCTGGAGCCTGTTTCAGTCTGTGACTCCCTCTCTCTCTGACCCTCCCCTGCTCACGCTGTCTCTCTCTCTCTCTCTCTCCTAGAAATAAATAAAACATTAAAAAAAAAAGATCATTTATGTGTCCAGAAACATACAGAAATTGATAGCATAAGCCGAATATTTTAACAGCAAACTAAATTGTAGAACCAGCAAATTTGGGTTCGGAGAAGTAGAAGAAAGTACTTCTGATCTGACTGGAATTTGATAATACTTTATATATAGGCACAAACAAGCTGCTTAAATTCCTACCTTTTTCATCTTTATTTTCTAAATTAATTATTATTATTATTACTATTATTATTTTACTTTAGAGAGAGGAAACACAAGCGGGGAATAGGGGCAGAGGGGGAGAGAGAGAGAGAGAGAGAGAGAGAGAGAGAGAGAGAGAGGAGAGAATGTTAATTAGACTCCACACTGAGCATGGAGCCCAGAGAGGGGCTTAATTTCAAGACCCTGGGATCATGGCCTGGGACTAAACCAAGAGTCAGACATTCAACTGGCTGAGCCACACAGGCATCCTCTTTTTCATCTTTAAATTTTGATGATACTAAAGGTCTTTTTACTGTTCCTCCTCCTCCTCCTCCTATTCCTTCTTCTTCTTGAGTATAGTTGACACACAATGTCACATTAGTTTCAGGTGTGTGCTTGGTGATCCTATTTTAATTCAACCATTTAAAATGGGCTCCTTATTTCATGTTAACCATGGTGCCTGAGTGGCTCAGCTCATTAAGCCTCAGACTTCAGCTCAAGTAATGATCTCAGGGCTTGTGATTTCAAACTCCACATAGGACTCTGTGCTGATAGCTCAGAGCCTAGAGCCTGCTTTGGATTTTCTCTCTCTCTGTTTCTCTCTCTCTCTCTCTCTGTCAAAAATAAGTAAACATTACAAAAAATTAAGAGTGGTAACACATGGATACTTAAGAGCATTATCAGAAAATGGGAATTTGATCCAAGAACTGAGGTGCACATTTTTGAAGAGGGGTAAATTTTCATCTCTTTTTTTTCTTTTCTAACAATGGGCAGTGGCATTATGATAGACATAGTTATTTTTTAAATTATATTTAAGGGAAAAAGAGTCCATTGGCAAAGGAAGGATTTTCTTTGAGACCAGGATTTCCTCAATCCTGTGACCTTACTAGAATCTTCAGCCATATGAGACCATACTCTGTACACAGAAATTAGGGGTGGACATATAATTGAAGTTTTCCCTACTTTATAATACTTCCTGCCCCTGGCAAGAATGATTGATCCTAGCAGTGATCACAGTACATAATAATATCTTTCACTGGAATACATAGAATTTCACTAGAATATACAGAAATAGAAGGTCNGGATGGGCATGGAGGAGGGCACTTTGGGGATGAGCACTGAGTGTTATGTGGAAAATAATTTGACAATAAACTATTTGTAAAAAAAAAAAAAAGAAATAGAAGGTCAAAAGAAATTTCTCTGTTGAGGATGTAAAATTGGATCTTATACCTAATGCATTATCCTCATATTTTATTGGAATATTCATATTATTATTATTATTCATTTCATGTGAACATTATATTGTAAACAGAAAACTTTGTTTTATTGCATTTTTATTAGCTCCATCATCTAAGAGTTAGTTTCAAAAGTTTTATAAAGTATCAAAATTTTTAAATTTTCTTGTTTTTTTTAAATCTTTTAACTGTAATGTAATCACATAATTCATATAATGTGCAATCATAATCATGTAATCATACAAATCATGATTAAAGTATTATATATAAACTTCTCTTTTGAAAGACGAATATTTCTTTGAAATAGAGTAAAATTTATAAGTGCTCTTGAAATAAGTACAAAGCTTATACTTTAAGCTTATGCAGATAAGTAAACTATAGTACATCAAGTCAATGGAATCTTATTAAGCACTAAAAAAACAACATATCAAGCTGCAGAAATACATGGAAGAATATTAGATACCTATTACTAAGAAATAAGCCAGTTTGTAAAGGGTACAAACCATGATTCCAACTATATGGTATTTTGGAAAAGGGAAAATATGGAAAGAGCACAGAGATCAGTAGTTGCCAGGGGTTGAGGCGGAAAGAATGAATAAGTAGACCACAGAGGATTTCGAGGATAGGAAAATACTCTGTATGATACCATAATGATGGATACATGACATTATACATTTGCTAACCCCATAGAAGGTACAACGCCAAGAGTGAATTATAATATAAATGATGAACAGTGTTTTCATGGTTAACGAGCGGTTTTAAAAAATATAATTCATTGACAGTAAAAAGAATATAGTGAAACAAAATCAATTGGTAGTATATTTACAGCTGTTCATAAGACTGATTTACTAAATTCCTATATCTAACATGACAGTGAAGTAATGCTCTCTGGAGTAACCCGAGGATGTGTCAGCTGTCTTTTCTTGAAGTGTTGAAGAACACTCTGCCACCCAAGCACTTAAAATTAGGAATGCAAATATTGTTTTCTTGAGACATAGATAGCTTCCATTTTACGTACTAAAACTATGTTTAGCTCTATGTGTAATTCCTGAAGAGTTTGGCTAATTTTGTTTCATTACCAAGTCCAGAGAGCAATATATTGAAGTGTTTAAACACATATATTTTGGCAGGATAAACCTCAGCTTTGAATCTCAGATACATATGTCATTAGTTCTATTGCCATTCTATATTTGTTCATCTTTAAATAATGACAATAATTGTATCTACCTTATAGGGATACTTTTTAAAATGAAAGTCTCATGTTTTTACCAAAGTCGCTAGCCCACAATAGCATCTCAATAATGAATGTTGGTTTCCAGTACTTCTCAATTTATTGGCATAATTAATATGAGGTCTCTGGATGTACTGATGTACTTAAAAACAAGGTCTGTCAAGCTAACGGTTTAACCCTAAATTGTAATAAATGCACTAAATAAGTGACTGGAAGATCTTTTGGAGGACACTCTGATCACTGAGCCTGCAAGTGTATGTTTAAGGAATTTAAACACTAATGCTATATTCAAAATTCTGAATAACATCAAGTTCCTGTGAAGATGAAGGAAACCAGTTAGTGTTTTGGCAGTTAATACGGTAACTTATACTGACTTTACTGTTATATAAAGAGAGAGCTTCCAGGTGCTCCTTCAGTTTTACAACCTTAGAAACAAAGCTACTATTTCAATAACAATACTTAGGGAACTGAAGTGTGGAGAGTTTAGCTAACTTGCCTTAGTTTACAATGCTAATAAGACTATTGGTCAGCCACATATTTTTGTTGCCATAAAAAGAAAATAGGGGTGGCTGGGTGGCTCAGTTAGTTAAGCACTCAAATCTTGATTTCAGCTCTGGTCATTATCTCACAGTTTGTGAGACTGAGCCCTGCTTTAGGCTTTGGGCTGACAGCTGACAGCATGGGACCTGTTTGGGATTCTCTCTCTCCCTCTCTCTCTCTGCCTATCCCCTGCTTGTGTTCTTTCTCTCTCTCTCAAAATAAATAAATAAACATTAAAAAAAGAGACAGCCATATATTTGTTGTTTATTTTTTAAATAGAATCTACTAGAGCTAAAAAGTTAGATATTTTTGTTTCATTTTATTTCACTAAAAGACATGGTAAGCATCATAAAATATTGGAATCATAGCTAATGCGACTTATTTATTTATATTACTCTTTGTCATAGATTAAACTCTTTGTCGTTTGGAATTTTACACAGAGGTACCAACAGAATTTGCTAAATTGTAAAAACCACATGATTTATCATGTGTGTCTATTAAGTCTCCAGAGGAAAATTTTTATTCTACACAATTAATGGCATTTTAGAATACATAACATTGTCTTCTCTACTGTACTTGTCTACTATGCGGATACAATGTTTCTACCTATAAGAAGACTGTTTTTGGTTACATTACAAATAAATGTTAAGCTTCATACTTAAACTACAAATAATGTATCTGAAAATGGGAGCATCATCTTTTTTGGTCCTGCAGCAATATTACCACTACATAACTTTTTTAATTTGGACCTTATTCCTCATGAGTGGTGTGACCTCACTGAAGAATGCCAAGCAGCACAGTTCAAATAAAAAGAATCAGCAGGATTGATATGAGCCAAAGGTGTGTCTATTAAACTAAAGTTTGCTCCTAGGTATACCTCAGACACA
This sequence comes from Crocuta crocuta, assembly GCF_008692635.1. Lineage (NCBI taxonomy): Eukaryota > Metazoa > Chordata > Mammalia > Carnivora > Hyaenidae > Crocuta > Crocuta crocuta. The sequence goes on along the minus strand of NW_027529203.1, from coordinate 1,588,813 downwards.
TGTTTTCTGTATGAAATATACATATGAATATGTATGAAATATATATTTATAACTATAGATTTTANATGATTTATAAATAAATGTATATTAATTTTAAACAATATATATAAATTTTTATGTAAGCATGTAAAATAAAAAATAAAAATATAATATGAATACAAATATAGACATAAATGTTTTGTTATATTTATATAAGTATATATTCAGATTTAATCAAATATTTATCACTAAACAAAACATTTAATTAGGAAAATATAGATATTAAGATGATAGTTATTAGATAAAAACTATTAAAGATTGAACTTTCTTTAGCAATTATGTGGAAGAATTATTTTTAAAAGAATAATGTCTTAAGGAAAATTGAATATCTGGGATCTAGATCAGGATTTAGACTAAATCATACATTTTTGTTTACAAACTGGTATAACTTCTGAATTAGAAGAAATGGAAAATGGGAGCAAAGCAGTTCTTGCTTTCAAGAATTTTGATATATAAGGGAAATGAGTCAGCAAATGATTATAACTTAACAGTGCCAGATGATAATTTCAACTAAAGTCCTATTCACATTGAAATTCTATTAAATTGGCAGTCCCTGGGGAGGATTTTTATGAATAAAGTGATATTTGAAAAGAAGCCTGTGAGCAAGATTAAGAGAGAAAGAGACTAAAGTAGAAGGCAACGACTGAGCAAGACAGCTAATTCTCTATAGGAAGAGATCTAACAGCAAGAGTGATTGAAATGAAAAAAGGAAGAAATTAAAAGAATCAAGTGTTTGATAGGCCTAAGTTACTGGAAGGCTTTGCTAAGTGTGAGGTGCATGGCTTTTACATAACCTATTTATTTCTTTCACACTTGTTAAAATATCTTGCTAACTAACCCCGCAGGAGATTTTCTGATAAACTAAAATGTCTGTCCATTAAATCTGTTAAATAGGTCTAAATATTTATCCTGCTTGAAAAATACATATATCATCACTTTAAAAATACTTTTTAGGAAATCAAATTAGTTTATCAATATTATTGGTGACTTAAAATTAAATAATGGGTCTTAGACATTTGAAAACACTATTATGTAACATCAAAACCAGATACATGGGCCTCATTGCAAGATAAACCTCTGGACTGAAATACTCTTACTGATATTATCAGTAACTAGTATCCTGTTTCTTGGTAATTTCAAGAATTGCTTTTAATGATTCTAATTTTGGCGGATTAAAAATGTCTTTCCTAAATATCCTTTTCATATATTATTACTTCAGAAAAGTGATTTTTAATTTTTTTTCAATTCTAACATTTATTTATTTTGAGAGAGAGAGAGCACATGTGCATGTATGCAAGCGGGAGAGGGGCAGAGTGAGACAGAGACAGAGACAGAGAATACCAAATAGACCCTACACTGTCAGCCCAGAGCTCAATGCAGGGCTTAACGCCAAGAATCTTGAGATCATTACCTGAGCTGAAATCAAGAGTCTGATGCTCAACTGACTGAGCCACCCAGGTGCCCCAGAAAAGTGATTTTTATATACCAACTTATCTCACATTTCAAAATTCCTGTTTTTCTATAACATATTTTATATACAAACAATTTAATCAGTTAATGAAGTTTTAAGCAATGTAGGAGTTGTTTATACAGTACACCATTGCAAATAAAATAGGAATACTATTGAAGCTACTGGGTCTACACTCCAAAAGAAACACTCTCAGTCCTAATGCCAGAAGGATTTACCAGTCTGTATTTTGTGCTCCTTTTCCCCTTCTTGGCAATATGGTTTTATATGTCTTTATATACATGTTTTTTTAAACAATGCATTAGGAAGTTTTTAGTACTTTGGAAATGCACACATGATATTATATGCATATGTTCTTCTGCAACTTCCTTGCTTACTTAATGTCATGTTTGTGAACTTTGCTATATTGATGTGTGTGACTTTATTTCATTCACTTCCATCTCTGATAAGTGTTTCCTCAAAATATACTACAGTTTATTCATACACTCTTTTATCAAGGTACGTACAGTTATTTTTAACCTGTTACGTTTTTCTATTAGAAAGTAAGCTGCTATAATCATTCTTATATGCATCTCTAGAATATCTGAAGTTACTTGGAAAATATTTTCCTAGACATGTGCCCAGGAATGAAATTTGGGGGATTATATCTTTATAAATTTATTTTTTTATTTTATCATTACAAATAGCTTTTCTCAGTGTATGGCATATTGTTAAATTTTATAGTCTCTTTTGATGATAAGCACAAGTTTTACATTTTAACATAGAGAATATAGAGGGGTTTTTTGTTTTGTTTTTCTTTGAGATTTTCTATCTTTTTAAAGAAATGCATAAGGCCATAAAGATTATCTCCTATAATGTCTTCTAATCATTTAAAGCTTTATTGTTACTAATTTTGCAATAGTCATCAAATTGGTTTTAAAAATGAAGTAGATATAAAATTTATTTTTTAACTGGTGGGGGCCAATGAAATCACTATTTAATTTATATCCACATGATTTTCCTATAGGTTTCAGTGACCGTTCAGTTGTGTACCAATTTCTATACACAATTGCTTCATTATTTGCAGGTGCTGAATTTACAGATCTGCCTACTCACACAAAAAAGGACCTATTCTTCTTGGTGCTTTCATGAGCAATCATGGACATTTGTAGAGCAGCAAAAAATTTGAGGTACCCTATATGCAAGTTCCCAGCTGAAGTTAAGGAAGGTAGTGCATTGCCTTTTTACTTCAACTCATATTGTAAAAGAGAATCCTTTTTAGGCTTTTTAGAGAGATTTATTTTGAATTTGGGTGGGGTAGGGGATAATGGTAATTTTGCTGTATAATATAGCCCCCAAGAATAAGGCTGAAATGCTGCCCAGTATGACAAAATATAAGATAAGAAGTATAGGTTGTGCCTCATGAAGAAAAAAATATAAGTGCTAGATAAGCTTTGTTCAGGAATGAGTTCTGGTTGTTCTGGCCATGAGTTAAATGTTAATGAATCAACAATACATATTAAGTGAAATGTCTTTAAGCTGAAACACACATAAAACAAGGTTATGTATTGATGGCCTGATGAAAAGTGATCAGAGGTCCTCAGGAACCTAATCCTCTAATACCCCTAAGGAGCAATGGTTTAGCATTTACTAATTTAGTGTTTGCAACTATTTATTGGAACATTACTGTGAATAATGTGAATCAACTTTAGGTTCTGTTCTTTTTCTCATACTCTCTACTGTACTTTCTTCATCTGTTTTCCTATTCCTGTACCAATTTTTTCACTTAGCCTATAATAGCTTTGAAATAGATCTAGAAAATTCATGGGTCAGGTTCCCCTCCATGTTCCTCTCCTTCTTCTGTAATATGTTATCTTTAGTCCTTTGTATTTCAGCATACATTTTATATTCTGCTTGTCAAGCCCAAGGCATCCACCCAATTGATGGCATGACATTGAATAGATAGACTTATTTGGGGAAACACTTTTGTATCTTAAGGATGTTGATCCTTCCAGTTAATGATTTTGACATCTCTTTAGTTTTGTCTTTTTTAATGTATCCTCAAGAAAATTTTCTATATATACACCTTTCACATTTTTCATAGACTTAATCTAACGTAACATAGTTTTGTTTTCAATTTTGTCATTTAAAAACACATGATTTCATCTTTGCTGATGTTTAGGATTACAATTGGTTTTCAGATGTTAATTTTATAGTTTTTCTAAACTTTACTCTTTTTTCTAACATTTTGACCCTAGTTCTTTTGGGTTATCTATGGATACAATATATTATCTCTGAAAGATGGGAGTTTTCTTCCTCTTACTTTTTTTCTTAATCACTCAATCTGTACATATTTTCTTACTGTACAGGCTATATTACAGTGATACAGTTATATTTACCATGCTTATTTATGTTTTGATATTTGTAAAATTATTTATAGCATTCACCTTAATTATGAAGCAAGTTATAGATTATTTTTGTATATACATTTAGTCAACTTTAGAAAGTTATCCTTCATACATAATTAAGCAGTTTTGTCATGAATGGATATTGAATTTTATCAAAGGTTTTATTTTTGCAGTTAAGTAAGTCCCATGGTTTTTCTCCTTCCTTATCTAAGCATTATAAATTCTACTTTTGTCTCATTATACATCCACACATTTAGCTTTATGAGTGCCTTTTTTGGGCTGTTTTTTGATTTACTGTTTTTGTCTTGAGTATTTTAAAACATATTTTGCATATATATGGACATATGAGTATAATATTTTTATCCTGTTGGATATTGATATTTAACATTATTTCTGGCAATTTACCATTAATTTCCTTTTAAGTAGTAGATTTTGAGCCAATCTCTTAATTCTCTCCCTCTCCCACTTTCTTTTTAAACTTTGATTAGATATATGTTGAGCCTTAATTATTTATCTTTCATATCCCTTGTATTTATTTATAGCCTTCCTCATATTTTCTATTTCTTTCTGTAATATACTCCAGATAATCATTTTCTCAGTGATTTCCTGCATATTGTTTTATTTTTATTCAACTGGGTAAAAATTACATAACTAATCTTTTAAGTTTTGTTTCTAGCTAGTCTTTTAATTATCAGGGTTTTCCCCTCCCATTTGTAGAAGTTCTATTTGGTTCTTTCATATCTGTTTTATGATTTTTATTTTTTCTTTTCTAAGTATTGAATGTGCAATCATTTTATATTTCCTATATGCTCATTTCAACATCCTTGAGATTTAAAACCTGTTGCTTTTCATTTCAGCTAATTCATGGTCATTGTGTCTTGCTTTTTTTTTCATATATGGTAGTTTTTATTGGGACCTTATATTTGACTGAACTAACATTTGAGAGTCCTTTAAGTGCTGTATTTCAGATGCTTATCTCCAGACATGATTTTAGAATGTAGATGCTTATAATTTCCAAAATTATTGAGCACTAGTTCCTTTATACTTAAAACTTTCTCTCTCAATCAATTGTCCCTCTGTCTTTCCCTTACCATTTCACAATGGTTTCAACAGTTTCCCTGGTAATTACATCAGCTAAATATTGCCTAGAAATTTTCTTTTCCTTGCAATTGTAGGAAACAAATCCGTGGTAGATAAAGTCAGTGCTTTCTGAATAATAGACATAATAGTCATTGGAATAGAAACATTAAAGGCACTTCCAGTGAGGACTGAAAAGTAAATGAGAAACATGTTCTTGAAAATGGAAGGAAGGATGATCCTTATTATGATATGAGACTAACTGATATTTAAAAAAAATAAATGTTTATTTCTGAGAAAGGGAGTGAGTGTGAGAGAGACAGAGAGAGAGACAGAGAGCATGTGAACAGAGGAGGGGCAGAGAGATGAGGGACAGTGGATCCAGAACAGCCAGTGCACTGAGCCCATTTAGCTGTCTCAAATTTTCTTCTCACGTTTTGTATAAGTAGACTGGAACTCATGTCTCTGAGTACTACAAGCTTGGCACGGTATTTGTAATTCCTTACCTTTCTGTCTCACTCAAACAGGAATACAACAGAATGAGAATGAAGTTATATTTGAGAAAAATTTGAATGCCCTCTTATAATGACAAAATTACAAAATAATGACATAGATACCTAATTATTATTATTAGCAAATTAATTGGGAATGCATGCTGGTAATCACAACCCTATGAGAATTTCTGGTATATACATTATTTTTCTTTTAATTTTAAGGAGAGAAAGAGATCAGAGGACAGAGGGAGAGGGGCTGATAGAGAGTGAGAGAATCTTAAGCAGACTGCACTCTCTGCATGGAGCCCAACATGAGACTCAATCCCACAAGGCTGGAATCATGTCTTGAGGCACAATCAAGAGTCAGGTGCTCAACTCACTGAGCCACCAGGCACTAATAGTAATTAGTGGTAAAATTAGTAAAGAACTAGAGACTGTGAGTGTTTTAACCATCTCACATATATATGATACATATTTATTTATATATATTTTAAAGAATATTTATTTAGCACAATACGGCTCTGATTTGCTTATCACATAATTTTATTGCTGCTAGATCACTCTATCACTTTAGAAATAAAGAAACCAAGGCTCAGAGATGCGGGTCTGAAATTGATAGCTTTGTCCTCTGCAACTGTTATCCAAACAATTTTTATTAAAATAAAGAAGTCATATTTATCAATTTTGTAGATGACAAAAAAGAGGAAGAAATAATATGATAGATGGCATAATTAAGATTCAGAAAGTTATTGACAGAGTGGATTGCTATATAGAATTCAATGATATTGTGTTCAACAAGAATAAATATAAATTAATGCATTTATGTTCAAAAGTTATGCAAGTACAAGAAATGGTGAGAATTGGATCCAGTACAGTACTTGTTAACAGCCTTTAAAAAAAAAAATCTTTTGCTAGGGGCACCTGGGTAGCTCAGTCAGTTAAGCATCTGATTTTGGCTCAGGTCATGATCTCGCAGTTTGTGAGTCTTGTCTGAGAGTTCAAGCTCTGCATTGGGCTCTTTGCTGATAGCTCAGAGCCTGGAGCCTGCTTCAGATTCTGTGTCTCCCTCTTTCTCTGCCCCTCCCCCACCCACACTCTGTGTGTGTGTGTGTGTGTGTGTGTGTGTGTGTGTGTGTCTCTCAAAAATCCCACACTCTGTGTGTGTGTGTGTGTGTGTGTGTGTCTCTCAAAAATAAATGAACATTTAAAAAAATTTATTTAATCTTTTGCTGAGGGGCACCTGGGTAGTTCAGTCAGTTAAGCATCTGACTCTTGGTTTTGGCTAAGGTGTCTCACAATTTCATGAGATCAAGCCCCACTGTCTGTGCTGACAGCAAAGACCCTGTTTGGGATTTTCTCTCTCCTTCTCTGTCCCTCCCCCACTCACACTGTCTCTGTCTCTCTCAAATTAAATAGGTAAACTTTAGAAAATAAAATAAATATTTTGCTGAATATGAACCAGTAAAGTTAGGTGGCTTTTAAATAATGAGTGTACAGATTGAACACTGTCCCACAGAAGAAAACTAATGAAATCAATCCTATATAAAACATGTAAGAATAGTGTGCATTTATTGATTTCTTTTATGAGAAGAATAACAAGAATCTTGAGAAAATAGGTAATTTAAGGATATTCAGATAATTAAAGGAGAAATGTACACTGGGTCTTGCAAACCTGCATTGTAGAGTTGTCATGAGGGATGTGTCAATTAAGAAGATTCATGTGCTAAGGAACTTTAATATAGTCTTTTATTATTTAAGAAACAATGGCTAAAAAGGTTAATAGGGAATTTTGCTTCAGGGTGTGGGGCAAAATGAATCCTGATTAGAAACCAGAAAGCCCAAGGGTAAATCTCAGTTAAAAACTGTTTCATATTGGGGCGCCTGGGTGGCTTAGTCAGTTAAGCTTCCAGCTTTCGCTTGGGTCATGATCTCGCGGTTCGTGGGTTCGAGCCCCACGTCGGGTGCTGTGCTGACTGCCAGCTCAGAGCCTGGAGCCAATTTCAGAGTCTGTGTCCCCATCTCCCTCTGACCCCCCCCTGCTCATGCTGTCTCTCTCTCTCAGAAATAAACATTAAAAAAAAAACACAAATCTTTAAAAAAAAATGTTTCATATAACATCTTGGAAAAGCTACAACCACTTTCTCAACCACAGTTTTATCTATAAGCTGGTGATAGTAACACCACCTTGTCTATTTCATAGGTCATGATGCAAGTAAAATAAAATTATGGGTGGAGGTATTTTATAAGTAATGCTTATACATATACCAAGTTAGTAGTAGCTTTGGTTCCACAAAGGTGAAATGAGAATTGTTGTCTTCAATAAAACACTATGTTGGTCCCCAGATGCTTTAAAACAGAAGCCAAAACTCACATGCTCAGGATCTTTTAAAAGGGAAGTCTTCTTGGGGCACCAGGGTGGCTCAGTCGGTTAAGCGTCTGACTTTGGCTCAGTTCATAATTTCATGGTTCGTGGGTTCGAGCCCCACGTCGGGCTCTGTGCTGACAGCTAGCTCAGAGCCTGGAGTCTGTTTCAGATTCTGTGTCTCCCTCTCTCTCTGATCCTCCCCTGCTCCTGCTCACGCTCGCGCTCTCTCTCTCTCTTTCTCTCTCTCTCAGAAATAAATAAAACATTAAAATTTTTTTTAAAAAAACGGAAGTCTTCTTCAGATAATACAATGTATTAGGGAGATCTGAGATCTAAGATTCTAATTTCTGAAAGGAAGAATTACACCTTCTATAAGATAATTAAAATATTTTATACTGGATGAATTATTTTTTCAATAAGTGACCATAATATTTACCCAGAATTCTGCTTTCAAATAAATTTGATTGTCTTCCACTTGTTCTGGTGGTATGATAATTCTTGTGACATAATAATTTTCTGTTTATATGTGAAGACTGGTATTCATATAAAACCAATTGTTAATCTTGGTAATAAAATGAATATGGAGAAAGAAGTCATTTCTTTGAAATGGGTGGCTCTTAGTTACCAAAAATATCTGGATTGAGAGTAGATGATCAAGCTTGTAGGATGGCAATTACTTACCATGTAAATAGATGAATCATATTCCCTATTCAGAAACAATCACATATAGTAGTTTCTAAAAAACTTATTTTTGTGTATCTTCAAACACTTCAAGGATAGTCTGTGTTGTTGTTTGTAATTTGTATATTTTGAAGCCATGAGACCTATTTTCTAAGAAATGTCAAAGTCTACTGTACTCAGAACTATAGCCAGAAAGTTTAACAATATTTCTGTGTATTTCCGCAGTGAGTCGGCCATTGCTGTTCTCTTATAGCAGATGTGTATCTATCACTGAGATACTTAAGAATTTGTTTACCATTCCTTGAAAGGAATGTTTCAGCTGAAATACTGTGCATTTATACCTTATAAGTTAGTAGTCATAATAAACTAAATTTTAATAGAAATTGAATATTCGACTCTACAGATAAAATATAAAAAGTAAAGACAAACAAGCAAACAAACTGTGAAGTAGCCTTTGTTATCAATTCAATAAGCCATACTAATGAATGACTTTTTACTTCTTTTACTGAAAATTGTAGAACTCCTTCAATTATTGAAAGCAACAATGCACAGTATATGAATTTCAAAAAACATACCTTCATATCAATAAAAATTAGTGTAAAGCCATTTGACCCCCTATAGCAAGATTATTAGTGCAATTTAAAATGTGGTACTAGATGCCTCATTAGGGACATTTTCATATTGTTTTGGTCTTTTTATGATGAAAGTTACATTTTTATAAGACAAATACAGTATAATATTAAAATTACCTATTCTGGCTCTATTTTCCCTGTCACCATATGCTGTATTTTTTCTTTCTCTCCTTCCCTCCATTTTCTACCTTCTATCCACCCTTCCCTCCTTTCTTCCTTCTTGCTTCCCACCCTTCTTTATTTCTTTTATAAGAGTTTTGATTATTGAAAGACTGAATTATGTAAGAATATTAATCTTGTAAACACCCAATTAGAATAAAAACCTTTGGTTAGCTTTCCTAAACCAGTTTAGACTAGCTCAGTGAACAACTAAGGAGACAATTTATTTCCTTTCTTTTCTTAGTTTTTTTAAATTTTTCCCTTTGAAAAGATTCAGATTTGATCATATATATCTAATTAAGTGATTCTAAAATAACCTCTCAGAAATAGGTTTTGGTGGCTAATATTATTTTGCTGTAAAAAGATAATTACAAAGCAACATCCTACAACTACATTGGTTATGTAAAAACCACTTCTCTGATTGTATACTTTCAGCAATTTTTATGATTATTATGATTATGCTTCGCTTAGTGGTTTTAGTGGCTGATGTGGCTTTCCTTAGATGTAGCTGCTAGAGATGCTTGTTCCATATATGATTTCTTACTTTTTGGTCACTGTATTCTATATTTTCAACCACAATGAAAAAAAAATGTTGGGAAAGTATTTTAGCATAATGAGCAAAAAAACAAAAAAAACCAAAGAAACAAACAAAAAAAAAAGACAAAAAAATAAAACCCACTATGACCATAGAAAATTTAACATTTTGTATCAACTTTAATATAAAACAAATTAGGAGTGCCTGGATGGATCAGTTGGTTAAGTGTTTGACTCTTGATTTCAGCTTAGGTCATGATGCACTGATCTTGGTGAGTCCAATCCCTACACCAGTTTCTCCAGTGACAGAGTGGAGCCTACTTTGTATTCTCTCTCTCTCTCTCTCTCTCTGCTCCTTCCCCATTCATGCTCTCTCTTCTGTCTCTCTCTGAAAATAAATAAACATATAAAATAAAACAAATTTGGACATCTGGGTGGCTCAGTCAGTTAAGAGTTCGACTTTGACTCGGGTCATCATCTCACGGCTTGTGAGTTTGAGCCACACATCGGGCTCTGTGCTGACAGTGCAGAGCCTGGAGCCTACTTCAGATTCTGTGTCTCCCTCTTCTGCTTCTTCTCTGTTTCTCTCTGTCTCTCAAAACTAAATAAATGTTAATAACATTAAAATAAACAAATTATATATATACATATATATAATTAGTCTGGAAGAGTGTTATCAACTACTTTACATTTTTTAAAATGCTTATTTATTTTGAGAGAGAGAGAGTGCAAGGAAGGAAGGGCAGAGAGAGATCTCCATGCAGGCTCAGTGATGTCAGTGCAGAGCCTGATGCAGGGGTCAAACTCAAAACCTATGAGATCACGACCTGAGCCATAATCAAGAGTCAAATGCTTAATGAACTGAGCAACCCAGGTGCCACAAACACTTCATGTTTTGAAACATATAAGTAAACTCATAAAGAAAATAGATTATATATTCTTAATTATTTGAGTAAAATTTATATTTATTGGAAATGTTAACTCATTTATGCATTCTTAAAAAATTACTTTTATTATTTGCACCTTTTAATTTATTAATAGTATTATATATTAATATTGGCAAAAAAACAAAAAAGTTAAATATTTGGTAAAATATTGTGAAATAATCTCATTGATGCTATGACACATGGAGGTGGAAACATGGAGAAAAGGCTACAAAAGTCTTTTACGAGCTGAATGAATCCCATGTACAAAATGTATTCCACTTAGGATCAAAGATCAGGGGCACTAAGATTCTAAACCTTTTAGAGAAAGTGGCAAGAGGTGAATAATATGGGTAATATAGAGAAAATGTTGAGAAGTGAAAAAAAAGCCAGTAGGAAAAAAATAAGAAGAAATAGTATTTTCTATACTCTAAGACACTTAATTACATAAGGACACTGCTGCCCTTAGGGACATGGCCAAGTACCTGATCTTCTCAGCTGACAACTGCGCTCACCTGAAATAACAAAGCTCCCTCCCACCTATTTCTTATAGGTTTGTTTGGCTTGATGCAGTTCACAGATTGGTAGGAGTATGCTTAAGAAAAAGTAAAAAGAATGGGGCGCCTGATTACTTTAGTCGGTTGGGCGTCCGACTTTCGCTTAGGTCATGATCTCGCGGTTCGTGGGTTCGAGCCCCGCGTCGGGCTCTGTGCTGACTGCCAGCTCAGAGCCTGGAGCCTGTTTCAGTCTGTGACTCCCTCTCTCTGACCCTCCCCTGCTCACGCTGTCTCTCTCTCTCTCTCTCTCCTAGAAATAAATAAAACATTTTTAAAAATTTAAAAAAATAATAAAAAAAAAAGAAAAAGTAAAAAGGAATAAGAACTTTGAACGATTATCTATCTATCATCTGATTATCTGTCTACTCTTCTATGATAAGGCTAATACTGAATATTAGCCCTGTGCTAAATATTTCAGATATCCTCCATCTAATTTTACAGAAATTTATTTGGCAAATTCTGTTATTACCCTCATTCTATGGATAGAAAAACGGACCTTTAATAGAAAGTTACTCAAGTTCACAAACTAGTTAGTTTTATGGATTTGTGACCAGAAGCCAAGTTGTTAGGCTCACAAACCTGTGCTGTACTGTGCTTTGCATTCCCTGAATGGTCAAATGTCATTTCAGTCTGTGAAAGATACTACAGGTGAACAGATGTAGTCTTCTCTCATTTAGCAATAGTATATAAATTGCCTCTCCAGTTGCTGATTATGGCAGCAAGCCCAGCCACGTAGTATTAAAGATGGGGTTTGAGAAAATAACTTCCAAAGCAAGAGTATCTTGGTCCCAATCTTGGCTCCCTCACTTACTAGCAATTGATTTCTTTTTATTTTTCTTTTTAAAGTTTATTTATTTATTTTGAGAGAAACAGAGACAGCCAGCGAGGGGGAGGGGCAGAGAGAGCGGGAGACAGAGAATTCCAAGCAGGCTCCACACTGTCAGTGCTGTCAGCACAGATCCTGAAGCTGGTCTCGGACCCACGAAACTGTGAGATCATGAGCTGAGCCAAAACTAAGAGTCGGATGCTTAACCGACTGAGCCACCCAGGTGCCCCTGATTTATTTTTCTATGTTTCATCTCCTCCTATGCACAATGAAGTAAAAATAGTGTATGCGGCTGAAAATAATTTGGAGAATATAAAGAATTAATATATGTAAAGCAGTGTCTAGCCTAATCATCTCATAATATTTTCAATGTTTATTTCACATATGCTAAATAACCTATAGGTTTTAAACTTACAAATTGGGCCCCAGACAAATACTAGTTTAGATAAATTTTGGTGGTGGTGGGGAACCCTATTCTTACTAAAAGACACGATGCAGTAACTTAAAGATCTGTAAGCATTACAGATTGACCTCACCCAAGTAATCGTCTAAGGTTGTCTAAATGTTAATGGTTCTAAGATGTAGCTAAGTCAGTTCAATACTTGCATGTTATTTCAATTGAAGAGTATAGTTGGAGCCTGGCTTACAACTGGCTTCATTCCCTATTATCAATAACATCCCTAGGGATACAGAACACATTGCAAGTTTTAAATAATTGCACACAATTGTTTATTCAGTTTTGTAAGTTATAGGTAAATGATGATACAATCTGTCATTACTGAAGGCTTTGTTTGATCATAATGTCACTGTAATAATGGTTTATTGTATAAAATAATGGTTGAAGTATATAAAATGTTATGTTCAACTTTAGAATAGGATCTAGATCCTAAGTCTATATACTAAGGCCTACCAGATATAATGGTCCAATTGCTGGATGTTACTCTTGCCCCATTAGGTAATTATTAATCACACCTTTTTTGCATGTACACTCTTAAAAATGGCAAATAAATCTTGAGATTTATCAATGTCCAAAATTCTTTTTTGAGTTTCATAAAAATAGTGCTAGTACCTAAAATATAGTTAAATGATGATATGAGATATGAATAAGGCATAAACATGATAGTGAAAAATCAAATAGGCTATATATATATTTTTTAAAAGCTTGAGTCAAATAAAATATTAAAAAGTGAAGCTGGTGTACTAAAACAAAAAAGAAATACCAAAGATCTAAGATATGAGTTCTACCTATGACAGTGAAGTATTTTAACCTCCAAAATGCAAAATAAAATGCACAGTTGAGAAAGTTTTCATTTTTATTCTGAACTCACTCTAGTCTCAGGTTCTGGACATATATGCTGAATATGTTCTTAAAAGTGTGAATTATTACTTTCTCATATTTTATATCTTATAATAGAAAATAAGTTGTGCATAGCCATTGCTTGGCAATTATTAAATTGAATTCAAGGACTTTTGACTGGCTATGATAATAATATCTTCTCATTTATCAAATCTTCTTTTTGAACATCATAATTCTTTAGCTTCTGGTAACTTCAGTGCTGTCATGTGAATGGAAACTTGAACTTCCTCCTAGATCTCACATATTTCTGGTTAATACAGGATAAGTTCAGTAACCTGATTAGCCTGTCAAAAAACACTAAAGAGAAATCCTTCATTTACCATTTCCAAATGCAATTTCTTCCAACTCGTGATTTTGAGATTGCTGAAAACACATGCGAAAGCAATGTAAAAAAGTAAAGTCTAAGTTGTTTTTACTTTCATAATATTTCTCAGGTATTCAGTCTAATTACTGTGTGCCTGGACTAAATTAATTATTCAGCAACTACTAATATTGTGGTATAAATTATGATATAAATTTTATAATGTAATGGCTACATTATTGTCACTGCCATATTTATTATTATTATTAAAGAAAACAATTGATTATAGCATTTTTTCTTGAAAAATTATAGATACCCTTTGCTAATGAGAGCTTCTTTCCAGAAATCAGAAAATAATGAAGTGGCATATTCCAAGCTTTTTTACTAACATCTCTCCGAAATAAGGAAGCAACACAAGCTAACGTTTTTCTTTTGAGAAGTAAATACCTGGGTATACTTTTCTTCTAAGGTTTGTGTTTGCTAGATTAAAATTCTGTATCATCTCCATTGTCATTGTCAAATAGAATATTCATGTTTTCGGGGCGCATGGGTGGCTTAGTTGTTTAAGCGTCCGACTTTCGCTTAGGTCATGATCTTGCGGTTCGTGGGTTCGAGCCCCGCATTGGGCTCTGTGCTGACTGCCAGCTCAGAGCCTGGAGCCTGTTTCAGTCTGTGACTCCCTCTCTCTCTGACCCTCCCCTGCTCATGCTGTCTCTCTCTCTCTCTCTCTCCTAGAAATAAATAAAAAATAAAAAAAATTAAAAAAAAAGAATATTCATGTTTTCTTCCTGGGTTTGTTCAATTTAAAGATCAGCATGATTAAAGGAATCATTAAGCTTCTAATTGTATCAATTTGGTGTGTATTAATGTCAACTAGATATACATTTTCTAAATGAATTGGATAATCTTTGAACTTGAGCACTACATACTAATTTACAAAGAATTCTCTTTTTGAAATATGTGCAAAATAACAAGTATCAAAAACAATGGGTCTATTCCTAATTAAGACATACATTTTTCAATGATCATGATAATACCTGCATGAAGGGTGTTTAAAATTCACAAAATGTTTCTACATGTACTATTTTATTCAGTCCTTCAGACAAATTTATGAGATAGGCCTTATTACATTTTTGTGAATGTAGAATCTTAGGGAGACTGCGGGTTTAACCAGCCTTTTACGAGGAAGAAATAACAAGTCTTGTGGATTCTATACCCTATCATGAAACCTATGCTTCATAACTTGGACACTTCATAATACAAAGGATGCCTTAGAAAAACAAATGTGATGAGATGGCAAATGGATTTTAGGTGTTGGCTGGATCATGAGTATTAGCAAGATTGTCATGAGCATATTAAACAAATGATTGCTATTTTTCATAGTCTTTGAAAGCTATTGTAACAAGGAAGGAAAAATGTACTGTTAAATTTTTATATTAAATATAATTCTCATTAAGGAAAATACTGAAGATGTAACTTGATGAATTGTATGATTTTTTAATTTTGCATGTGAAAATAAATTGTCATACTACTATTAAGGCATAATAGACATATTAAAGAGAGTTCAGAAATCCCATTTACTTTATTCATATATAAATTTCCACCATCTTATTATAAGAGAAAACTATGACAACCCTCTTATAGCTCTATATCTTCAATTTTTCCTTTTTGTGCAGGTGGGGGAAGAATATTATGCTTGTTCCTGGCAAAAAAATTAATATTTTACTTTCAGTAAAGGCTGTTTGCATTATTTTTTTCCATTAAGTTACTGTCTAAGAAAGTTGATTAATGATCAAGACAAAAAACTGGCTGGGGAAAATGAATTTGAGTTAACACTGAAGGGTAAGACTGCAAATGCAATTCGCCATTCTCCCCCTCACTTATTAAATGCTATTGCTTCTCAAGGGGCATTTTAAAGTGCTCTACACTAAAACTAAAGCAAACAAACAAACAAAATCAATTGAATATATCTAGTAGTTTCTGAGGGGTTATTTGAAAAAAGAAGTAAAGAATAACACATTTTCTGAGTATATAAAAATATTACATGTTGTACACCTGAAGCTAATATAACATTGTATGTTAATTATACTTCAATCAGAAAAAATATCATAACCCATTTGCTGTATTACATGTGTGTGCATGTAAAGTAAAGTAAAGTACATAGTACTTTATTTTCCTATCGTGTCTGGAATTATATCTTATCCCTTATTATAAGGGGATATATATATATATACATATATACACATATATATGGTATATATAATTATACCTTATCCCATTGAGTTCTGTAGTGAGCTTATTTTCCCTTATTTCTCCCAAATCACCTTCCTCATGGGAACCACCAGGTCTGTGCTAGAGCTATCCCCATGGAAATCACCATTTGATACTAGAGATACTCACAGAAGTAGGATAATGGAAGGCAATCTCACACTAAAGTAGATTTGAAAAAAATGAGAAAGCTTTGTTTAGATTTTGAATGTCTGGATATCCATTCTCAGATCTTTCAGCACCCATTTAATGGGCCAGAAATTCATGCCATTTGTATTCAACTCTAAGTCTTTCTATCATCATTTTTCTCAAGTAAATGCTTTTTTCAAACAATACCTTTCTAAAGGGTCATTAGGAGTTTTTGAAGAGTAAGCCACTCCCATAAGTAATCATAATGAACAGCTATAACTGCAATTATTTTCACTTTGCAAATGACAGAGATCGAAATTTAATTTGCTATATTAATTTTTATACTCTGAAGTTTCAATGATATACCTCTAACAAATTTAAGATCATACTGAAGGTTCAAAAAATTTTTTAAATATTGAAACTATAATATTAAAATCTACATTTAATATTTTAAGGTAAGGCCAACAGACTCCCCCCCCCCTTTTGTAAAGAGCTGATAGTAAGTAATTTCAGCTTTGCTGTCTGTAAGGTTGTTGTCACAACTACTGAACTTTGCTGTTGTGAAGCAGACACAGACTGAAAATAAATGAATGGGAGGGGATGGTTCAGGCCCACAGGCAAAACAGTTTGCCAAACTCTGTTTTAAACCAACATTCCTGACAAACTATTTTCTTTGCATGAAAATACTCTCTCATGTAATCTCAGGCAAGTATTATTAATCATGGCTGTTTAAAGTACTCTTTTGTTGCAACTGTGTATGAAATAGAATTGCATTTATTTTTAAGTAAGAACTTTGTTTAAATGTAAGTGGTTTATTGTTCCATATTAGAAGTCTTATTTCTCTTTTTCTTTTCTATAATAGTGAGAAATTGTGCCATTAAAATATTTATATTTAGAGTTAACAGTTGCATGCTTACAAAACAAGCACCATCAATAATTTTCACTTTGATGCTTTTTATGATAATACACAGTAATTGGATTCAGCAGTAAATCCAAACACAGCTCTCAGGCATTGATTTTCCAAACAGTTCTGTCAAAATTATGCAGGAAGAAATGAAGCAGTGCCTTGATGAGGCATACCATGAAATGATTTTAAAACATGCTTATTGAGCAAAAGATACAAAGATGTAGATAGTTTGCTTCTTTCAACAATCTTGGCAACAGCATCCAGGTTGTTAACAAGAGTAGTTGTCATTTCTTTATTGATCATGATCCTGATTTACCTTACCCAAATTTAAGCAAAAAAGTAATCAAACCATGTAACCAGAAAATTACAAACTGTCCTAAGTCTTATATAATATTTTTTTCTTGTGACTATCTATCCATGCTATGCACTATTTCATGCAGAGTGGAAAATGTAATTAATTTCTTGAATTTTGGTTTGTCAAGATTGTGGATGATTGGCTCTTCAATTGGCTCACTTCTTTGTTATCTTTAATGCAAGAACTTGGCTATTTAATATCCCAATTATTCTTAATACATGGGGTTTTTTTCATTTCTTTGTTTATTTATTTTTGAGAGATAGAGCACAAGCAAGGGAGGGGCAGAGAGGGAGGGAGAAAGAAGACCCAAAGTGGGCTTTGTGCTGACAACAGAGAGCCTGATGTGCGGCTCAAGCTCACAAACTGTGAGATCATGACCAGACCCAAATTTGGTTGCTTAACCGACTGATCCACCCAGGGGCCCTTCCTTAATGGATATTTAAAAACTGCCTGGTGAATTCAATTAATTAATGAATATCAATTATGTACAACTTAAATTTGAGTGAAAACAAGTAATCATTTTTAAGATGAACTATGTTGATTAAATTTAATTTCATTGACATCCCTATCTACTCTATTTTTTTTAATTAAGCACAAAATTTTGAGTGTCCTAAAATAACAATTACATTATTTAAGAATACAATATATAAGTTAATAACATTTTCATAAAATTTAGCTTCAAGCATATTCATTATAACTATGTTTATAACATTGAAAAGTTGAAAGCAATCACGTTATTGGAAATAAATAATTGATTAAATAAATTATGATCCATTGTGTTCTATTATATAATAATACTAAAGAAGAAAATTCACTGGCCTGAAAAATGTTAAGGATTCAATATAAAACAAAAATTATATATAAAAAAGCATGGTAGGATAGAGAACAATACTTTGTCTACTACATTGTTAGAAGAAAAAAGATATTCTGAGTTGCTTAAATTTATGTGGTTGGCACCTAATAAGTGCCAAGCCAAATGTTTAGCATTGAGGTCTTAAAAGGTAGAAAAAGAGAGCCATTAAAAATATCTCCAATCTTTTATGTATCTAATCCTCTATGAAGAACTCTGAAGTTAAAATATTATATAAATAATAAAAGTTATTTGCCAAAATGTTTGCAAGATATTATTATCCATGTAATCATTTCATCAACCATAGGAAAAGTACTATTCTCTCTAATGTATAAATAAGGGAACTAAATCTTAGATATGTTACTAAACTTACCAAATGTCTCCTAGTTGTAAACTCAGAGACTAGACTTAAGCTTAAATTCAAACTTCCTGTTTTTTCAACTGTTGAAATATACCTCACCACCTTTATCACCTCCTTTCAATGTCATTGGAAATACCATTCTGGTAACTTTTGATATTTTGCAATATTAAGGAAGAAATGGGTTTTTCTTTAGTCTAGTTTAGATTATAAAATGTATTATTCAATATTCACCTATGAAAAGGGAAGTTACTCTAAATATGTTGAGCAGAGAGGCATTTAACAGAGCCCATTGCTCGTAGTTATTGATTTATTAAAATTTCTGTACATTCTTATTATTTTTACAATACCAGTATAATATTATTAATATATGCATTTTTAAAATCAAATCACAATTTTACTTAAAAATATTTCAGAAGGGGGGGCACCTGTATGGCTCAGTCAGTTGAACATCCTACACTTGATTTTGGCTCATGTCATGATCCCAGGGTTGTAGGCTGAAGCCCAGCATTAGGCTCTGTGCTGAGCATGGAGCCTGCCTAAGATTCTTCCTCCCTCTCTCTCTCCCTTTGCCCCTCTCCCACCATCCCTGTGCTCACTTTCTAAAATAAATTTTTTAAAGTGCTGCTAATAGTACACAGAATTTTTTTTCTTTTTACTGTTCTCTTTCTGTCTCTGTCTCTGTCTCAGTCTCTTTTCCCTCTCCTGATATGCCATGATGGTTTTATTTTCCACACAGTCACATTCTAAGTAAAGAAAAAATAAAACGTTTAATTATTAGCATCACTCTCATTTCATGGCTCATCTCTGGAAGCTGCCTCAAGTTGGCCAAAGAGAGGAATGTAAACCACACTTATTTGGAAGAAGGAATGAAGAATCTATCCAAGCAAGTAAGCCAGCTGGACTAGGGACCACTCATGTGCGCAGGGATACTTACAGGAAGGCACTACTCAAGAATGGCTAAACCTCTGCACTGGGACGTGCTCCATACCTGAACTGTGTGGATAAGAGCTTTGATCCCACTGACAAGTTGCCTTCAGCCTTCTGCTCACCAAACTTCCTATGAAGCTACCGGCCTGGGGCACCCTCCTCTGCTATGCTACTTCTCAAGACTGTTGGTTTGCAACCTTGGGAGCAGTGGCCCTGATGATCTCTGAATTGACTTCACCTAGTTTATCCTTCTTTAAAAAATGTTTTTAATGTTTATTTATTTTTGTGAGGGGGAAGGGCAGAGAGAGACACACACACAGAATCTGAAGCAGGTTTCAGGCTCTGAACTGTCAGCACAGATCATGACACAGAGCTTGAACCACGAACTGCGAGATCATACCTGGGCTGAAGTCAGATGCTCAACCACCTGAGCCACCCAGTCACCCCTAATTTTTCCTTTTTCTTGAAGAATAGATTTCCAGACAAGAGTCTCAATCACTCAGTCCTGTCAAATCCAAGACACCTTGTGGCCATCCTTTATTTTGTCCCATCTCCACCCTTCAGTTAAATATAATCCCATAAACTTTTTGTCAAATGATTGTTCAGCCATACCCTTCATATTATCTTCAGAACAAGTTTTCTTACTTCTTGCAATTTAGACAGGCTGAGAAATTCCCAAACCCTCACCTTCTGGTTCTTTCTTGCTTAACAATTCCTCCTTCAATTAATTTCTTGCCCTTTGTATTTTATTATTATCAGCCAGGAAGAACCAAGTCACTCCTTCAATACTTTACTTAGAAATCTCTTCAACTGTGTGTGCTTGGGTGACTCAGTTGGTTAAGCATCTGACTCTTCTTGATTTTGGCTCAGGTCACAATGTCCCAGTGGTGAGATCAAGCCCCATGTCAGGCTCTGTGCTGGGTATGGAGCCTGTTCGAGATTCTTTCTTTCCCTCTTGCTTTGCCCCTCTGCCACTGGCCGTTGCATGCTGTCTCTCTATCTCCCTCAAATCAAAACAAAACAAATCATAAGATAAAAAAATGGGGGGTGCCTGAGTGGCTAAGTTGGTTAAGCATCAGCTCATGTCATGATCTCACAGCTCGTGAGTTCAAGCCCTGCATCGGGCTCTGTACTGACAGCTTAGACCTGGAGTCTGCTTCAGATTCTGTATCTCCCTCTCTCTCTCTGCCTGTCCCCCACTAAGGCTTTGTCTCTCTCTCCTTCAATAATAAATAAATGTTAATTTTTTTAGATCTCCTCAACTAAATATATAATTGCATCACTCACAGGTTCTACCTTCCACAGAACACCAGAATATACCTCAGCCAAGTTCTTTGCCACTTTGTAACAAGGGCCACTTTTCCCCAAGTTTCTACTAACTTATTTCCATCTCAGACTTCATCAGATCACTCTTAATGTCCATATTTCTAGCATGAACCTCAATATTCACCAGCCTTCACCCATTACCCAGTTTCAATGCTACTTTCACATATTTTGGTATTTGATATAGCAGCAACTCACTTTTTAATAACATATCTTGGGCTGCCATAACAGATACCATAGGCCAGCTGGGTTAAACAGGGAAAAATATTTGTCACATTCTGGAGGCTGAAAATATGAGGTCAGGGTGTGGTATGGTCAGGTTGTGGTAAGAGCTCTCTTCTTGGCTTCCAGATGGCCACCTTCTTACTGTATCCTCACATGACAGAGAGAGCTGTTCTCTGCTGTGCATTCATATAAATTCCACATTAGAGCCCCACCATCTTGATATCATCTTCTAAAGTACCTCTCCAAAGTCTTATCTGCAATTTCCATAACATTGGGAATTAGGGATTCAACATATGAAAATTTGGGGAGATATAAAACAGTCTATAGCAAGCACTGTGCTGATAATTTTTGTGTCTATAAGTACAAAGTGAGATTTCAAAATAATATACCTGTAGAGAACTCTTTTATATCTCACCCAGCATCTAAACCAAAGTGACAAATTGAAAGCAAACAGTATTTTTTTAGAAAAAGTCCCTAAAAACAACAAGAGAAAGAAATAAGACTCTAGCACAAGTAACTGACAAACATGCTTCTTTTTAGCCTGTTTGTTATTAGAATGTTCATGAACAGTGAGCATATTTGCCCACCTTCTGACTCCTCTTGCACAGACAGCTCATCAGTCTCCTTCTAATAAAGTAGGAGGTAGCTTTCAGACTGTTTCTTTAGAAATCCATTTCCATGTCTTTACATCTAGGACAATAAATTTACTTGAGCCTCTTGTCACTGACTCAATTAGCTTGATTTTGATGATCCATTTAATTTATCAATGTCCAACATACTGTAAGGCCATGTTGGGGTTTGGGGAATTTCTTTTTTTTGTGGACCACAAATAAGTGAATGAAAGTCTCTGACTGCAGAAGTTTCCACATGTGTTCTTTCTTTGACTGGAGGAAGATCTTCCAAAGAGCATCTTTATAAATCTTTAGGCTTTCCTGTCCATTTCTCCCTTGATTAAATCTATGGCTCAGTTTTTTAAATTTTACAATTGTTATTATACTTTCATTCTAAACCACAAATAGTCTATCAAAGTGTTTAAGGATTCACACTATATAGACTGCTTAAATTTTGAGTCTGCTCTTTGATTTATTTCTTGTGGTTCTGTGATCTTGACAAAGTTATTCAAACATTCTCTCCCTCCATTTTATCACTTGTAAATTGGGATAATTATTCCGTGTAACTGATAAGATTGTGTAAGTAGGAAAATGGCTTATTATATGTAAAACCTTAGAAAAATTCCTGACACCAAAAAAGAGTAAAAAAAAAAAAAAGTCATATGAAGTGTGTTATAATAATTATGAAAGCAGATTCATCATTTTAATGATAATATCTTGTTTTGTTACTAAAATCCATAGCCAAAATTTGGTCAAATGGTTCACAATGGTACTAACTTATCCTATCAGTGATCATTAAAAATATATTATAAATTGTCACATAGTTTAAAGCATTATTTCTTTCAGAATTATATGCATTTTAACTGCCAATCAAAAAACAGGATCAATCCAAGTATATGAGCTTGTCATTGAGGAAATGTGGCACCAGATTTTGACCCATTAGGTGGATGTTGAAAGCTTGTTAAAAATGCAGAATCTCTGGGGCGCCTGGATGGGTTAGTCAGTTAAACATTGGACTTCTGCTCAGGTCATGGCCTCATGTCCCTGAGTTCTGACCCACCCTCTTTGGATTCTCTGTCTCCCTCTCTCTGCCCTTCCCCCACTCTTGCTCTCTCTCAAAAATAAAAATAAACACTTTTTTAAAAACTCATAAAAAATGCAGAGTCTTAGCTTCCACCAAGATGCTCAAGTGCTTCATTGGCATGCTAAAGTTTGAAAACACAGCTTTAAGTCACCTTGCAGAAACAATTCTATACCTCATTTGTAACTAAGAAGGGAATGTATGAATCTGTTTAACTAGTGAGCATGTATGTGGAACTGAGCATATAATAAAAGTTGACTTATTTTATAAAAGTTATCTTGTCTTCAACAAATTATTTTTTGTAATGTATATACAAATTATTGCCAAATGAATAGCTGAAAACTCATTGTTATACTTTATATACTTGTGTTTAAGAAGATATAATGACTTGGAGTTCACACTGGATTTAATAAAGCTTTAAAAGAGATTACACTATTCAAATGACTTGTAATTTCATTTAAAAATATCATCTAGGAATTTTTGTTCACCCAAAATGATTGATTACCTCAATAGTAAATCTCAAAAAGATGGTTAGCTATAATTGGAAAGAAAATTTTAAATATTCCATCTCGACCATCAGACTATCTCTTCCAGCTTTTCATTATTCAGACCAAGTATTGTCATGAAAATGAATTCATCAATGTAACAGAGATAAATGAGCCAACACAGAACAGACAGAACTATCTTCCGGTTCTTAGGAGGGAAATTGTCTCATTGCCCTATTATATCAGTGACAAAGATGTCTGGACTTTATGAGCATCTCTTTCCATTTAGTCTTTTTAAAATATTAATGACACAATGATTTAACCTCAAAAGTAGGTTCAAGAAAGTGCTTAGAAAGTACTTCCAAGGTTGAAGACTGAAGATAAAACTAATCAAATTATCTGAAAGATTTGGATAGTTGATGCATGCTGAAGGATATTATTAATGTTAACTTGAAAAATGTAATTTAAATAAAGCAACTTAATGAGTCACAATATTCATATTTTACATATAAAATACCTTCTAGGGAAACATCTAACAACATAATCAAACATCTACTCTCTTATATACATAATTCATTATATTTTAGCTTGAGGCCAAACTCTATTAGCCATTCAGATTCAGGCATCTGTAGGCAGAACTGAGAAATGGTGCATTGAAACCTTATAGATTCTACTTTCATAAAGGATTGATGTGCTTTCTGGAAGAAAACTTATATTTAAAGGAAGTGGAATACATATTCAAGGAGTTTGTTTTATTATCAAAGTCTTGATTGTCAGAAGAGAGGAATGATTCTTAGTGTAGCAAAGCTTCTGTCATTAACACACATCACCTGTCTGGTATGTGGAATTAAGTTTAGATCATATACAAATGTCTTTTTAGAAAGATATTTACATAAAAGTTGGTAAAACACTTAAAGAAAACTAACAATGTATTACAACACATATGACAGTGTAATTCAGAAATAAGAGAACCACAGAACATTTTGGCATTGCGGTAGTCTGAAGTTTCTAGATCAGTGGGACATTCATAGTAGGAGAATGGTTACAGACTATGGTGAAAAGTTAAAAATCACTGTTTCTTGTGAGAAGGAGATAGTAATACTTCTGAAAGAAATGTTGTGGTAGCTGCTTAGACTTGTACATCAGAACCAGTAAGAAATATTTGGACTGTGTTTGGTATGAGGAAGTAGAATCAATAGGGAATAAAATATGAAAGTTATCTATAATGTAATCAAATTTTGCCCACAGGTTAGTTAGACCACCTGGAATGATTAAAATAACATCATACTATAAAAAAAAGCCAACTAGGGCCTAGGCCATGAATGAAAAGCATATTTATTTCTGAGTGAGTGACACTGTTATTATTCTGGTGATTTCTGACTAAAAGAAAACAGAGAGAGATATAATAACTTGTGCTTGCTTACTTTTCATAATCACATCTCTAACACCCACACTAATACACACTCACAGAAGTATAAATACAGAGTGAGCAAATTAACAACCAAGAGCACAATTCTCAGGGCACTTGAGTGACTCAGTCTGAGAAGCGTCCAACTCTTGGTTTCAGGTCATGTCATGACCTCATGGTTCGTGGGCTTGACCCTTGACCTCTGCACTGACCATTGGCCTCTGCACTGACAGTATGGAGCCTGCTTGGGACTCTCTCTCCCTTTCTCTCTTCTCCTTCCTTGCTGTCTCTCTCTCTCTCTCTCTCAAAATAAATAAATAAACTTAAAAAAAAGAAAGACCACGATTCTCAAGATAAATGTGAGCTGCCTATTTCTGTCCTCCCTTCCTAACTGAAGCACATTGAATAAACTGACAGGGTAGAGATTTTCCTAATAACAAATAGACATTGCTGGAAACACATGCAAAATATGAGAACAATGTAAATTCAGTAGTTTGGGCATGAACATAGAGAAAGTATAAAAACTGCCCCACTGAATTCCACACCCAGAATGCTAGAAGAGAAATGTTTCAAAAGAAGTGACGTTCTATTTTCTTTTTTCCTTTTTGGTCTGCCTTCCTAAACTAGAGAAGTCTTCTGCTGTTGGCCTGATGCAACCAAGTGGAGAAATGTAAATTTGAGAAAAAAAGCCCTATATTTATACTTAGCATCCCAATGAGTTATGAAAACCTCTTGCTCAACCCTAAAAGGTAGGATGCTGGAAACTGAGGGACAATAATATCCAGATTAGCAAATAAAGCTAATATATAACAAAAATGTGTTTTTAAAATATGATTAAAGCCTCTAGCTGCTTCATTCTCCACCTATTTACACAACATTTTTCAGCATATGGAAAGGCCAGGATTGAACTGTTCCCATTGAACATATATACAGAAATTATCAGATAATTTATGCATACAGAGTATCCACAAACAGGAAATGAACATACAAAAATGTAAGAGGGATTTTATACATCAGAATAAAAAAATTATATGTTCTCAGCAAATTAAAGAGGAAAAAAAGACCCTGAAAAAATAATTCTAAACTGAGATACAAGAAAGAAAAAGACAGATGAAATTTAGCTCACAGATCAGCTAAAGCTAATTATATTTCTCATGTGTGTTATGTTTCAGAAATGAATGGAAGATAGGAAAGGACAAAATTGAAAGCCATATAGAAGTAACAAAATTGAACACTGTGTACTGAGAACACAATCTTACATATGAGAAAAACACATAAAATTAACTAGAAAATAATAAAGATTATGAAGATCAGAGAGAAGAGCAAATCATCACCATCTGCTTCATTTATGTTGGCTGAGGCTCTACAGTCAGGGAAGGCAACCTAAGAAGGAAGGGTCTCAATGTAGTTGACTTGCCATCAAGAGGCTTTTTAATTCCCCAAGGTGTAGTGCTGATCTGGAGGTTCAGTATAGGTCTTCTTTGCTTTTAGGATGGTTATTCAAAGGTAGCAGTAAAAAGACTGGTGTTGGTAAGGGAAAGTCCATGCTGTTGGGTGCATACATAGCCTCAGCCTGCCCCCATGACTACTTTGTTCTTGGGTCCATTCAGAGGTGGATGTTTAAGTGGCTACACTGTTTAGTCTATTTGATTGTTTGGTGCCTCTTTCATGAGGGAAGCTTTCTGGTAAGAATCAACATGTGATGAAAGACATCACATTTCAAGCTCCTTCTGATCTATTTAAATACCTCTACCCAGACCCTTGTTTCTTCAATTTTTCAGATCATTTTCTTCTGGAAACCTAATCACATAATTAGACCATTGGCATTGCCTAGGAATAGGTATGTAATTTCCTTCAGGCCACTTTTCTGTACAATGTAGATAACAAAATATCCAGCCTGCAGACAGAAAGATTTTCTCTCTCCATGGACTTCTAAAGTCACCCCTGAACATGGCTACAATGTGGTTACTGTCCATTTTCATCTTGGAACTCTATCCAGGCACTAATCTAATTTTTCCTCCATAGTAAGCTTGTTATACAAGATCTTCTGTAGGGCATAGGTGTAAGCTGGGAGAGGAATGCATGCTGGTTTCCTGTGGCTGATGTAACAAATTAGTACCGTCTTGGTTGCTTAAAACAAAAGAAATTGATTCCCTCACAGTTTTGGAGGCCAGAAATCCAAAATCAATTTCACTAGGATGAAATCAAGTTGTTAGCAGGACCATACTTCCACTGGAGGCTCTAGAGGATAATCCATTCTCTGCTTCTTCTAGCTTCTGATGGCTATTGTTATGCCTTGGCTCATGTCCACATCACTCCAATATCTGCTTCCTTGGTTGAATTGCTTTCGCTTATTGAAGAATAGGACTTTTGTCTGCCTCTCTCTTATAAAGACACGTTATATAAAATATAACAAGGTGTCTTTTTCTCTCCATTTGCTATTAATTGGAATATACATTACAAAACACTTTATTGTGAGAAAGGTTACATTTAATTTAGAAAATAAATTTTTATTACCTGCTTATTTCCACATATGCTCAGTAGTTAGTAAGTTTTTCAGTCTCGTTTTTAGAAGTGAGGTATATAAATGGAGACAAAGGCACAGAGATTACAAGGTGAAAAACAAGTACAAAAATTAGGCTAGTTTTCTAGAAGCAAAATTATGTGTGTTTTACACAGTGATTGCCACTTAAAACAATGTACAGCTCTAAATGCAAGGACACACAATAGCGAAGAATGTATACCACATACCTTTAAAGAATGTACTGTAATTGATTATATACCAGGGAGTAATGAATAATAAATAATGGTTCCTTATTTTATTTTATTTATTTTTGTTATTTTCAAAAGGATTAACATTTTTTTATAAATAGTTTATTTTCAAGTTGGTTTCCATATAACACCCAGTGCTCATCCCACAAGTGCCCTCCTCCATGCCCATCACTCTCCCACACACACACATCCATCAGTCCTCAGTTTGTTCTCAGCATTCAAGAGTCTCTCATGGTTTGCCTCTCTCCCTCTCCCCCACTATTCCCCAACCCATTTTTCTCCCCACGGTCCTCCGTTAAGTTCCTCCTAATCCTCCTATACGTGCAAACATATGGTATTTGTCTTTCTCTGCCTGACTTATTTTGCTCAGCGTAACACCTTCAAGTTAATGGTTCCTTATTTTAAAATTTTTTTAATGTCTCTTAAATTTATTTTGAGTGAAAGAGAAAGAGTGAGAGAGAGAGAGAGAGAGAAACCGGCTAGGGGCAGTAAAGAGAAGAGAGAGAACACCAGCACGTTCCATGCTCAGTGTAGAGCCCAATGAGGGGGCCTATCTCATCAACCATGAGATCATGGTACCCGAGCTGAAATCAAGAGTCAGATCCTTAACTCACTGAGCCACCCAGGTGCCCCAATCCTGATTGTTTTTATGATTAAATATTTTACTTTAGTTTTGGAGAAAAAAATAACTTTAAATTTGATTTCCATTTCAGTGTAGTTAACACATGGTGTTATATTGGTTTCAGATATAAAATATAGAGATTCAGAAATCCCATATATTCCTCAGTGCTCATCAAGGTAAGTGTACTCTCTATCCCCTTCACCTATTTCACCCATTTTCCTAACTACTACATCTCTGGCAACCATCTGTTGTCCTCTATAGTTAAGAGTCTGTTTTATTTTATTCTTATTTTTATTTTTTTGGTTTCTCTCTCTCTTTTTTCTCCCTTTGTTTGTTTTGCTTCTTAAATTCCACATATGAGTGAAATCATATGGTATTTGTCTTTCTCTGACTGACTTATTTTGCTTAGCACTATACTCCCTACATGACAAATGGCAAGATTTCATTTTTAATGGCTAAATAATATTACATTACACACACACACACACACACACGTACACCACAGCTTCTTAATCTATTCATCTATTGATAGATACCTGGACTGCTTCCATAATTTGGCTATTGTATATAAAGCTGCATATACGGATATATATGTCCTTTCAAATTTATGTTTTCATATTCTTTGGGAAAATACCCAGAAATGAAATTACTGAATCATAGTAATTCTATTTTTAATTTTTTGAGGAACTTCCACAGTGGTTGCACCAGTTTGCATTCCCACCAGCAGTCCATAAGGTTCTTTTTTCTCCACATCCTCACCGAAACTTGTTTCTTGTGTTGTTGGCTTTAGCCATTCTGACCCATGGGAGGCGATATTTTATTGTAGTTTTGATTTTTATTTTCCTGATGATGAGTGATGCTGAGCTGAGCATATTTTCATGTATCTGTTGGCCATCTATATGTTTTCTTTGGAGAAATGTCTGTTCATGCCTTCACACTTTTAATTGGATTATTTGGTTTTTCAGTCTTTTGAGTTACATAAATTCTTTATATATTTGGATATAAACGCTTTATCAGTTATGTCATTTGCAAATATCCTCTCTGATTCAGTGTGTTGTCTTTTAGTTTCTCTGGTTTTTCCTTCCTGGTGTGGAAGCTTTTTATTTCAATTTAGTCCAAATAGTTTACTTTTGCTTCTGTTCCCCTTGCCTCAGGAGAAAATATCTAGAAAGATATTATGGCCAATGTCAGAGAAATTACTGCCTGGGCTTTCTACTAGGATTTTTATGGTTTCAGGTCTCACACTTAAGTCTTTCATCCATTTCTGTTTATTTTTGGGTATGGTTTCAGAAAGTGGTCCCGTTTGATTCTTTTGTGTGTAGCTAGCTGTCCAGTTTTCCCAACACCATTTGTTGATGGGATTGTCTTTTTCCCATTGCATATGTGTTGAAGATTATTTCTGTGCTCTCTATTCTGTTTCACTGATCTGATCTTTTGAATTATCCTGGGCTCCATCATTTTAAATAGACACCGAAGCCACAACTATAAAATAGAAATTAAGCAGTAATATACATAGTTTTGTATCAGCCATTTTGGAATCTGACTCATACATATGTTCCAACCTTCATATTACCAGAGATCACTGCTTACCTTAGAGAACATAGCCTCTCAATAGTAGTTCTGGACTCAGTAACCAAAACATGTGTGTGTGTGTGTGTGTGTGAGCATGTGCATGCATGTATGTACATGTGCACGGGTGTGTGGGTAGAGACAAGAAAAAATGAGTGAAAGATGTGTCAGAAGGTCTCAACAAATTTTAAACAATTTTCAAACCTATATTAAACATCAAGCTAACTAATAAACTGTTAGTTTGATTTCTAAATTATGTCTTTTAAGTCCTGTTTAGTTTGCCCATCTTAGTAAATTAGTTTATTGGTAAGTCCTTATTTAGTTTGTCATCACTTTAAAATATGTCAAATATAAAAAATCAACTTTAATAATATATAAGAAAGAATATTAGAATTATGCTATGTGTATTTAATTCACTATTAATAATACCTTACTATGGCTTCCAACTTGATAATAGCTCAGGAAAAATTCTTTATATTTTTGTTTCAAAAACACAAGCATAGTTTTTGTTCTCTTTGGACTGGGTGTATTGAAAAACAAATACATGAAATGATTTAAAACAATAAGAATAGGGCTACAGGTTTAGTGCATTCTTTATATTGCTAGTCACTTCCTGCCATGTAGAATGTAAAAAAAAGACAATAAATTATTTTAATTTTTAGTTGACAGTGAAGCATGCTGCATAAGTTAAGCATTTAATATTGCTTCAGAAATATTTGACATATGCTTCAGGTGTAATTACCAAGATTTCTTTATTGTTATTTGGATTCATTTGTTCACGTATCATTTATTGAATAATATCTGACATCACAGTGCTAAAGAAGTTACTCATGCATGGAGTTAAGGAAAATGTTGTATTTCTTTTCCTTTAATAATGCATGATAATGAAAAAAGCCATCTAAATTTTCTTCTATACATGTGGGAAAAACATAACAGAAATTATTTTCATAACATTCGCAGATGCTAGAGTTGCTCTAAAGGATTTTGTTTACATGATTCATATTTGTATACCTTCAAGCTATATATGGAATTTATTTCCTATAGCATACAAAGTAGAAGATTAATATAATGACCATTAATCTTTTTAAACTATTTATTTATTTATTTATTTAATTTATTTAGAGGGAGAGAGAGTGAAAGAGGGTGGGGAAGAGAAAGAGGCAGAGAGAACAAGCAGACTCAACGCTCACAGCAGAGCCCTTTGTGGAGCTGGATCCCACCACCGTGAGATCATGACCTGAGTCAAAATCAAGAGACACCAGTTGACCAACTAAGCCACCCATGTGCCTCCATAATAATTATCTTAATTGAAAGGGTATTGTGTACCAAACATATGCTTGATATTTCACATGTGTTATCATTAATACTTCCATCAATTTTATGCAACAGATATAATCATTTAATATTCTCATTTTTCAAATAAGGTTCAAATTAATTAAATTCCCAGAATATGTATATATTTAACTACTGGAGACAGGATGTAAGATAGGCCCAACAACAAAGCCTATGTTCTTTCCATTATTACATACTGCTTCCTACATGACTAAGACTATGTGTTTGTGTGTATGTGTGTGTGCATATACTCAAATAATGCTTTTAGTTAATTTCCTTCAGATTGAGTGTTTGAAAGAATATTTCAAAGAAAGAAAAATATTGATCTGTGTTATATCATGTTTATTTCAAATGTGCATTAGAAATCCAGTATAGTCCTATTACAGATTAATTAAAATAGCAATTAGAATTATTGAAATTATTTTATACTTACTGATTGATTTTTTGTATTTATTATAAATAAAACTTTTCCTGTTCAATTAATCAGAATTGTTCATGACTGTAGACAATGGCTCTTTGCAACTGATTATATAATACATGAAATTATGCATAACTAAGCATTTATGCTACTAACAATGATATGCATTGAGTCTGTATTCATATTTCTGCTCTCAGCATAAAGTTATATATATATATATATGCTTTCTTCGCTTTTTATCCTTTAAAATTAGTTTTTAAACCATATTTTCTTACAATCAGATTTACTTATTAAAATTTTACTAAATTTTAGAAATTGCCTTCAATACAAAATAAGAAATTAAAAAGTAATGCTTTGATATTTCAGGATCAATGGATAGCAATGTGATGATAGCTATTTTTAATGAAAGTAAACATCCTAAACAATGTGAACATGAAAAACAAAAATTAACACAGACTCAGTGTATTGACCACCATCTTGTTCATAGGTGTTAAGGCCAGATCATGGTAGCTAATGTCCCGCACACCAACATCTTCCTTCTCACTTATTCTGATAGCCTCGGTCTAGCCTCTTGGTGCTCATTGCAATCTCCAAGTATTCTCCAATCTCAGGATTTTGGAATATGCTACCTTCTCTAATGGGGACATTGTTATCTTGGATATCCACATAGTTTGCTTTTTTCATTTACTTTAGTTTCCTGCTCATGACACCTTTTGAGAGAGACTTTCTCTACTGTAAAATAGCAAACCTTTTTCTAAACAGTCTCCAGGATTCTCTATTTCCTTCAGTCTGTTTTATTTTATCCATAACACATGTAATTACAAGACATATTACATATTTACATCTTACTATTTTATTGCCTGGTTCCCTCCTTATTAAAGCATGCTGCAAAGCAGGCGTTCTACTACTTTTCACTACTATATAGCTATTGTATATAATAGTGTCTAGTTTATACATGCAGAGCCATTATGCATTTTAAATTAATTAATTAGTTACACCCTAATCTTTAAATTTCACCACTTGTACTTATTAACTTTTAGATTTTTCAATCCCCCCCCAAATTAGGTGTTTTTCTAAATAATACCTAATTGTGATACATGCAAAATATATCAATTTAATATAAACACTTGCACATAATGTGTTATTTCCTAAGCATTGTCGTTTTCAAAGTAATCTCATTTTCCACGTTTTTGAAAACTTGAGTTAAATCTACAGAATAAGATGTGGTATTTTCTGTAGAATAAAAAACAAGTTTTACCCCAAGGACATTTTTCTTTCAGATCACCTTAAAACAAATTGCTTTTTAAATTCTCTTTAAACTTACAAAGAACATCTTCCTAATTGCATCATTATTTTATTTTTGCACACTAATGAAATATTTATTTTAGTGGCTCTTGAGTAATTTTAACTTAATAGTGATTTATGTTAAATTCATTGTTTTAAAATACCTATTAATTTTTATACTTTAGGCATAAATTAACAATGGATATACTAATGATTTACATAAGTGATACTTTGTTGATTTAGAGGAGAAAATTATGGATCATTTAGCTTTAAAGATAAAACTTTCCAGTTTTCTTATAATTGTTATATAATTATTTTTATATTTGAAAAAAACACATTTGTCTCAAATCAATACTAATTTATCCTGTTGTTTTAACTTTAAGTTTGTAGATATATATTGAATGTATCCCATTTAATCTGGCTTACTTTTCTATTCTCTGATATCAGAATGTTTGGACAAAAAACAGGAGTTACATGGAAGTACAAGACAGAATCCATGACATAAAAGAAGCATAGTACCCAACAACGTTCTTAATGATACTGACCATTGTTAAAGTCTGAAAAGCTCATAGCTGGGCTTTCCATCCTCTGCTGAAACCTGGCAGTAAAGATACTAAGTTTTGATTTGATAATACTATAGTTCCATCACTTAAATTGAATTTATTGAAAATTATAATTGAAGCCCAGAGGCTGCAGTTACTAAGGGGAAACTGTAAGACTAGGGAGTCTGCTAAGAGCTGGTTCCATGTGGGTAGATTCAGCTGCTGTCAGAGATACTGCCACACACGGAGAGGAACACACAATCTTCCACTGGTTCTTTTCAGAGGTGAAATCTAGCTAGAGATCAACTGACAAGAAAGCGTGGGAAATAGCCCTCCTGCATCAGCCCCTAGCAAGAAAGACCAGAGTAGAGGAATGGCAAAGGAAAAATATGTCTTTGGGATTGGAGGTCCAGGAAGGCACAACCCATCTTTGTTTTCAGTCTGTGTGCATTCTTTGTTTGTTTTTTTTGTATATTTGACTGTCTCAAAAAACCCTCTTGCTTCCCTAATGTAAGACAGTGATCCCCCATATAAACAAAGGGATGCTTGTTTCACCTTCTACTCAGTGATGTGGTGAAGACTCATGAACTAAATGTCAAGTCAAACCCAATCAATACTCTTCATACAAAGTAACAAAGAAAAGATAGACAAAAAAGAATGCACACATAGTTGCTAAAGTGCTCATATTTAAACTTGAATACAAAGTCTCACCTGATATTATTTCTTTTTTTCACTGCCCATACCATTTAGCCCTTATCTTCAATTAATATCTCAGTTCATTGTTTTGTCTTGCTCTTTTAATCTGGTAGTAAAACATTATTCATTAAATATCTGAATTTGTAGTGATTCTGTTTTTAGTGTTTTGCTCTATCACTCCAGTCACTTAAATTGTCTGAGTTCTAATTATTGACTTCCTTGCAAATATTGTGTAGCAGCAACTAATTTTTTCTTGATAAATGGCATATATTTTCTAACCAGCAGAATACAGTGGCTTGAGGAGCCCTGAATACCCCAGTAGCAGTATCAACTCTCAGTTTAGTAAAGTCACTAATATTCTACTGATGAAAACATTCTTGTTCAGAAACTAAGAACTATAGAATATCAGAGCATGTTTATAGAAGTAGGGTGCCAAAATTCTCTAGTGGATTAATTGGTAAAATGCTAAGAGGCATCATTTTCACCTATATCTTTGGTTCTCTGATCTATGTAATCGGCCTATGCTATATTTGTTGATTAGATTTGTAACTGATTCAAAAAAATTAGAGGTCAGCTCATAAACCTTATGGATATTGTTTACCATTTGGCACTACAACTGACTCCTCGGTTGGCCCATCAAATTATATGAGGCCAGCTTCTTCTGTATTATGGTGTATGTGGTAGGCTGATCTAACTGCTGAGCACTTACCCTGCCAAGAGCACAAGCCAAAACTAAACTAAACACTCAATATGGAACCAATGTCCAGAAAGAACAGCCAACTGCATGGTAGTAGGTTGGTTACTTAGCATCTTCCCATTATTGAGAGGTGGTTCACCATTGCTTTATCCTTACTTCACTGAGTATATAATTTCAGAGTAATAAAGATTTAAAAAAACTGTTTGAAATGTATTTTTTAAAAATTAAAGAGATTAGGGGTGCCTGGGTGGCTCAGTCAGTTGAGTGTCTAACCAGCTCAAGTCATGATCTCATGGTTCGTGAGTTCAAGCCCCACATCGGGCTTGCTGCTGTCAGCACAGAGCCTGGTTTAAACCTTCTGTCCCTGTCTCTCTACCCCTCCCCTGCTCATATTCTCCCTCTCTCTTTCTCAAAAATAAATGTTTAGAAAAATATAATAAATAAAATTAATTACCACAAATAAAGCTAAATTGTTTCATTATAACTTGTCAGAATGGAAAAATTCTACCTACTTTTTTTCAAAGGTTTTTGGAAAAGTTAGCTTTTGATAGAACACAATGTTAAACAACAGTAGCACTTGTAAGTGTACTCAATCTCTTGCATCCAGAGATAACGGTTATCTTAGTTTCTATATACTTGATGTTTCCTTTGCATATTTTCCTCAAAAAAACTTATCAATCATGAATTCACTTTAAAAATATGATACACATACACATATAATTCTCAGTGGCTACAGACTGTTATTATTCTAATTTGTTTAAGTCAAAAATTAAATGAAAATGACTTAGGGATTTCAAGCAGCCCATCACCTTAACAAAATTTCTAAGAAATAGATAATGATATGTGAAACAAATGAAGTGCTGTTTTACAGGCCTACAATGAACCATAATTAAAATAACAGTAACAAGATTAATTGATATTTGGCCCAGATGCTGACTTTAATCAAGCAGTCAACTTAATTTTCTAGTATTATCTTCTACTAAAGATTTGCAGACAAACTTCCTCTATCTTTTCATTATTTCTAATGTAAATACTTTTTTCTGCCCAATATTTTACATTATTTCAGTAAATTAAGGTCCTGTTATGTTTTATGCACTTCCTATATTTTTTTTCTAATTTTTTAAAATGTTTTATTTATTTTTGAGATCAGGATAGAGACAACATGAGCAGGGGAGGATCAGAGAGAGAGGGAGACACAGAATCTGAAGACAGGCTCCAGGCTCTGAGCTGTCAGCACAGAGCCCGATGTGGGCCTCGAACCCACGAACCATGAGATCATGACCTGAGCCAAAGTTGGCTGCTTAACCGACTGAGCCACCCAGGCACCCTCCTATATAATATATATATTTACATAGAATATAATTTATAACATTAAGAAGTATCACCACCTATAATACATAGTCTTCAATCCATATTTTATGTTATAACTGAAATTAAGTGTAAGCATTTGTAAATCTAGTTTTATGTCTAAAGAAAGAGCTAATGTCCTTCAAATATAAACTTACAAGCCGATGTGAGAGTTAGCATTCTCTAGAAGAACAGAAATTATAGAGAGTGTGTGTATATTTATCTATATGTCTGGGTACATCTATATGTAGTGTAGATTTTCTATCTATCTATCTATCTATCTGTCTGTCTGTCTATCTATCTATCATCATCTATCTATCAATCTATCTATCTATCCATCCATCTATCTAGATTGAGAAAGTAAGGGTGAAAGAAAGAGAGAGAGAGAATGTGTATATATGAGAGAAATTGGTTGGTTGATTGATGGATTATAAGGAATTGGTTCATCTGATTGTGGAGGCTGGCAAGTCCAAAATGTGCAAGGTAGAACAGGAGGCTAGAGACCCAGGAAAGAGTTGATGTTGCAGCTCAAACCCAAAATCAGTCTGCTAACAGAATTCTTTCTTCGAGAGAGAGTTCATTCTTTCTTTTACTTAAGGGCTTCAACTGATTGGATGAGGCTACCCATATGGAACATTATCTGCTTTTCTCAAAATTTATTGAATTAAATATGAACCTCATTTGTAAAAATACCTTTACAGCAATATCAAGATATGTTTGATTAAATATCTGGGCTCCATTGCCTAGTAAGTTTGACACATAAAATTAACCATCATAAAGGGACAAAAAAAAGAGATGATTTTAAAAAAAATTTTAAGGTTTTATTTATTTCTGAGGGAGAGAGAGAGAGAGAGAGAGAAGCAGCATGAGCAGGGGAGAGTCAGAGCGAGAGGGAGGTACAGAATCGGAAGCAGTGTCCAGGCTCTGAGCTAGCTGTCAGCACAGAGCCTGAAGCAGTGCTCGAACCCACGAACTGTGAAATTATGACTGGAGGTGAAATCGGACGCTTAATGGACTGAGCCACACAGGTGCCCCCCAATAAGATGGGTTTTGAAACTATAAGGTACTTCTATTTCTCCTGATTATTTTATATACTCTTTCTTCTTTTTTATTAAATTGTTTATTTTTGAGAGAGGATGGAGGGGAAGAAAAAGAGGTAGAGAGAGAATCCCAAACAGGTTCTGAGCTGTAAGCACAGAACCAAAAGTGGGCCTCAAACTCGGAAACTATGAAATCGTAACCTTAGCTAAAAACTAGTTGGATGCTTAACCAACTGAGCCATATCAGCACCTCTATATATTCTTTCTTCCAGGTGGTATGTCCTTTTCTTCCTTCCTTCCTTTGTAGTCACCTCTTAAGAACCAGAAAAAACATGGAGGAGGGCACTTGTTGGGATGAGCACTGGGTGTTGTATGGAAACCAACTTGACAATAAATTATTTAAGAAAAAAAAAATGAACCAGAAAAAAGTTACCTATAGAAGAAAATTTTTCTAGATGACAAATCATTCTTTATTATGTTCCCATTATCTGCTATTACAAATCAAATACACTGATGTATATTATTGTTAGGATTTTTTAATATATTTTCATCAATTCATTAAGAACATTTTTACTGGGAAAGCTCTTTGCTTTCCTCAGGGTGCTGACAATCAAGTCAAAGATAAACAAAAATACAAATATTATAATACAATATGCTATTGCAGTGTGACAGTAATTGGAGAGCATAGAAAAGAAGTTGATAAGCCAGTATTAGTCGGTTCATATTGGAATTACTTCTACAAGAGGAGACAGCATGATTAAAGATACCCCAAGAGTTGGGCATAACACAGTCTTAGAGAATCAATTTTCAACAGGAAACACTGATCAACTGTGATTCCTAAGTTAAGTGGTCTTTTGAAAGGAAGGCATAAAATTGGCCTTTAAATGTCGAACATAGTAGAGTCCTTTTTTTTTTTTTTTGAAAATTGAAAGGGCCTGATGTCATAATGAACTTCATAGAGAAACAGTAAATAAAAGATGAAGTGAATACCGTTCATGAATAAAATTCCTTCGAACAGATTGGATAAGAATGGTGATGGTAGAAGGCATATATTTGACTATAGTAGTTTTTCATTTAAATGGTGCTTGGATGGACCTTAGATAATTTATGACATTTTGTCAAAAGAAATAAAGGAGATTTGTCAGCTTCAGAAGAAAACTATGGCTAAAATATTACTGTCACACGTTTCCACAATTTACAACATTTAAAAATTTTTATACCTTTGCAGAAATTTCATCTTATTAATATTTGACTTTTTTTGGTTGCTTATACACTTACTAGTCTAAATTTAGCTAACATTTAGTTAGGTGGGTTCAGTTTATTTTGATAAAAGTATTTTCACAATTATTTTATGTTAACTGGTTAACAATTGAGAACTTTATAATTTTTACATCATCATTGTAATATGTTATATTTCTAATTGACACAATGGATCTGGCATGAAAGAGGGTTAATTGAAAGCATACAATTATCAAAATTAAAGATATATATATTGCATATTTTTCCATATATAATTATATTTAATATTTATTAAACAATTATTAAGTTCCTACCTGTTTATCTTTTTAGAAATATTAAGGAGAAATCTAATAAAATAAGAAAATGAAATTCCAGGTGTAACAAAAAAAAAATAATCTCTTGTATGGTGAGGATTCATACAAGCAACCAACATTTTAAAGCTCAAAAGAAGTCTGGACTTTGATTTTATTAGATTGGTGATTGTTTTGAAACTAATTCTCAATGCATTTCATTTTTTTTAAATTGAGGTTAAATTTTAATTTGGGGTTAAATTTTTGAGTATATATTAAGAATATCGTTTGTTTAGTTTTTATTTGTGTACGTACCCAAATAACCAATAACCTGATCAACATATCAAAATTTTTTATCTCCTCAGAGCATTTTCTTCTGACCCTTCCTTGTCATTCTTTGTCTCCATAGGAAACCAATCTTCTATTTCTATCACCAGAAATTAGTTTCATGCTTTCTTGATCTTCATATAAATGGAATTATTCAATATGTTTTTGAGTTTCATCTACATTGTTGTGAATGTCAGTAGTTAATTCTTTGTATCTTGTTCAGTAGCAATCGATTAGTTGAAATATCACATTTGTTCTTCAATTATCCAGTTAATGAACAATTTTGTCAGTTATCTGGGTGAGTTGTTTGAGTTTTGTTCTCCTATGACTCTGATATAATTATAGTTTTTTTAAATCTGTTTTGTCTGAAAATAATTTCTCATATCTCCTGTATGAGTACTTAAGAGTAGACCTGAATAAAAATGTATATGCATGTTTAATTTTATAAAAAAGTGTTTAATAGTTTTCCAAAGTGTATAATTTTCTATTCCTCCAGCTAAGAATGAAATTTGCAGTTATTCTACATCCTCACCAATATTTGATTTTCAAACAATTTTACTATTAGTTATTTAAGTAATTGTCAAATTGTCAAATTTAATTTGACATCTAATTTTACAGACAAGTAATACTGTTGAGCAATGTTCTTTTTCCAAATTATGTCTATAGAGTTGCTCAAAGTTTTAATTTTAATGAAGCCTGCGGCACCTGGGTGGCTCAGTTAGTTAAGCATCCAACTTCAGCTCAGGCCATGATCTCACGGTTCATGGGTTCGATCCCCACATAGGGTTCTGTACTGATAGCTAACTCAGAGCCTAGAGCTTGCTTCAGATTTTGTACCTTCCTCTCTCTCTGATCCTCCCTTGCTCACGCTCTCTTTCTCTCTCTCTCAGAAATAATTTTTTTTTATTTTAACGAAGCCTAAATAACATTCTTCCCTCCCCCTTTGTCTAGAAATCTTTGCTTACTTCAAGGTTGTGACTATATTCTTTTATGTTTCCTTAATATTTGGGGGTTAATGTTTGTGTTTTATATGAGTGTTGATACATTTATCCAGTTATTTCTGCATTATTTGCTGAACAGGCTTCTCTATTTGTATTGAACTGTGTTGGTACGTTTTAAAAAAATTAATTTATGCTTTATGTGTGGGCCTATATCTGTACTCTCTGTTCTGTTTCATTGATCATTATTTGGTTCTTCCACCAGTTCTACATTCTTCTGAATTACTATAGCTTTATTGTAAGCTTCAAAAGCAGTTGATGATAGTTTACTTTCTCTATTTTTTATATATATTTAATTTTGACTATTCTATTACTTTCTATGATGATTACATATGATTAGATTTCATAACACTGATAAAGTCAATAAAGATAAAATTTTCATTTTCAATCTTATTACTTAACTAAAATAGTTGAGTTACATATATTATATTTCAGATACTCATATTCTTTACCTCGGGTATAAATCTAAGGATTTTTAATATAAAGAATGATATTTCAGTATTTCTTGGAAAGCCAAATTGATACAGATGACATAATCATTGAGAATTTGGCACTTCTCAAATTCTTGAGATTTCATTATGATTTGTAAAGTAAATCATAAATGCCATTGGTAAATTTAATAAGTGCATCTAAGTTTTTTAAAAAATTTTTTACAGTTCATTTATTTTTGAGACAGAGAGAGACAGGTCACGAGTGGGGGAAGGGCAGAGAGGAAAGACACAGAATCTGACACCGGCAGCAGGCTCTGAGATGTCAGCATAGAGCCTGACGTGGGGCTCAAACCCGCGGACTGCGAGATCATGACCTGAGCCGAAGTTGGACGCTTAACCGGCTGAGCCACCCAGGCGCCTCTTAATAAGAGCATCTATGGGATAAAAAATATTTTTCACAGCTTTACTTAACTAAAAGTAGTCATTGAATTGCTACTACCATAACATATTCAACATTCTATGTTTGAAAATGACTACACACCTGCCAGAGCACTGAAATACTCTGTGTAATAGTAGAAATTAAAAATATTAAATAGTTTTGCTCAACTTTTCAAAATTATAGCTGAAGCTATAAGGAAAATGTTTCAATATCTCTGAATAAAACACCATTAGCAAATAAAAGTACAAGTATTTTGAGTATATAATCATATTTAATAAAAAATAAAAAAAATAGAAATTGGAAGGATATTTATAAATTAGATATATGGAAAAATAAAAATTTTGTATAATCCAGATTAGGAGTAGTATTATTTCAAGTAGTATTTGCATTTGTGATATCATTTCATGAAGTACATTTGGTTAGTTTATTTGCAAGAAGTCCTCTTTTGACATTGCTGCATTTAACCCTAACATTTTTAAGATTTTAATACTCTATTTTCAAATTTCTGTTTATTTAAATATTTGTCATGGACATTTTTATTTACTCATTGCAAATTTTTGTAGAAAATATTGTATGCTAAAACATAAGTCCCTAAATAGGACCATATTAATTTCATTTGACTCCCTCACATGTATGTAAATGACTTGACCTCATAGACAGAAAAATGTGTTTTTTTGTGTCATAAACTTATCCTTACATGCCTTTTTTGGGAAAACAAGTTTTGTGACTCTAACAGATTCATTCCCAAGAAGCAAAGCAATGTGAGTTCCCCTTGACAAGTGAGAAATTTCCTCATAATTTTTGGGTCCATGTTCAATCCAAATATCTTAAACTGCCTGACAAAATCATCAAACACTTCCTGCCACTCCAAATGGATGATAATTATAAGTTAGAATATTCTAATTTATTGTATGTAATGAGTAGTAAGCAAAGAAACCTAATAAAGATCAAACCAGATGAATGATTTAAGCCATTCATCAACATGGTAGATGCAAAGAGTTTGGAAAAGATTTCCAACAACAATAACCCCCTCATCCATTTAAACTATTGATAGCTCTTTCCATTTTCAATTGTTATATTTTATTTTTATAATTTAAACTGTGATATTTCTAATTTGTATGA
Source organism: Crocuta crocuta (assembly GCF_008692635.1). Lineage (NCBI taxonomy): Eukaryota > Metazoa > Chordata > Mammalia > Carnivora > Hyaenidae > Crocuta > Crocuta crocuta. The sequence continues at coordinate 1,546,918 of NW_027529203.1, read as the reverse complement.
GATCTGTAGCCTGCCTCTACGTCAAATCTCTAATAGACTTTGAGAGTTGCAGACATTTTGGAAAGTACTAGAGAATAATATTAGTAAAGAACTAATTATAAGATAAAGATGAAGTAGACATAAACATATTTATAAATTGAGAGAAATGGTCATTAAAAGTAGAGGATGGGAGGATGCTGAAGACACAGATAAGAGGGATATGTTTTGGAACAGTCCTCTGAAATTATAATTCACCACACATAAAGATGGAATGCATTTGTTTTTGAGAGATTTTCTTGTTGATTTAATATTCTATGGTTTTGGTTTTTGTTGCTGTGCTTTGGTTTTTTGGTTTTTGTTTGTCTATTTTATTTTAGATAGAGAGAGTGCAAGTGGGGAAGAGAGGCAGAAAGACAGGAAAAATCTCAAGCATCCTCCATGCTCAGCTCAGAGCCTGACATGGGGCTCAATCCCATGATCTTGGAATCACAACCTGAGCTGAAATCAAGAGTCAGGTGCTCAACTGAATGGGATTAAAAGTGGTTAAACAAAGAAGGTGTAACAGGTAGAGCTATAAACTCAGTGAGATTAGAGATTTATTGTGATTTTGTTTGTCAGTTATCAAAATACAGTCATACAATTGGTAATGTTTACTCCTATATTATCAATTAATATCATCAAATGATAGTATTTAGTTGAATAAAGTAAGAGTTGGGTATAATTAATTTTTTATTTGGACCACTATATGCAAGTGAGTTGTGAAGGAGTCAGAAATTTAATCATACAGCTACTCTGTCATTAAGATAATTAAAATCAGATTTTGAAATGACAGAATTTAAACACAATTCATGCAATTTACCAAAATATCTACAGAAATTCTGATCTCATAATGTATAGACATAATGTTTTTAAATTTCATGACCAAACAGAATCCTACTAGAATTTTAATTCCTTCAGAGAAAGAAATATGTTTTTATATCCTCATACTTATTACAAACATACAGTACAATGCCCAACATATGGAAATTACCAAAAATGAAAGAACAATGTGGCACTTGGGTGGCTCAGTTGGTTAAGTGTCCAACTCTTGATTTCAGCTCAGGTCATGATCTTACAGGTCACGGGTTTAGGCTCTGAGATGGTTCCGCACTGACAGTGCAGAGGCTGCTTGGGATTCTCTACCTCTCAATCTGCTCCTGCTCCTGTCTCTCTCTCTCTCTCTCCCTTTGTCTCAAAACCAATAAACAAACTTAAAAAATGTTTAGATATAAAATAATAAAATAAAATAATAAGAATTCACATTATGGTCCTTCTTGTCCTGATATATATTTGCACCATTAAAATTAATAATAATGATAGAAACAACTATTTTCCAAAGTGTAAGTTATCTTAGTAAATTGAAAAACTTCCTCCTCAGTTATTGTATCCCTAAAATATTAGATCTGGGAAAGATTCCAAAAAGAAGACTTGTATGTGTATGTATTTTCCTATACCTGTTACTGAACCTAGTTTAATTATCTTTTCAAAGTAGCCTTTGACTCTTACTCAGACAATCTAGCCACCTTTGATAAATTAATAGCACTTAGGGTCTCCTCATTTCTACAAAGCATAATTTTACTCTTCCAATTAAACTTTTAAAGCAGCTATTCTCTGCTGGAAACTGACCAAGTTGGTAATATTTTGGAGGAAAAAAATGCACGTATTTCTCTCCAAAACTAAGAAAAAAGATTAGGATGAACATGTGTCATGGGGAGGAATATGCAAGAAGACAGCATATCTGAAAGTCCACTGTGTTACTATAACAAAAGTCCCACTGTGATGGTAATTCAGAAAAGCAGAGATTAGAAAAGACATTAGAAAATGCCTATAAGTTTTTATTAAAACCTTAAAAAATTCTTAGCAATGTTGTGAACTATGATGAGATGCTGGAGAATACGAAATCTAATTCCAGTTATTCTGGCACTTATGGTTGAACTAATTTCACATCTCAGCATAGCTAATGACTATGCCCGATGTCTAGTGGACTTTGCCAGTACATACTAGCTTTTCAGTTAATCATACAGCAAGGATATATGATGTACTTATGTCAATGCCAGTGGCTAGTATGTGCCAGCATTGTTCATAATAGAGTTATTATATCAATCAAATATAATTTACTTTAAAAAGGACACAGACTGCACAGTTTTCTAAGTTTCTAATCTGATGTACAGATTCACAATATGGCTAATAATGGAATCTCTAGAATCATAGAAATGTCAGATCATCTAACTTATCTCTGCATTTAAAATTTCTAGATAATTTAAGTGGAGAACCTTTAAATAACTTATTATGTATTCATTATGTTATGCGTTAACTATTTTCAAACATCCAAATAGCTCCTCCTTAAAAGAGAACACAACGAGTAATAGTGATTAAAAAGGAGAAGGGTTTCTATTGCTGAAGGTAAGGAAATAATTCTTCACATTTTGCATTTAATGTCCATCTCCAAATATATAGCACACTAGTTAATATACACCTTGAAATATTTAACAATATCTGTTTAAATATAAAACTGAACATAATGGTGTCTGGTTGATAAGAGCTGCTAAGTAGGGTTTTGACAGTGAAATAAAATACGTAAAGCATTAGAAAATGTCCAAAGTGAAAATCAAAGAATAATTAATAAAAGTGAATAATTTTTAAAAACTATGTGTTTTTCAATGTAAAATATACAGAGATATTTATGGTGTTAATATTTAGCATCATTATGGCAAGAAGAAATTTAGTAAAATGTAACTCTGTTTTATGAGATAACATTACTGCAGGCCATGGACACTGCAGATATTTTCTATAGGTGCTATGGGAGTGCTATTGGGTAGCTTCATGTCTTTAATATTAAAAACATTTGACTGTGGGTGTTTATTTTCTTGTTCTCAGCAGTAGAGAGGAGTTTTCTGGTATCATTATTACCCAAAAGTCTTTTTCCTATCTGTGTAATTTCAAGCTGATATGTAACTAGAGGATTTACCCATTCTTAGTATCACCTATGACCTTTATGTAGAGGATTCTCCAGTCAATATTTCCAGCTTTTTCCTACCCCCCAAGAAACAGCAATAAAAGTCTAGCTTTTTAAAAAAATTCTATCAGGACCATGGAGTCTGTAGACATTTTTATCTAGCTTCAGACTTAACTACCATCTATATGTATATGACTCCCAAATTTGGTCTCCAGCTTTTTCCTATTCTGATCACCAGATATGAGTATCTAACAACCAGAAGCATCTCAACTAACATCTTGGAAATCAAACTCCTGATTTGCTCCACAAACTTTCTACTGTCTGATCTAGGTTACTTAGCTGAAGAGCAGTTCCACCTTTTCAGTGACTCAAGCTATAAATCCTACCATTGCATTTCTGTTACTTTACAACCCATGTCCAATTATTTAGTGAATTCTGCAGTCTTTACCCTCAGAAAATATTCAAAATAAAACCAGCTTTTCACCTCAACCACTGCTAACACCATGGCTCAAGCTTCTTCACTCCTACCTAGTTTATTATAATAATTTCTGGAATTATCTCTTTACCTATCTTTATTTCTTCTAGTCTATTCTTATAACACCAAGTCCTTTTATGCAAGTTAGATCATGTCATTTTTTTGTTAAAATCCTTCAAGTGCTTCACAGCTGACTTAGGTTAAATTCTTCTTCTCTGTTACCTGACTTTCCTTCACACCCCTAATTTCTTTTTTTTAACTTTTTAAATGTTTATGTATTTTTGAGAAATAGAGTGTGAGCGGAGGGGGTGGGGGGCAGAGAGGGGGGATAGACAGAATCCAAAGCAAGCTCCAGGCTCTGAGCTATCAGCACAGAGCCTGACATGGGGCTTGAACTCCGGAACCATTAAATCATGACCTGAGCCCAAGTATGATGCTTAACCAACTGAGCCATCCAGGCACCCCTCACACCCCTCATTTCTAATCCCCAATTACAGTAGGTTCCTTGATATCCCTCAAAATCTGTAATCATTTTCTCCATAAAAGCTTTGCACCTGCTCTTTTCTTTAACTTTAACATTCTTTTCTGACTTCTTTCAGGTCTTGGCCCAAATTGTCTTTCAGAGAAAATCTTTCCTAATCACTTTATTTAAAATATCTGTGTATTTAAAATGCCACTATCTCTCAGAAGCTTCTTACTCTATTTGGATTTACTCTATAGCTCATTTAGCCACTTGACATATCTGGGGTTCTTTCTACCATTTCCTTCCATGATAATATAATCCAGTAGGACAAAGTCTTTGTTTTGTTCACTAATGTATCATTACCAGCTAGCACAGAGCCTTGTATATTGCAGAAACATAATAAATGTCTAATGAATAAATTATGAATAACAATTTTAATAACAAAATACATGTGAGCACATACAAGAATGGCTGCTGAGGGGTGCCTGGGTGACTCAGTTGGTTAAGTGTTGGACTTTTGATTTCAGTCAGGTCATAATCTCAGGTTCATGAAATCCAGCCCCACATCCAGGCTCTGTGCTAACAGTAAGGAGCCGCTTGGGATTCTCTCTCTCTGTCTCTCTGATTCTACTCTGCTTATTCTCTCTCTCTCTCTCTTTTTCTCTCAAAATAAATTAATAAACTTAAAAATAAAAATGGCTGCTGATTTTAGATATTTCTAATAATGTTTTAATTTCAATCTTACATTCAATTTATTCTATGAAAAATGTATCATTTTCTTTGAGTCTCTGCTTCACTAACATTATCAATGATATCCTGATTACCCTTGTTAGGTATAATCTAGTAATTTTTGGTTTACTTCTGAGGTTAAGCCTCTCCATCCAGTTAGTTTCCCAGTGTTCTCAGGATTAAAGACATACAATAATTTTGGTGGAATTTGCCATGCTAACATTCTTTTAACGGCTGTATTAACACAATTTCAATAATCGTATTTGTTCTTATGCACTCTATCTTTTAGATAGTTAAAGTGAGTGAAGAAAGAGTCTTTATGTATCAACCATAATGAAGGAAAATATGAATTAAACTCTCTTATTAAATACATTGGTTTAGGGAGCCTGGGTGACTCAGTCAGTTAAGTGCGTGACTCTTGACTTCGGCTCAGGTAGTGATCTCATGGTTACTATGTTCAAGCCTAATGTCTGGCTCAGCGTTATTAGTGCATAGCTTTGAGATTTTCTCTCTCTCTCTCTCTCTCTCTGCCCCACCCCCACTCGCTCTCTCTCTCAAAATAAATACAATAAAACTTAAAGAAATATACTGGTTTATCCTTGAAAATAAAGATTCTTTTTATGTTTAAAAATATATTTATAAAATATATAAAAATATAAATAGATATATTTCTGTAAAATATAATAAAACAAAATAAAATTTATACAAATACATCTATATAAAATATAATAAATATGAAAATTAAAANTAAGAGTTAAAATATTCTGTGGGCAGTTTTACCCATTTACTATTTTATAGTCCTAGACTGCCAATATTTAATCTAAGAGGTAGGAAATACAGCAATAGCTTGGGCATTCACTGTCAACTCAATTTAGAAGTGAAGGATCAATTACAAAAGAAACAGAAAGTATTGTTTCTTCACATTGTTTATTTTAAATAGGTGCTTGAAGCCAGCCTGTATAACCTCCCATTTGGAGCAAGCAAATATTTCAAAATACCCCAAAACGAAAGTCAATCAGACTTTGCATGGCATTTTCTGTTATAGATAATTCACTATTGCAGAGCATTAATCATTAACAAGCATTTGTTTGGTTTTCTATCAGGTACCAGGATTTGTTCTAACTTGTGTGATTTCAGCTTTAAATGACACCATGGAGGGAACTGTATCCTGAAACGAACATAATATTAGGGAAGGCAAACATTAAGCACAAAAGAAGAAATAAGATAATTTTATTTTTTATTTATTTATTTATTTANGCAAAGGGCCTCTATTGGATACAGAGGCAAAAACAGAAACAGTGATAATGTATCTTGTCCTTATGCTATTTTGTTCATCCTGACTTTTTACATTGATTTGACTTTTTTTTTTTTTTAAGGAAGACAATGAGGACAGGGACAAGGAAGAGCCAGATGAGGATAGGAGGAGTGGAGGAGGAAGATGTTGCCAGGGGCCAGGCCCAGCCGGAGCCCTAGGGATTACATCAGCACATCCAGGACTACACTGAGCCCCAAGAGCTGCTGCCACAGAGCAGCCATGACAAATACGGTCTCTATGAGCTGGAGAACTTTTATTTTTCTCTATGCGGTTCTGATTTGGGGTGGAGTTTGGCTTTGCCCTCTCCCCTCCTTTTATTTTTAAACTAGTGGCTTGTCTCTGATTCTCTTTTAGCCCTCAGCCCTCATGTTTCTTGATTGACACCTTTGCCTTGTGGTCTCTTCCCTCTCCAGATCCTTTAGTTCCTCTCCAACCTGCCAGGACATGGGTGTGAAGGAGAAGCCTCAGGCCCAAGATTCCATCTGCTCTTCTTCTTGGATTCCAGAAGAGGGTGGCCTTTTCTGAGGCCATCATTGACTCAATTATTATTTATCTTGATTAACAAATTTCTGCCTGAGGCAAGTACCTCATTGGACTTACTCTAATCATGGCCCTGCTACATCCTTGTGAATATTCAAAACTATGATGCCTGGCTGGCTCAGTTGGTAGAGTAAGTGGCTCTTGAACTCGGGGTTGTTAGTAGAAGCCTCATGTTGGGTGTAGAGATTACTTTGAAAATAAAATATTAACAACATCACAAAACTATGTTCAAATGTCACCTTAATGTGCTCTTTACCAACAATTCATGTAGGTGATGCATAATCATCTTCCTTCTTCTCCTTTCTGAATTAGTTCAGGTAGATCTACTAATTAGTATTTGAATTACATCTGAAGCAAACAACATTTTATTTACATTGTCTAATTTAAGATTTTCCATGTTGTTGTTGTTGTTGTTGTTGTTATTCAGAATGGAGATCTCAGAGAATTATAATCATGATATCTATTTAGTCAAATACAACTTAAAAATTTTTTGAGATATATTATGGGTCAGTAGGGCTAAATTTAGATTTTGGGGAAATGGAAGCTTTTATAATTTAGAGGCCTTCTTTAAGGAAACAAAACAAAAACACAACTAATTCAATTATCTGAGCATTAGACATATAGATCTCTTTCTTCTTAAATTTCTTTAGGCTATTTTTCAGAAATCTTACCAAGTAATGCTTCCTGATTACCACCTGTCTTTACCTCTCCACCAAGAATAGTCTACAATATGTAATTTCAGGGCCACTAGGGGCTTGTAGAAGTGTAGGCTCTGAAGCTTAAAGGTCATTAATTAGTTTCATGGTAAATCCATTTCAGCATCTCAAACAGGATTCTGCAGGAAACCAATGGAGACAATTCAAAATTACATGCCAGAGGTGGGGGAAGGGCTAAAAGACCATGAAGGGATGTAAGGCACCCAGGTATCAGAACAAAAAGTCCTCACCATCACTGCATTTAGGTGAGAGGAGGACAAAGTTCAACAGATGCTGAAAGGTACTTGAGCCCAGTGAGGCTAAGTATTCCCTGACCCCAGGCCACTGTCTCTTCTGGGATGAACCCAAAAGAAAGTAGGGCAATGGAACCTAGATGCAGTGCATAGACATTCGTGTCCTGTCTAAACAAGAGCAGAGTGAAGAATGGATCTGTAGGGACAAACAAAACGTCTAGCCCATGTGTTATTTGACTGTTCCACTTCTACTAAGATTGATTATCCTTGGGGCATCTTGGCAGCTCATTCCTTTGAGTGTCTAACTATTTCTGCTCAGGTCATGATCTCACAGTTTGTGAGTTTGAGCTGGCCTTGGGCTCTGTGCTGAAAGTACAGAGAGTGCTTGAGATTCTTTCCTTCTTTTTCTCTCTCCCCCACCCACCTCAAAAATAAATAAATAAATGTTTAAAAAATATTGATTATTCTTTGTATTACCTGAATCATTGCCTGGGGCATTTTTCCTCTTATCTGTCAATAGGCTGACAATAAGAAATGACTTAAAAGTAAATTTTGTGAAAGAACTAAAAAACTTTGAGTCAAATTTCCTGGTTGAAGAAAAACGTTTGTGTCAGCTTCTCTAAAGGGAACACAGAATAGATATAAATAGAAAATAACAAAATTTAAAAGAATGAAAGTACTTTTTATATAAACCACACTATTTTTATGGGCAACCAATATAATAACTGATTTCTTCTGTGGCTTATTAAGAATTTTAGTTCTTAATATTTTTTAAAATGTTTTTATTTATTTTGAGAGGGAGCATGAGTGGGGAAGGGACACAGAGGAATGCATCTCACCAACCATGAGATCATGACCTGAGCTAAAATCAAGAGTTGGGTGCTCAAACAACTGAGCCACCCAAAACCCCTAGTTCTTCATTTCCTATTTTCTCTATGATTCAGTATAGAAATCCTCAACTTCATGAAAGTTTATCGTTTTGTGATATTTATCACTATGTGTAGTGGTGGATTGTGGCTATAGGAGTCATTTAGTGGTACTTAGTAGTTTCAAGTATTTGAATTTACTTATGATACATGTAATTTGCTCACTAGCTTAAACACTTTATTTAGTTTTGATAGAGATAGAAACTTATTACATGGAAGAATGTGATTTTTATTAATCACTTAAAAATATGCTCCTAAAAACAGAACATCAAGTCCATACCTTCATCAAAGTTTAAGTTATAAATAACAAACACACTTATTTAAAAAAAATAAGATTTCTAAAAGATGAGCTTACATTTTCTACATTATTGAATTGAACAGAATTCATTGGATGCACAGGAAGGCCAATTAATAATTAGGGCAAGTATTTATAAGTAGAAATACATAATATTTCTCCTGCCCCTGTCTCCACTTCAAGTCACCAAAGGATATTCTGATATCTACTCTCTGTTTTAAGTTTGACAAAAGTTAAAGTAGTCAATTAATGGGCCTTGATTGCACCAAAATGATCAATTAGAGAGATGCGACTCAGTTTTGGAGAGGGCCAAGTCCAAATTTGAAGAAGGGTATGAAATGTTCATAAATACACTTGGGCAAATCTGAGATTTGATACAATTGTTTAAATCTGGGAAATACACACACAGACACACACACACACACACACACACACACTTTAAATACCCTTAGTAAATAAGTTAGTAAGCATCAAGAAAAATTTGAATTTAAGAATTTAGTAGTAGAATAGGTATTGACACTTTTAGCTGAGTGATGGGCAGATGAACGGGGGTGGAGTGCGAGTTCTATCCATTGTATCTGAGTGTCGGAGACCGGCTCCAGCCAGGATCCAGGGGTCCCTGAAGGATGGACTGTGTCAGTGAAAGAGGGATGAGAGAGGCCCAAGAGTCTTTCTGGTCATCAGGCAGGCATCTCCCCTCTGACTGGGGCTCAACTTTATTTTTTATAAGTGTTTGGGGGATGGCACAGAGTGGCATTTGCCTTAGACAATGATTTCTGATAACAAACTTCTTTGATATGTAAGAATTTCCCAGAACATAGATTTGTAGAAGACTTCTGCATAACCTTTATCAATAGTGAGATAGGTGATTTAGATGCTTATCCTATGGGGAAGAAGGTATCTTTAGCATATCAGACAATGTTTTTAGCATAAAAGGGTGAAGTTACTTCTCTGTGAGCAGGGGCCAAACAGGTCTTTCAGGAGACACCTTTGTTCCCATAATCACAAAAGAAGATCACAAAAGAAGTTCCTCAATAGGTTTCTTCACAGGGAGCAATCAGCATATTCAAGGCCAGAATAAGTCACTCCAAATACTTGATAACAAATGCCTTGAAGTGGGGGGCGGTCAGTGCTCCAAGCAGAAACAGTTGGGTGGGGGTGGATATCTGCCCTTAATTCTAAATTAGACTCTTTGTCTTGGGACTAGACTCAAGCCCCCTTTATTATGTAAGTCTTGGATCTGCAAGGCCCGTAGGAAGAGCCTTTTAACAGTCATCCACAATGTTTTCATTCGAAATCTCTTTGGAAAAGGCATGGACATGGTTTTCCTTATGAGTAATCTGTGTGGGGAATTTTGGTCTTATTTGGAATATTGTGAGGCCTGGTCAATACCAGCAGCCTCATTTCCAACATGAGCCAGTAGTAGCAGAAGGAGATACCAGTTTTCGTTTCTCATGGCAGAAGCTGTGCAAACGCTACCATTTCCTCGCTACGATTGTCATCCAGCGAGGTCAGTGTGGCTCCCAGCATCTGAGAATCTGAACTCATGAGAATAATCAGAACAGAGAACCAGCTAGCTATTCACCAAATTTTGTTTCTACCTAGGTAAATAACTTTATGCTACTTCTAATTCTAGCATGTGACTTCACCTATGAATGAGAGTAGAAGTGAAGCATGAAACATTTGGACAAAGTTTCTAAGAAAGAGTGTTACCTCATTTAAGATCACATTCTTCCTCAGCTGAACAACTGTGGAAGACGAGGTGGCCAAAGGATTGGCAAAGATATTGGGTGGAAAAATAAATAGATGTGGTCCTTGACTCACTACATGGAAGAGAACCACTTACCAACAATATCCACCATCATCTATTCCCTGAGTGAGAAATAAAATGGAGTCATATGCAAACTATTTTTTACTGTATTTCTTTAATTTATCCTAATATAGATATAAACCTAAATAATTCAATTTAGATTTTAGGTGAGATAATCCTATGAATCTTTTGGATACTGCTTAATTCAATTTTCTATATGCTCCCTCATTCTGGTTCAATTAAAAATACAGAAATTTAAATCAGTATTTCTCCTCTAAAGATAAAATCTTTAAAAAGTATATTTTTGGGGGCACCTGTCTGGCTCAGTCGGTTAAGCATCCAACTTGGGCTCAGGTCATGATCTCACGGTGCGTGGATTCGAGCCCCACATTGGGCTCTATGCTGACAGCTAGCTCAGAGCCTGGAGCCTGTTTCAGATTCTATGTCTCCCTCTGTCTCTGACCCTCCCCTGCTCATGCTGTCTCTCTCTCAGAAATAAATAAAACATTAAAAAAAACAAAAATAAAAAAATTTAAAAAAGTGTATTTTTACAAACTACCTTATGACATTTGGGAAGCCAGGAGAAAAAAAGTATGTTAATAACTCTAGGAAAACACTTTTCATCACATTCACCCATATGAGAAATTGTTCTTCACACTCTACATATAAATTTATGATTTGTAAATAATGAAGCTAAGAGTCTTCGTGAAATAACATGAAAACAAACTCATTCATTTAAGTGAAGGATTTTGTTTACAAGAAATACATTATCAAAGATGCATTATCATTGCTCATGTTGGTTAGCTAAGGTTCAGTTAACTGAAATAAATAATCTTTGTTATCAAAAGAAAAGTGAAAGATATCAGTTGTATCTGACAGGGAAGAAATTGACTTAGCAGTGTTTGGAACTTTTTGTGAAGATCATAACAGTTATAATAGAGCATTGCAAAATACAGCTCAAACAAATTGTCTCTATAGGGAAAGACAAGCAAAATAACTGAAGGTAAAGAAAAACGTGAAAAAATTCTATAGTAAAGTATGAATTTCAAATCACAGTTTTAATAAAAAAGGGTTTACACTAAATATAAAATTAACTTAATCTAAAAATTGATATAGAAAAATGTTCTAATATCAATTAAAAGTATGTAATAGGCAAGAAGTCTTTTTTAAATTAGCCCTATAAATGACAAGAAAACTAGATATTATAAGTATATTTAATCCAAAAATTCTACTGTACATTTATATATGTTTATGTATTTTCATAAGGTAAATCTGGTAGTTGAGATTTTGTAATAGTCAATAAAAAAATTTCCTACTAAGCAGTCATTTCTTTTTTAAACAAAATATGATGGTCAATTGGATTTATTTATACTGACTGAATACACTGGATTGATTTTGTGTGCATGTGGGCTGTAGATTTAACCTTGGAGTCAAGGTAGATTCATACACACTGTAATTACAAATATGTGTGCTTTCAAATGTCTTATCTGGCTCTTTTTCTGATATACAATAATGTAACCAGACGAAGATATATAAGTATGATTTTATTCAATGAAGTGAAATGAAAAGATTTTCAGTGAAAACCTGCAAGTCAGTATAAAGGTAGTAACTCTCCTAATTTTAGTTATTCTCCAGAGCATCTTCTTTCCCTCATTCTATGCTTAGCACAAAATCCAAGCAAATTATTTCAAGACTGGAGGCATGTATAAGTGCAAGGAGAATAGCATGAAATATTCTCTTTCATCTTCATGTAATTTAAAAGATCAGATATGGCATCACCTCCGTGATGTGTATACTTCTCGATATCGAATCCAGTGGGACAGAATAAATAAGAAAAAGAAAAACAAAAACAAAAAAACATGATGAATAAGACAACATAGTATAATTAAAACTTGGGGATTTAGTGCTTAGTTTTGGCCAAATCATATGAATATAGTTTCATGGTAAGACTGGAAGTTCAGTTCAAAGTAATGATATGCTATACATAATTTATATTTTTCAAACCTTATTCACATGTTATTCAATATCTATAGTAATTTCTAGAGTTAGACAAAGATTATTCGCTTTGCAATTGAACCGAGAAGAGAAATTATAGTTTAAAGTGGTAGAGCAAATTAAAGATATAATAAAGACAAAACTCCTACATTTTCACCAATCTGACATCCCAACCTTTAACTTGCAATATTAAAATTATTAAAGATATATGTTAGATTCATTTGCCTTCCAATTTCAACTTAGAAAGGAGTCTCAGATATTTGCAATAGTCATCAGTAGAAGGGAACAGAAAACAGCATTTTCACCTTTTTTCCTCCCCAAGCCAGTCTAATGAAAGTATGTGTATGTACATGTGGGTATATGTATATGCAAATATGCACACATATGCCACTAGCCTATAGAATATCTTCAAGCAAATTTGAAAAGGGTGATCCTTTTTAGTGGATACAGTCCTACAGGAGTATGTCTTCATGAATAGATGAAGCCTTTTTGCAAACAAGAAAACAATTCTTGCGTTTACATAGACAGTATTACAGTGTGCCAGCCCTCAATCATCCCTTCAGTTAGGTACCTTTATGAAATGCATAAATTGCACTTTCATAGGCGGACACACAGATACAATAGTATGAAGATCAGTCAGTTCCTTATCCTAAGGAAGTGATCAGTCACTTCCTTCAATAGTATGAAGATCAGGCAGATCCATATTCTTTATTCCTTATTGTATCAGGGCCAACAATATGATACTAACTGGAAGGAAAAGACAGAATGGGGTGGGGAACTATAAAGTCAGGGCGTCTTCCCAGTCCAGCTAACTGGTATTTGCACAAGAGCAACTTACTACTTGGCTTAACAATATTCCTATGTTCCTGCAGTTAGCAGTATGTATGCCCCTGGCTGCGTTAGCAATTCCACTCCCATTTTTCTCCTTGACTTGACAGCTAGACTCTTTGTTAATTGTTCTTATCTTGCTTTCTCCTCATTATCCCCACCTTATTTCTTTGTCCATTTGAACTATTTAGGGATGAGTCAGAGGAGGGGGCTTTTGATCATTTTTTGGAAAAGAGAAGGGCCATGAAGATGACCTCCGTTCAAGATGATCATTTGGTTATTTAAGGGGAGAGTCGCTCTAAGACACAGAGTTACAGCTAATGAAATAAATCTATTTCTACTTCTAGACATATTTTACTCAGAGAACTTGAACTGCTAAAAATTTACTTTTCCAGTGCTGGGCTCATTGTGGTACAACTGTCTCCTTTCTGAACTAGTGTTTCACAATAAAGGACTCCTTTTTAATAGCTTTCAGAAGAATCATACAGAATTTTCCTTTCCAATACTTATTTGATTATTGTTTGCTTCAGAAGCAAAGCATTCCCTTCACTTTTCTAATGGATTCCATGATGACGTTCAGAGAGACACACCCATTTCAGCCAATTCCACTGTGTGCTGCATTCACTAACTGGCCACTAACTAGCCACCTAGGAGATGGCCTACTTAGAATACTGGCCAGTTTTAAGATAAATAAGATAATAATGGGTCACACTTCTAGTGTTCTCTACATGGATCTACTAGGCTTTCAACTTCAGAAACTGAAGACTGCTAAGACTTACTAAAAAAACAGAATGAAGATACAAATAACTGAATCTGAAATTATAGCAAGGATATCACTATCAACCTATAAAAATCACAAGGTTTATTAGCGAATACTATGAATAATATATCAACAAATTAGATAACCTAGATTAAATAAACAAATTTCTTAGAAACACACAAATTACCAAACTGACTCAAGAAGAAATGGAAAATCTCAAGGACTCTAAAACAGGCAAATAAGTTGACTCAGTAATAAAAAATCTCCCAAAAAAGAATAGTCCAGAGCCAGATAGCTTCACTAGTGAATTCTACCAAATAGTTAAAAATAAATAAAATAAAATAAAATAAATAAAATAAAATAAATGAATAAAATAAAATAAAATAAAATAATAAAATAAATAAATAAAAAAAAACCAACCTTGAGCAATACTCTACTCTGACACTGTGTGCCCAAATCGTGAGTCCCCAGAGACCACCAAGAAGCTGACACCGATGCAAGTACATAAGGGTCTTTATTACAAGCTCAAGCAGGGGCTCACATGTCAACCGGTGCAGCAGCAGCAGGGTGAAGACCCGAACAATAGTGAGCAGGGTTTTTATGGGGTAAGGGACGGGGGTGTTACAGTGCACACATTGTACGTATAGCATCATCACATAAGCACCAATCATAATTGTACAGTACCCATGGTAACAGTTTGGACCATTCAGTATCTGTGAGGTGTTCATTACTTTTGGCGGGGCCCAATCATGACCTTTGAGAATCCTTTGAAAATGACCAATTATGAGGTAAGTTCAAAGGGCCCACGTGGGGTTTTAGGCAAGCGGTGAGTGATTAGCTAGTTTGTACAAAGTAACTATCTGTAATCCTCAGTCCCTGACTCACACCACAGGAATGTTTTTAACTTCTTTTGATCGGTTGATCTGAGGGTGGTCCGAGGGTGGCTTCAGCCTTGAACAATCTGAGGCTTTTCTTGGAACTGGGGCTACGTACAGCCCGAGGTTGCTCTTAATGGAGGCCTTAATTTCAAAATGACGTTACTTAGGCTCCTCAACACCAAAGCCGGACGTATCATAAGAAGGGAAAACTGGGGCACCTGGGTGGCGTTTTAACGGTCCAACTTCAGCTCAGGTCATGATTTCACAGTTTGTGGGCTTGGGCCCCCCGTTGGGCTCTGTGCTGACAGCTCAGAGCCTGGAACTTGCTTTGGATTCTGTGTCTCCCTCTCTCTGCCCCTCTCCCGCTCATGCTCTTTCTCTCTGTGTCTCTTGAAAATAAATAAAAATGTTAAAAACAATTTTATAAAAAAGAAGGGAAAACTATAGATCAATACTTCTTATGAAAATAAGTGCAAATATCTTCTAAACAATACTAGCAAACTGAATCAAACAGCATATTAAAAGCGTTATACAACATAACAAATTTGAATATATCCCAGTACCGAGATTTAGAATCCCTGTGGTTCTAAACAAGAGAATCAATCACTATAACATGCATTAGTATAATGAAATAAAGATGTCACATGGTCATCTCAATCCATGCAGAAAATCCATTTGACAAAACATATCGCCTTTTCATGATAAAAACTTTCAGAAACATACCAATAGAGGGAAACATCCCCTAAAAGAAAAAAGGCATTTATAAAAAAACACAGCCAACATCATACTCAATGCTGAAAGACAGAAAGCCTTTTCCCTAATATCAGGAACCAGACAAGGATATTTTACCACTGCTATTCAACATTGTATTTGAAGTTCCAGCCAGGGTGAGACACAAAAAAAGGAAATGAAAAGTATCCAGAGAAAATCTGTGTGACACTGAATTAGGTAAAAGTTTCTTAAATGTGACATCAAAAGTCATGACTCATAAGTAAACAATTGGGAAGAGTTGACCTCATAAAAATAAAACATGCAACAAATTTCGCCCTCCAAAGACACTGTTAAGGGAATGTATAGACAAGATATAAACAGGAGACATATTTTTCTGATTATATATCTGATGAACTTTTATCCAGAATATACGAAGGAACACCAAGTTAATAATAATAATAAATACCCAATACAAAAATGAATCAATATTTGAACAGGCATTATACCAGAGAAGATACACAAGTAACTAACAGATACAAAGATAAATAACTATAGGAAATGATTCATCTTAATAAAAATTAGGGACATATTGATTATAACAAATGGGAGGATGTGGAGAAACTGTTTTGCTCATATATTTTTGTGAGAGTGTGAAACTGTGTAACCACTTTGGAAACAGTTTGTCAATATTTAATAGGTTAGCCATACATGCACTTTATGATCTAGCCATTCTACTCCTAGATATTTACTGAAGAGAAAAGAAAGCAAATATACATACAAAAATGTGAACACTGTTGTGTATAGCCTCTTTATTTTTAATAGTCCTAAACTAGAACTATCTAAATATCCACCAAAAGATGAATGGTGTCAAGAACTGAAAGAGTATGAACGTACTTTCTATTTCTAAGGTTTAGTTGTTTATTTTGAGAGAGCGTGAGCATTAGAAGAAAAGGGGCAGAGAGAGAGGAAAAGACAGAACCCCACGCAGGCTCCACTCTGTCAGTGCAGAGCCTTACAGTGGGGTTTGATCTCACAATCCAACCCATGAGATCATGACCTAAGCTGACAACAATAATCGGTCATTTAACCGATTGAGCCACCCAGGTCCTCCAATTTTTAACCTCCTTTCAACCTAAAAACGAACCTGCCACAATTTCATGGCTACTGGTCAAAGACATGAAACTTCTGGGTCAGAGAAAACGGACATTATTACCTAGAACACAGCAAACAACACAAGCGTCATGTTCACACTTGTTTTCAAGATGCACATTGAACTTACCTTTTTTTTGTAAGTGAGCTTGATACATGTATCACTGGCAACAAAGAGTCTAATGCAACACTAGGAAAAGGATGTTGAAGGCAGCTTTCCTGATCTAAGCTGGTGGGATGATTTAGGGAAAATTAGGATCAATGAAATTCCTTCATCATGATTAGGAACTTGGTAGACATTGATTTTTGTTTGCTAGCTTTTTCTTGTGTTTTTGGAAGTCAGAGCACTTTAGTATTATTTTTCCTTACAAATGGGAAACCTATGCAAAGAAAGTGTAAGTAAAGTTTTACTATCTTCTTATATTATGTTTTACAAGATTATGTAGCAATAATTTAAAATAGAAATAGCAAAGAAAGCAAAAACACTGCTAAATGATATATTAGCCACTAGAAAACTGAAACATAAGATGTGAACTTAATATTACCAACGGGGGAGGGGACTTCTGTCATTGATTACAGTGGAATATGAAAGTATAAAATGAAGGTCTCCAATGGAGATCTAACATTGAGGGGCATAAGAGAATGTCATTGGCCATCTACCATGTAAATGGCCCGTAGGCATATATGTAGTGAGAAATGGGGGAAAATAAGCAGAATAATAGAATACGGTACACTATAGAGCTCTGACAACTTCTAAAATGTCCACCTATTCACTAACAGGCAGTTAAACTACTTCGTAGACCACAATCTTGCCTCAGGGTAGATTTATATGCTAATAGAATAAGATAATTTTAGATAGTTATCCCAGTCAGCCAGTACCATCTCTTCAATATTCTGTTCCAGAGCTTGCAATCATAAATGTATGAACATCATAAACTTGCCATCTAACTGGGGAAATGAAAATATTTTGTAGCTTTAAAGATGATATTAAAAATAAAGAATCAAAACGGAGGATAAAAGTAATATTCAGAAATGATAGCATCTCTAAAGCACTGAGGAAAGCATATTGGATATAACCCTCAATATTTCAGTAGAAGGAAGCCATAGTTATGCTGTCTAAATTTATTATCTGTAGTTCAAAGAATAATTGTTTTACCAGTCAACTCTTACTCAGAATTATTCAATAATTAATTTATATTCATTTAAAACACATGAACTGATACTTAGGAGATGTTTCTCAGAAGTGTACTGGATGAGATCGTAAGAATACATTGTGAGATTGAATACTTACTGTGGAAGAATAGGTATGCTTGTTGGTATACCTTGATCTATAAAACAGGATGATGATTTCATATAGGTCTCCCTTAGTGCACTTAAAAAAACCATTTGAAATTATTTTCATAGGATTAGTTCATAAGGTTCTCCCTGAAGCTGATATATTTATGGAGAGTTGGCATAGGCAGAAGATGAAAGAACAGGATAAGTAGAAAAGAGGATTACATTCAAGGTGCATGTAAGCCAGACATTTTAGTTTGAAAATCCAGTCTCATAAGTAATATCCCTTGACATCACCATCATTCTATCCTCCTGAGCTTAATACATACAAATCAACATTGTTTGTTCTCCATTTTTTATTTGCTCTTTTTCTACTTGCTCTTTCCTATTTCCTGTTTCCCTCTACCTCCCAGTTTTCACCAGTTCAATTATATTCCCACAGAGCTGCTACCCTGGTTTGTGCTCTCATTACTCTACAGCTAGACTATTATCTTAACTCTACCTGATTCCCATGTTGCTAGATTCTCCTGTCTTCCAAATCTGGCTGTCAGATTATCTTTTTGGAATTCTCCCCTACTGCTTTGTCCTTAATAAATTTGTAAAACCTAGCTGCATGTAGTTAAAAATAAGCTTTGTTTGTTTGTTTGTTTTTAAATGGTAATAAACAAGATCTATGTACCTGTAGTATATAAAGTGATAATGAAAATTGCTTCTCCAAGATGGTCTAGGAATTTATGACAAAAAATTATATCAAATTTCTTATAAATTATATATTTTTGTACTTTACACTTGTCTCTCACTTCATACAAGTTTTTAAAAACTCATAAATCTTCATACTATCTATACATTCATTTATGAAAACTGAAATCTAAATATATTTTTAGAAAAAATAAGAAACAGTGAGGAATCTATATCTTCAAGTTGTTGACTGAAATGGCCTTTGTACAATTAAAAAGTACACGATATATTTTCTATAACAGAATATTAAATAATATCAAGATGCATCCAACAGAAGGAATATTTACTGTCAGCACAAAACTGTATTTCCCAGGTTTTAACTGACATTGAGATATTTTCATTAAGAAATGGTAAACATTTAAAAGTGAGTCTACATTGTGTACACAGTATTTAATTTACACTTGGCAATTGTATTCAATGTACTGCAGAAGATAAGAGCCTCTAGCCTCTAGAGCCAGGTTGCCCATGTGCAAATATGAGCTAACCTGCCTATGAGCCCTGAACAACCTACTTAACCTTTCAATGTTTCCATTTCTTTATAAAATATATGTAAAAATAAGTTAATACTACTAAATCCTTATAATAGAGATCCTAGCATCAATGGCTTCTATATAGATATATGTACAATTATTAATAGTTTCACATATTTTAGTCATCATTTATAAATAAAACAAATATGTGTTTACATATTTCTTCATGGATTTCTCCATTCCCAAATTTTCTGAAGTAAGCAGAGATATTTTTGTTATAATTATAATTGCTATACACTACATATTTCTTATGTCTTAGATATACTGGAATTATTAGCATACTATTATTTTATTTATTCATGTTACAGGTGAAAAACAGCAGATGAGTATTTTCAAAATATAACTCCAAAGTTACATGTTTAAGAAGTCACTCAGTGAGGATTGACATCTTATAATATGGACATCTAAATCTTATGTTTTTCCTTTTGTGTCATTCTGCTTTTCCAAACCTGGGCAGGGAGAGGAAAACAATATAATAAATGCATAAAATTAAAGATAAAAAAAGTAAATGGCACCACTCCTGAAATGCATAAATTTTATACTTCACTCTCAATTGTAAAGGAACATCTTTTGAGCTCACTTGTTGCAAGTTTTTCATTTTTTTCTATATCTTATGAAGTCATGATACCATTTTCTTCTCAAGATCTCTCACCAGTACCACTCTCCATCACTACTGTTTAATCTTAGATTACTTAGGACATCATTATAATTAGTCTACTGAAGATACTATAAAATATCACCACCTTCTTATGATCCATGGCCAAACCCTAGCCCCTCATAAGCTCATCCTTTTCTTCTCTAGACCTATGAAAGAGGAGCTCATGATTGTGGGTAAAAACTACACACCTGGCCAAAGTAGGTTATTCTAGTTTTTTTTTTTTTTTGAGATGGAGAGAGACAGAGAGACAGAGAGGTAGAGAAGGAGAGGGAGAGTGGGGGAGGGGCAGAGGGAGAGGAAGAGAGAGAACCTTGAGCATGTTCCACACATAGCATGGAGCCTAGTGTGGGTCTCAATCTCACAATTGTTAGAGTCCAACATGGGCCTCGATCCCATGAACCATGAGATCATGACCTTAGCCAAAATCAAGAGTTGGAGGCTTAACAACTGAGCAACCCAGACACCCCTAAAACAGCTCTAATTTAAAATTTGTGATATGAAAATTAAAACTCCACTTTTCCACAAATATGACTACAGTTTTCTTGTAGACCACATCAACCAACATCTGCAAATTCCAAACTCTGTATTTTTCCTGCTCTTTTCATTATTCTGCTTCAGGTTGTAGAAGTTGTTGAGGATTCGCTT
Organism: Crocuta crocuta; assembly: GCF_008692635.1. Classification (NCBI taxonomy): domain Eukaryota; kingdom Metazoa; phylum Chordata; class Mammalia; order Carnivora; family Hyaenidae; genus Crocuta; species Crocuta crocuta. The sequence goes on along the minus strand of NW_027529203.1, from coordinate 1,526,275 downwards.
CTCAATATTGTGATAGCTCTTTACATATCTCTCACCCTCCTTGGGCTATCTGGAGTATGTTTTTCTCAAGATGTTGACAGAGGCACGAAAGGTCAAATGTAAAGATGCAGGACATCTTATGGCCTAGGATCAGAACTGACATACTATATCCACCTAAATTCAATTGGCCAAAGCAAGTTACACGATGAGAGCCAAAAAAAGGGAGAAGGACACACACTGAGCCATGCAAAGTGTGAAAGCAAACAGGGGTGAAGACATGGAGGCAATAAGGAAACTTATTAAAGGTATGATATTTAGCAGTATTTCATTTTGTACCTATACTGGGATGGGGGGAGGGGGCAGTTGTTTCAGACACTATAGGAAGATAACCAATCCAGAAGGTTCAGTATTTTATAGTACATTTTCCAGAGACTGAATTATTTCATTGTAGTTAGCAGGTAAATGTTATGCCCCCAAATCAGTTCATGATAGTTTCTCTTTTTACAATTTTATCTTTTTTTGTTGTTGCTGTTGTTCTCTCATACGATGAACCAATTAGGCTTCAGGCTATTTTCCAGATTTTGCTCCTTTTTTCATTATAAATAAATGTTGGTCAAACAAACAAACAAACAAACAAAAACCTCAGCAATTTCAAGGCAGTGAATTATATAAAAACCAACCTTACTGCATTATGTTGTTATCAAAAATATTTAATGTAATAAGTACAAGCCACCACTTTAGTTTCAGGTTTTATTTTACTCATTTTAGTTTGAGTAAATGATAAATTTACTCAAAATTGAGTAAATGATAAAAAAAGGTTTCAACACAAATCCCCTACCAAAACAATTACTACGGCCTCACTTCTAATTGTCTTTGGTTATTCTAGGTGAAACTGTCTTCCCCTCTATTAATTTATGTTTTGGAGTAGTTTTTTCCTGCTGAGATGTCAGGGTTGAAAGGCTAAATTAGCTAAGGTTTATATGTCACTTCTCCTTTCCAAAATGATTCTTAGGAATAATGTTCCAACAATATTTCTATTGAATGTGTGACATATAATACAGAAATAACTGAAATACTTTAATTTTTTAAAATATTTATTTTTTTAATGTTTATTTTTGACAGAAAGAGAGAGACATAGAGACAGAGCATGAGCAGAGAGAGGGAGACAGAGGGTCCAAAGCTGGCTCTAGGCTTGTCAGCCCTGTAAGCGGAGCTTAAACCCAAAAACGGTGAGATTATGACCTGAGCCAAAGTTGGATGCTTAACCAACTGAGCCATCCAGGCACCACAGAAATAAATGAAATACTTTAAAAATTCATAGCTGTGGGGCGCCTGGGTGCTCAGTCATTTAAGCCTCCTGCTCTTGATTTTAGCTCAGGTTATGATCTCATGTATTGTGAGTTCTAGACCTGTGTAGGGCTCTGTAGAGCCTGCTTGAATTCTCTCTCTCTCTGCCCCTCCCCCACTGGCATGCAGCACTCTCTCTCAAAAGAAATACATAAACTTAAAAAAGTAAAAAATAAACAGAAAAATAAAAAGTCATAACTGCTCCTTTTATTTCTGTAATGTTTTCAATTTGTCAGTTTATTTAAAAATAGCTGAAAAGATAAGCCACTTGCATTGAAGTTTCTTCCGCTGATCTATTTTTAAAATAATCGTTATTCATTAAAATATTCATATTGAAAAAGTGCTTTTAAATTTAGTTATGAAAAGCATATTCATTGTTCCCAGTTAATTTTTATGCATTATAAAATGAATGTAGAATAAAAATTCACATTTATCTAATTTTCATCTGATGAGTTAAAAGAAGCTAAATGTGAGACTCTCATGGAAGAAATCAAAGAGAAAAAAATAAAAATATTGTGGTCAAGGATGGTACCTGAGAAGCAGGCTGAAGAAAGGATTTGAGAAAATGCCTATTTTTAGAAGATAAAATGACATCATACTTTGTAAAAATAGAGTACAGATTGGAAAATGAGGAGAAACATTGCAATTATATCATATAATCTGAGTTTCTCTAACATGCCATTGATATACTTTGACAAAATGCCAAAAAAGTTAGCATTCTGGCAGATCATCTTTATATCAATCCTTCAAATATATGCTGGACCATTTGCACCATCTGCTGTGTAAGCTTGTGCAGAGAAAAGGACAATAGACATTTCTGGACATTCATGTTAAAATGCAGTTCAAGGGGATATACTGTATCAAAGTGAAAGGAACCAAAATAAATAGAGTGGAAAGAAGGCTATAGTTCAGAACAGGACAGAAAAAGAATGAAAGCTAAATCTTTTCATCATACACTGTTTTCGATGTGTTTGGAAATATTTGTATATAAAGCTAATATTCCTTATTCATATTACGTAAAATAAATCTTTATCAAGCTATATATTTTTTTACAAATAGTTTATTGTCAAGTTGGTTTCCTTATAACACCCAGTGCTCATCCCCACAAGCGCCCTCCTCCATGCCCATCTCCCCCTCCCCCCCACACCCATCAGTCCTCAGTTTGTTCTCAGCATTCAAGAGTCTCTCATGGTTTTCCTCTCTCCCCCTCCCCCACTATATCCACCCCTTTTTCTCCCCCATGGTCCTCCGTTAAGTTCCTCCTAAGCCTCCTATACGTGCAAACATATGATATCTGTCCTTCTCTGCCTGACTTATTTCGCTCAGCATAACACCCTCAATTTATCAAGCTATTTTTGAGAATGACTAATAGATTGAGAAATGTATTGTTGGGGCCACACTCATTAATTAAACGTACTGTGGACATCCCCACATTGTAGGGAATGAAAACTGGTAAAAACTGTATTTTTGTGTTAATTAATTTAAACATTAGTAGAAAAAGGTTTATAAGTATCAAACTGTTATAAAATATGTGCTACATAGTCTCGATACATTTTGTTATCAAGTTATTTGTGATCTGAGTCTAATTAGATAACTGTACATTAGTAATATTCTGGTTTCGGGGAACCTGGCTGGCTCAGTTGGTTGAGCATCTGACTTCAGCTCCAGTCATGATCTCACGGTTCATGAGTTCAAGTTTTGCATCAGACTCTGTGCTGAGAGCTCAGAGCCTGAAGCCTGCTTTGGATTCTGTATTGTATTTCCTCTCTCTCTGCCACTTCTCCACTTGCACTCTGTCTCTCTCTCTATCTCAAAAATAAATATCAAAAAATTAAAAATAATGATAATAATAATATTCCGGTTTCAGGGACAACGGGATGGCTCAGGCAGTTAAATGTCTGACTTCAGCTCAGGCCATGATCTCAGTTTGTGGGTTTGAGCCCTGTGATGGGCTCTGTATTGACAGCTCAGAGCCTTGAACCTGGTTTGGATTCTGTGTTTCCCTTTTTCTCTGCCCCTCCTCCACTTGTCCTCAGCCTCATTCTTTCTCTAAATAATTAAAACATTAAAAAATAATATTCTGGTTTCAGATAATGATCTCTCTCTTAATAAATTCAACTTTCTTATTAGGAAAATATCAATTCCTAGGTCAGTAGCACACACACACACACACACACACACACACACACACACACACCCCTTCTTCCGAAGGAAAATACCAATTCCTCCTTTTCGTTTCCAGGAAGGTGCTTGCTCTTCAGCTACTCCTCAGCTGACTTCAGTACATGACTGTGAAACTCATCATCTGGGAGAGTTATAAGATCTTTAGCTGAGCTCATCAGCTCTGATCCTGGACTTATTAATTCCAATGTTTTCACATGGAAACTAGACATTCATTTCTTCAATTTCTTATTTAGATTTTTTAAGGATTATTTTTAATTTAAGAAAACCAACTAAATACAGATTTCTCTGACCATATGAACATAAAAATATAAAACTATTATAATAATTTGGGTTAAAATACTCTTACTTTCACCATCCACAGACTTGTATGTGTATGTTTTAATTGTACTATAAATATTTAGACTTTTGTTTTTAACTATGAATATTTGGACACATAGGCATATATCTGTATATCTATAGATATATATTATACATAGATATAGATATCTATTATAGATATATAGATATATATCTGTAATGAGCTTACTGATAGCCCTCCTCAAGACATTTCTACATCCTAATCCCAAGAATCTGTGACAATACTTTAGATGGCAAATACTGTGATTAAGTATTTTGATAGGAGGAAGTTATCCTAGCATTTTACAAATGGATCCTAAATCCAATGATGCTCCTTATACTAGCGGGACAGAGGATAGTTTTATAGAGACACAGACAGAAGCAATGTGACCACAAGGTTAGAAACTGGAGTGATATGGCTGTATGTCAAGGAAAGCCAATAGTCACTGGAAGCTGGAAGAGGTGAATAATAAATTCTTCCCTATGGCCCCCCAGAGAGAGTGTGCTCTTGCCAGATTACAAAATTTTAGCTTCCAGAATTGTGAGAGAATAAATTTATGTTGTTTAAAGTCACCATTTTTGTGGTAATTTGTTATAGCAGCTTCAGGAAAGTACTACAGTGTACTTGGAAAATGAAAATGATAAAAGACTATGGAATTTTCACACACTTGGAAATAATAATGTAGAATTAAAGAATAGAAGGATACTAAAAATTCAACAGTTAGTATTTACCACTCACATTTATTGAATAGATGTCATGTACCAAGCTCTATGACAGCTATCATAGAGATAAATAAGCATGATGTCTTCTCTTCAGGATCTCATGATATAGTAGTATGCCCCATCTCTGTATTATGTAAAAATTAGCTAGCAGGCCAAACATCAAGATTTAATGGCATAAGAACAAACAAAAATATAAGCAAATCCATTGTAACAGGTTTCTAGGCAGTGCGGTGTGATGGAAAAAACATGAAGCTTAAATCCAAGCTCTTGTGTCTATAGTTGGTTGACCACAGACGAGAAAAATACATTTGTTTTTGTTGTTTGTTTTTGTTTAGCTTCTGCATTCATCTCTAAAAATGATTAAGACAGTACTTAGGTCTAAAATTGGGGTAAGAAAAATGGGTTAATCAATATAAAGCAAATATCATTTGTCTTACTATCCCTTCTTCATGTGGCACCAGACTACTATACCTACCATCTGGAAACTCTCTAATGGTTTATTTTGGGATGGGCAACTCATTTTACTTTTCATAGAACTTACCTAGTTTGGGGGCACCTCGCTGGGTCAGTCAGTAGACCATGTGACTATGGATCTCAGGGTCGTGAGTTCAAGCCCCATGTTGGGTGTAGAGATTACTTAAAAATAAAATCTTAAAAAAATATGGTCACCAAAACCATAGCCTATTGTGAATGAAGTACCTGGCATTCATGCCCTGGTATATCTTAGTGAATCTGACCTGGTTGTTGACTTGACCCACCAAGAGAAGGTGAGTCAAATAAACGGTTTGTGACTTCTAAACCTAAGCATGTAGAGCCTGTAAGCATTTGCATTTGTGCTTTCTGGAAACCCAGAACTGCAAAAAATCTGGCACTGCTGGAGAAACTATAAGGAGAGGGGGCGTAGATAGATGAATAGTCAGTGAGACCTTGAGGCTACATGAAGAATGATGTGAAAATCCCAACCAATCCAGTGTTTCAGTTGAGCTTTCAAGTGATGCCAGGCTGAGCAACCAGTTGACTGCAAGAAGCAAAGCCATCCCCAGTGAGATCAGGAGGATTATTCAGCTGAATTCAGTTAACTCATGAAAAGGGTAGGAGATAATACAATGAGTGTTTTTACCACTAAATTATTTGATTATTTGTTTTGGGGCAATAGACAAGTGAAGTCACAAAAGGTTTGTTTCACAGACCCACAAACAAAATGCCTATGACAATCCTCTTGTAGCAGTGGCTCTGTTTTTCCTTTCTTGTGCTAGCCCCCAGACTGACTGAAAACTAATTGCCCATAATATAGTTAAAACTATTTGCTGTTGTTTGTTGATGTTTTTTGCAGAGATATTCTATTGACTCTGAACATCTTAAAAATAACCCTGGCATATGCTTTAGGCACCAGAACAAATCTGAATTCTAAGCAAAGCCAGGGGAAAGTATCTTCTTTCCTATTCCATTAGGTATTGAAATAGATGAGAGCTCTTCATCTATTTCAGTGATGAAGATTTGTGGTTTGGCTTAAGCCATATCTTTTAATCATGTTGTCAGCCTATTCACTTCCCTTCCAATAGGAGCTCAGTCCACCAGATCAAACAGGAAACACATACCACACCATACATTCTATATTTGTCATCGTTTATTCCCAAATCTGTCTTCGATCAAAAGGCCTCTACCATTTCTGGGGTGCCTGGGTGGCTCAGTCAGTTAATTGCCTGACTCTTGATCATGGCTCAGATCATGTTCTCATGGCTTGTGAGATTGAACTCAGGTCAGGTTGTGCACTGACAGCATGGAGCCTGCTTGGGATTCTCCCTTCCTCTATCGGCCCTTCCCAGCTCATGCTTGCTTGCTCTCTCTCTCTCAAAATAAAGAAATAAAACTTAAAAAAAAAGTCCTCTACCATTTCACAAGTCACAAAAGGAAAGCTTCTAGGCACAACAATGAAAAGAAACAATATGAGTATGTCACTATAGCTAAAAAATGGTCCCTTAAATATGTGCATTTCCTAATCCCCGAAGCTATGAATGTAACCTCATACAGCAAAAAGGACTTTTTACACGTGGTTAAGTGAAGGATTTTGAAATGGGGAGATTATCTTGTTGGGCCTGACATAATCATTATAGTCCTGTTCCTCATAAAAGGGATGAAGGAGAAATCAGAGCCATAAGAGAAGATGATGTGATAATGAATTAGAGTGATAAGCTTTGAAGATGGAGGAAGGGGCCACAAGCCAATAATAACCATTGGTAGCTGAAAAAGGCAAGAGAATGAATTCTCCCTGCCAGGGCTCCAGAAAGATTCAGCCCTACAGATACCTTGACTTTTACCTAATAACCTGATTTAAGACTTATGATGTCCAGAACAACAAGATAATAAATTTGTGTTGTTTCAAGTTTGTAGTAATTTATTACAGCAGCAACAGGAAACCAATAGAGTAACAGTAGAAATGATTACAGGTTGATGACTATACTACCAGTAGCAAGTCTAAAGGTGTTGTGCTCTACCTATATGAGAGCACCTGACCCATGCCACAGAATAGCAAATCAATATTTACATTGATATTTTAATATTAAATTTTATTCTCTTGGCAGCTACTAAAAGAAACTTGATGGTCTGTGTGGATATCTTTGTTTCCTTGAGTCAGTCTATGGCCAGGTATTTGTTTCTCATTTTCAAAGCAAGCCAGATTTTAACCTTTGCCTCACTTCTTTAGTGTAAGAAATTGGCTTTGTTACTCAGTAAGCAGTCTGTGTAAATCCAGCTCATATAATTAGGAGCTCAGATATATGTTTTGCTCAGACTTTTCTCACCCTTTGCTTACAGCCTTTGAGGGAGGTAGTGCTTGGGTTCTTTATATTCAGCTTTGGCTGCCCCACACCACAGGCAAGTAGCCAGGAGCTCAGAAGCACGGGGCTCAGTGTCCTGGCAAAGGCACTGCTTCACCTCTTTAAAGAAGCCTATGAAGGCTTATGTTTTGGGTAAATAAGGCTGACTGTACAAAAAGACAATGTTTTGGTACAAAGAAAGCTGCCTCTTGCCAGAGAGACCAGCTTATCTCATGAAAAGGAGAGAATTAGTTCATTCTTCTTAATATGTTAATTGAAATTAATTTAAAATTACACTTTAAAAGGTAATTATATCCAGCTACGGTAAACATTATCACACTGTTTACCAAGTCCTCTCTTCTATTAGATCATGAGCTAAGGTTTAACATGTATTATGCAACACCATCCAGATTTTCAGAAGTCAGAAGCTAGTGCCAATAACAAAAACTATATATTCTCTAAAGTACTTCCAAGAGGAAATGGAGGGAGGAGAGGGTGCTGGTTATATCCCAGGAGCCAAAGGCCTTGGGTTCAGTCTTCACTGCCGTGTATTCACTGTGTGATCTTTAACAATCTACTTAGCCAGTGTCTTATTTCTTCACTTGTAACATCAAGCCAAAAGATCTATCTGTTTCATAAAATTGTTACAGAATTATATTAATTCATATCTGTAAAGGGATTAGACCAGTGTTTGATGCCTGGGAAATGCTCAAATGTGCACTAAAAGTAAATAAAGGCTGAAAAAAAGTAAAGCAAAAAAAAAAACTATAAGGTAGAAATTATAAAAAGAGATCAGAATTATAGAGGTTAGTTAGAATAAAAAAGTTGAGTTGGCTGTTTATCAGAGGCCGTTTGGTTGCAAGAAATAGAAACCACTAGTTAACTACTTCAGTCCACAACAGGATATCCCACAAAATCAAATGGCAAAAAATAGAGTCACAAGAGGTTCACACAAGAATTGGAAGATTGGGAGTCAAAATATTTTTGCTGAAATTTCATGAACTTTTGTTTTTGGCTCTTTTAGTTTGTTTTCTGTCTCTGTCTCTGTCTCTGTCTCTCTTTTCCTTCCTCAGCAGACTAACTTTGCTTTGGTGTATCCTTACAGAAAATTGCTACTCAGTTTCCAGCTCCGTATGGCTCTGCAGCATGCAAAAGCAGGATAACATGACTATTTTGCAGGGAAAAACTTCTATTGCTGCAGCTTTGGTCAGATTTTCACTTTGGTTTCAGTAGAGTTTGTGTGCAATGGGACAGGCAGGAAAGCCATTCCTGTAATATTTACAATAATTTATTATTCACTTTCAAAAAGAGTTGCCTTTTTTCATTTTTTTAATGTTTATTCATTTTTAGAGACAGAGAGACAGACCACGAATGGGGGAAGGCACAAGGAGAGGAAGAAAAAATAATCCGAAGCAGACTCTAGGCTCTGAGTTGTCAGCACAGAGCTTGATGTGGGGCTTGAAACCACAAACCATGAGATCATAACATGAGCCGAAGTTATATGCTCAACTGACTGAGCCACCCAGGCACCCCAGAAGTTGGCTTTTGAATGTAACTTCTGTTTGTTCTAATGAAACTTTCAACTTGATTTTGAAATTGGAGGAGAATTTAAAACTATGAAGCTTTCCATGGATTTAATATATTTAATCATTTTCAGATCAAATTAAATATTTAGGTGTTTTAAATGATGGTGTAGAAGCAATGGGTGTTACCTATGGTTTATATAAGAATAAGACAATTGCATTTTCAAGAAAAGAAGATCTTCATGAAATAAAAATATCAATTAGGTGAATAAATAGAAAAGGAACAGACAAATATGAGAAAAAACGGCTAACGTAAAAGTATTAAATATGGACTTGGAGTCTATAAAAGAATGTTTGATGTTCTTGGAGTATTCACTGTTAGCTAACATAAAAGGTCTTATGAACCTGCCTCCTGCTCTAATTAATTTTCCCCTTCCCCTCTAATCTGAATTGTTTGAAAAAATCATCATCTGTTGGTGTTAGTACATATCTCAGCATATGACTCACGTTTTACCTGTATTTAAGGGAATGGATATGTTATTATTATGATGATTATTATTATTATTTGCTGGGAGCCGCACTGGCCTCGCTGGATGACAGTCACAGCAAGGAAATGGTAGTGTTTGCACAGCTCCTGCCATGGGAAACGGAAACTGGTATCTCCTTCTGGTATTACTGGCTCATGTTGGAAATGAGGCTGCTGGTATTGACCAGGCCTCACAATATTCCAGATCAGACTGATATTCCCCACACAGATTGCTCATAAGGAAAGGCATGTCCCTGTCTTTTTCAAAGAGATTTCATATGAAAACATTGTGGATGATTGTTAAAAGGCTCTTTCTAAGGGCCTTGCAGATCCAAGACTTAACATAATAAAGGGGGCTTGAGTCTAGCCCTGAGACAAAGAGCCTAATTTAGAGTTAAGGGAGGATATCCACCCTGACCCAACTGTTTCTGCTTGGAGCACTGACCGCCCCCCACCTCAAGGCATTTGTTATCAAGTATTTGGAGTGACTTATTCTGGCCTTGAATATGCTGATTGCTCCCTGTGGAGGAACCTATTGAGGAACTTCCTCTTTTGTGATGAGAGCAAAGGTGTCTCCTGAAAGACCTGTTTGACCCCTGCTCACAGAGAAGTAACTTCACCCCTTTATACTAAAAACATTGTCTGGTATGCTAAAGATGCCTTCCTTCCCCATAAGATAAGCATCTAAATCCCCTACCTCAATCGCTATTGATAAAGGTTATGCATGAGTCTCCTACAAATCTATGTTCTGGGAAATTCTTACATATCAAAGAAGTTTGTTATCAGAAATCATTGTCTAAGGCACATGCCACTTCTGTGCTGTCCCCCAAACACATATAAAATAAAGTTGAGGCCCGGTCAGAGCGGAGATGCCTGCTTGGTGACCAGAAAGACTCTCAGGCCTCTCTCACCCCTCCCTTGCCGACACCGTCCATGCTTCAGGGACCTCTGGACCTAACAGAGCCGGCCTCCGACAATTATTATATTTGAAATGTACTTCTATAAATAGTATGGCAAATATATCTATTCACCAGCAAACATTTATGTCATGTTACTTTATGTCATGTTACTGTGTGCAGGGTGCTGGTCCATAAAACTAAATATCTGTAATTTTTGCCCTCAAAGATCTTACAGATGGCTAAGACAGATGAAGATTTATAACATTCTCAGATGGAGGTAAATAATAGCTGCTAGTGGTTGAATATCTAGGAGATCACCACATTCAGAGTTGCTGAGGCCAGAGTTATCCTAATTAAAGGGAGTAATATGAGATATGTTGTTGTAGGGGAGAAAAAGTTACACATTTGGTAGTTTAGCATGGTTGAAATATTGAAGTCAAGGGTAGGATGTGACTAAAATATACCTAGGAAACAGGCAGGAGCAGGTCAAGAAGTGTCTTACTCAACCTAACAAGGATTTTAGGTTTTGGGCCATAGACAATAAAGCTTTGTAAAGACTTGAAGGAGAAAATTAGCAAAATTAGATTCCATTTATAAACGACTCCCTCAAAATTTCTGCTTCAGTGATATCAACAGGGTAGCTTTCATCTGGCTAATAATTAGAATCAGAGGAGAATATAGCATTAGGAAACATGCCTCTGGACCAGATGATGGAGTTAGAGGTGGGTATTATGGAGTCATTTACCAAGGTGAGATATACAGAATGTGAAGCAATTTAAGGGAAAATATCTTTTTCTTCAGTTCGAACACATTGAGTTTGACACAATTATATGTCATGCTTGATAAATGGATACCTGCACTGGAACTCAAGAGCAATATCTTCTCACAGAAGCAGGATCTCATTCTACCTCCCTCCTACTAGACTGTTTAGCGTTTCTTGCATGAGAAATCAGGGAGGAAAGTGTCAACAAATTTGCATCCATAGCATTTCCACATTTCCATTGTCTTCCTTCAAAAATTACTGATAAAAATATACATTATTGTCTTGTAGAAAAAACTTGTAGTTATACTTCTATATTTCCTATTGAGCCTTTCAACACCTTTATGCATTGCCTCGCTGCTCTTTCCACGTAGTGTACATAAGGTACGTGTGTATATTCTAGCTTTCATTTATCAGTGAAGGTACAACACCTGATTTCACAAGCTTTCTTTTTTTTTTTTATAAGTTTATCTGTTTATTTTGAGAGAGACAGAGATAGGGAGGATGGGGGAAAGACAGAGAGAGAGAGAGAGAGAGAGAGAATCCCAAGACAGCTCCAGGCCGTTGGGGCTTGAATGCACAAACCATGAAATCATGACCTGACCTGAAATCAAGAGTTGGACACTTAATCTACTGAACCACCCAGGAGCCCCTTACATGCTTTCTGTATATACCTTCACATGTGGGAACAGGTTCCTTTGAATTTCACTTGTAGGCAGTGGTGTAGAAGGAAATGTTTAACCACCAGTTCTTCAGAGAGAACAAATTCTGCTTTGCAGCATTTGACAATCTTTGTGAGGTAAATACCCACCATTGTTAATTTCAAGCTTCCAATGACTATCACTCATGTAGCACAGACTTGGAAAGAGATGTGTATGATCAGCTCTTGCAATCTAGTGCAAGCCTACTCCAATGTTCCATAGAGCCAATAACGTTTAGGCCAATAATGTTCTCTTGGACAGAAAACCAAGTTACACTACAAAAAAGCATAAAGGTAAGACTTCTCCTATTTTACAGACAAACAGTATGAATTCCTCAAGGTGGAAGTGAAAAGTGAACAAAGGAGTTATATAAGAGCAACTGAAGTTTGAAAAAAATGAACATCTATGTATAAAGGTAAAATTTAATGTCCTAGTATACTTACTCTAGTATACACACATACATACACGTGCGCACACACACATACACACACATTCATTATTAAAAGCTTATAGTTGAAAATAAATCAAGCTTATACTTTTCTCCCAGGAAAAGTTTTAATATAGTTTTAAAATGTACAGGAAATAAATCACTTTAGACTTTTGATAAAATATAATTGACAAAAAGTTAAATTGAACCAAAGGGTATCAAGTCTGTAAGCCTCCCTCAACTATTTTTAGCTACAAGAAAATCAAAACTACTATCATAATGGAAAAGATATATTTACATATGTACATGCGTATATATATACACAGTTTATAATTCTAATGTTACTTTCACTTGAATGAAACTTTATAGTCTACAAAGCCCTTTCATTTGTGATGTTGTGTTATGATGTAACCAAGACTTCAGGCTATGTAATTAATGTTAAACTGTGCCTTACGCTTATGCCAAAGAGCATTTTCCATGTCCTGAAAACTAAAATTAATAGTTTGTACTGAGTGGTTTTTCTAACGATTTTAGAATGTTTTATGCATTTGCATCATTAATTCTCTCAAAATGTTTGGAGGTTGGAAAAAAAAAACTGTACCATCACTGCAAGTTGGAATAATAAGCTCAAAGAAGAGTTGTGACTAGCTGTGGGCTTATGTTGTGATACTCAAAAGAGGATACTCATTACTTTTGCCAGAATTTAGGGGCCTTAGGTAGGACAGGAACAGATGGAACTAATAAGGGGAAAAGCAAAGTAAGTGTATGTTCTGAAAAGTGAGTTTATTGCACCATCTGTCATATCTGCAAGAAGTGAGAACTCATTGTTACAGGAGACAATGATAGGTACCATTATGCAATCCATAGATGATCTGTTCATAAAAAAGCTGAAAACAGGGGGGCTTGGGTGGCTCAGTCGATTAAGAATCTCTTGATTTCAGCTCAGGTCATGATCTCACTGTTCGTGAGTTCAAGTCCTGCATAGAGCTCTGCTCTGAGAGTAAAGAGTTTGGTTGGGATTCTCTCTCTCTCCCTGTCTCTCTGATCCTCCCCCACTCGCTCTCTCTTTCTCAAAAATAAATTAAAAAATCTTTAAAATAAGCTGAAAACAATTATATGAAATTGCATGTTCAATTCATATGTTGATTATAGCAGTTAAAAATTGTTCACTATGAAAGAATAGACTTCTTTCGAATTCTATTCTTCCATACACATTCTCTACAATTAAAAGTATATTTATCGACTAATTATAGGAAGGAACAAACACTACAAATAATCTATTAAGCTATCTAGCTAATGTTCTTTCTACCCATCTCTCATATGTCTATCTACCTATCATCTATTTGTCTCCCATCTGATGAAAAACTGTTTTGGAATAAGTTTTCCCTTAATTAGATGAATAGACAAGAAAACAAGCAGGCAAGGAAGGAAACAAAGAGACAAAAAATGATTCTGGCAGCTTTTAAATATATAAATTACCCAGGTCACCCCTCACAATCATCCCACCATGCTTTAATCAGCATCCAGAAACTTTTCTATAAAGAAAAAGAAGCAAGTGGCAACTCAACAGGATTCACTTTAACTCTCAAAGTACGCCACACATATGCAGATATTCATTAATGTTATGCATTTGAAAATTGCCTCACTAAGTGTTCCATCTGCATTTCTGAGCATGAATTCTAGAAGTATTAACCAGAAAACATGTAAGAGCACTTATTCCAAATTGTATGTTCTTTCCTTCAAAAGTGAAATATTAAGTGAATCCTGCCTGGTACTGTTGAAACTCTGTTCATATTTCTTAAAAGAAATGTATTTAAATTGATATATTCATTTGAACCTGTATTACTGAACAACATTGTCCATCTTATAGTTAACCTCTTACAAAAGAATATTAAGATTTAGTTCCATGTAGATTGACTTCCCTTTGATACAATGAGGGGAAATAATGAATGGTAGATATTTATGCATAAAAGCAGGTAGCTGTGCTTGTGAATTAACAGTTTTTGGTGACAATTGCAGCAATGAACACAATAAATCCTCTGGAGCCGTCATGCTCCACTAGGTGAATAATCTGCTTTTGATGCCTCCCTAAATATGTATTTACATGAATGATTGTAATGGCTGTGAAGAGGCAATTATATCAAGCAAGTCAAGAATATTCTTTTTTAAGAGTCTTAATCTGGTAGAATGTATTGTGTCAGTTTCCAAATGACAAGTTTCAATGATGCGTTCAAATAGGAAATGGTCTAAGTTTGAAGAAATAAACTTAAGAGTCCATTAGTTGTTTAGTTATATCAGATATATTCATAACAATACCCATTATTTGGAAAAAACACTATTTGGTGCTCTTTTAGTGCTCCATTGTTAGTTTAGATTATTACACCAGTTATATGTCTTACTTGTGTTTGTAGTTATAGTTTAAGTAATATTTTGATGAGAGCGAATAATAGTGAGCAAATTTTTAAAAACAGTGTCGGTCAATTCTTATTTCAAAATGATGAAAAAAAGAGCTTCAGAATTGATATATCAAATGGATGAATGAGTGGATTAATGGATTTATAGACTCATGATTGTAAACATGTATATTTTGGGTCTACTCTTAGACTTCTTAAAAATAACACTCTGGTGCCCATCCTGCTTCTATATATTGTATGAAACCCTAACTATGAGTCTTGCATTTGGAAAGAAAGAAAGCCAGGCTCCGCACTTAGCTTTGCCTATTATGAACATATTTGCACATATATATTTGGCAACAGAAGTTAAACCTCAGAATCTTAGATGAACTTGTTTATAAACACAACTTTTGATAGCTTTTATATCTGTGTTAATAGCTTTTTTTTTTCATAATTGCTGTTAACACCTGAAACATGACGATGTAATTACTCAGGGCCTATTGTACCAACTGGTACATAGTAGACAATCTATATCCATATTTCCATTTCTATTCCTATCTTATTGATTCCAGAAGAACTGCTTTTACTTAGCCAAAAGTATTATAGAATGATAAATATAGAAAATTAAAATGTCTCGGAGACTGGATCCGGCAGGTCCAGGGGTCCCTGAATGATGGACTGTGTCGGCGAGGGAGAGTGAGGGAGCCCAGGAGATTCTTTCTGATCACCAGGCAGGCATCTCTGCTCTGACTGGGGCTCAACTTTTATTTTATAAGTACTTGGGGGACAGCACAGAAGTGGCATTTGCCTTAGACAATGATTTCTGACAACAAACTTCTTTGATATGTAAGAATTTCCCAGAAATCTAGAAGACTCCTGCATAACCTTTATCAATAGTGATTGAGATGCTTATCCTATGGGGAAGAAGGTATCTTTGACAAAGTTTTTGGCATAAAAAGGGTGAAGTTACTTCTTTTAAGGTGGAAGTATCAAGAAAAACAGGTCTTCCAGGAAACACCTTTGCTCCCATAATGACAAAAGTAGTTCTTCAATAGGTTCCTTCACAGGGAGCAATCCGCATATACAAGGCCAGAAAATGCTCCAAGCAGAAACAAATGGGTGAGGGTGGATATCTGCCCTTAACTCTAAATTAGGTTCTTTGTCTCAGGGCCAGACTCAAGCCCCTTTTATTATGTTAAGTCTTGGATCTGCGAGGCAGGGACACACCTTTCCTTATGAGCAATCTGTGTGGGGGATATAGGTCTGATCTGGAATATTGTGAGGCCTGGTCAATACCAGCAGCCTCATTTCCAACATGAGCCAGTAGTAGCAGAAGGAGATACCAGTTTTCATTTCTCATGGCAGAAGCTGTGTAAACGCTACCATATCCTTGCTGTGACTGCCATCCAGAGAGGCTGGTGCAGCTCCCGGCAAAAATGGTCTTCAAAATAAAAATATTGACCTTAACTATTATTACTACTAATAATTAAAGTCTAAGAGGAATCCATTATATCATAAAATCCTCATAAGCTTGAAATGAGATCATTATCCCCATTTTATACATGAAAAATTTAGAGCTCAGGAAGTTAAGGTAGATTAAGGACATCAAGTAGCGAGTAAGTCTTCATTTCAGCTAAGGTCTTTGACTTGCAAATGCTTTGACTTCTTCAAATATGTCCAATCTGATCTTTATTACAAAAAAACTTTTCAATTGAGTAATTTGTTAATAAATGAATTAAGTTGTTCCATCCAAGTAAAGTGATTAGTTTTATCTCTGACAAATTCCAATCTGATCAGTTAATGAATTTTCTCATCTTCATCAGATCAATCTTGTAAAATACCAGTTAACTGTATATGTAAACACACAGTGCTAAGATTTTTGTAGAGTATAATTTTCATCTTCAGGGAATATATAGATTTTTCTATACCCTACTCATCATAGATCTTTCACTAAGTGATTTTTACTACTTGTAAATTTTTACAACTTTTTCTTTATTTATCACCATTTTCTCATGATAGTTGTCCTGAATCAACAAACTTAAAAGAAAGTAGTAGCCATCTCAAGGTAAGTAAGTCCATCATGAGGCTTTTCTGCAAAGCAGCTGAGAGCATTCATAAAATTTGAATATAATTTTAATAAATGAGAGATAAGCAAACCACACAATAGATCTCAAAGCTCAGTAAAAGATTGATTATATTTACCTAAAATAACTATTTTCTTACTATGAATGCCTACCATACACCACATATGCAGTTTATGACAAAATAATATTTTCAATTAACACTTGAAAGAAAATATTTGTGTGAGGAATATTCCTTTTGGATTGTTTTTTCTTTTTTTTTACAAATAAGTACTGAAGCTATTACCGTCTTTTGGTCTGAAACACTACCTCATTTGAGTGGAGCCGTGTTACCACAGAATATAGTCTTGAAACTGGAAATCATTTCTGGTTAGTGCTTTCCCACATAAGTTACCATTTGTAATCGTTTTCACACTTGGCAGTTTTGTATCCTGCCTTGCCTGAAAGTCTTCATTCAGTATTTTCTTGGCTTTTTTCCAGAGAGGGAAAAAAAAATCTAATTTCTGTTCTACTTTAAATGCTTCCCCTCATATACATGCATATCTGTGATAGTCAGTAGGTCTGATTTTTCAGTTTCGAGGCCAATGATCTGGGTCCCTCTGTCAGTTAGATCCATTCGAATTTGGGGAATGCTGATCAACACAGCAGACGCATTCATCTGAAGTTTTCCCATTCTGCTAACACTCAGCTTTAAAGTGACATCAGCATCATGTGGCAAAATTGCTTCCAACCTCATTTAAACAGCTGCACATTGGAATGGATTTTAGTAAGTTGGTGAAGCATAAGTGTGGGGATTTATAAATCAACCTGGACAAAGTCAGCTTTCAGAAATCTGATTCCTGTTTATCCATTTATCTCTCTACCATCTATCTCTCTACATAAAACATAGATATTATTTAAAATATAAGATAGGGTCTCCTGGGTGGCCCAGTTGAGTAAGCACCTGACTCTTGGATTTGGCTCAGGTTACAATCTCACGGTTTGTGAGTTCAAGCGCCGCCTCAGGCTCTGCACTGACAGCATGGAGACTGCCTGGAATTCTCTCTCTACCTCTCTCTCTCTCTGCCCCTCCTCTGCTCTGTCTCTCAAAATGAATAAACTTAAAAAAATTAAAATATGAGAAAAAACATAGATATCTATAGATAGATGAAGACAATGCATTAAAAATGGAGACTGATAACTGGTCCACAACATGCTGTTGTTCGTCTCTGTGGCTTGAATCTGTAGACCCTGACCTTCTGCCTCTGGCATCGTGACCGACCCTCTCAGGCCCAGACAAGTGAAATAACCCTTTGCTACCCTGTTCTTATTTTCTGAGCCATGCAGTAACAGCGTAGCATTTATTGCTGCTTCCTTTTCATTGATGTACAACCCTCTCTCTTTTTCTTCTTTCTTTTATTCCTGTCGTCAGTGACAACTCATAGAGCCTCCATTATTGTTTAATTGTCAATATATTATGTTAATAGTAGTTGTATTTCTTTACTTCAAACCCTCACAATAACACATCTATATTAGAATATATGTTGAATCAGACAGAATTAAGAATACAACTGAAAAGTCCATTTAGAACATTATTGTCACTTTTCTTTTTCTAAAGTCTGATCATTCAGCTTGTGTATCAATTTGGGCAGCCTAAAAATAATTTTTGACTACAAAACAATCACATAGTGTTTAGATGACTCTGAGATAACTCAGTAAAACTTCAGAAAAGTGTTCTTCCCATCACACTTTTTATGTCTTTCCCTTTAAACTGTATTTAAAACACAACAACAACCCTGAGTTTTCTTCAAGAGTTCTCTGCAGTGCTAAATGCTCCATCTAGTGGCATAATTGAGCCCTGGCAAAACTTTTTGCACTTGAAATATAGTAAGTTTGCATATGTTGTGTATTCAGTGAGCTTTGTTGGTGAGACAATTGCTGAGGAATACAGTAAAAATATATATAAAATTGATATATCTTCAGTTAATATTTTGGTTGAAATAGCAACATTTTACATTAGAGAATTATACTATAAATTTATTTAATGCTTTAAAGGGGATTTATCATGTATTTCTACTAGTAACTTGAAATAACTGATACAATCAAAGTAGTAAATATTGTATAACATTTATATTGATTTGAAATCTGAGAATGAGTTAATCCAAACCTTTTAGGGTTGTCAGGTAATTTAAATATAATATTTGCCATATATCTTTAGTCTTTGTTAGACTGAACTGTTCTATAAATCACAATCTTGTACCTAACTTTGACATATACTTCTCTAAATCAGGGGTCAGCAAATTTTTTGTCATAGAAAGACAGACAGTAAATATTTTTGACTGTGTTTTAAAATATACTCTTCTCGCCACTCCCCAAATCCTTCAGTAGTTGTTGTTTTTCACCTTTAAAATGTAACTAAGTTAAAAAACAAAACAAAAACAGGCTTAGTTTTTGGGCTGTGAAAAACAGACAGTGGACCAGATTTGGCCCACAGGACACACAGTGTGCCAGCTCCGATCCAGATATTTACATTTACAGCATATAAATATTTTTCTGAATCTTCAAACAAATAACGACAAAGTGATATAACCTCTGTCTTTTGTTTAGTAACTGTTTGGAAAATCATTGTTAGATGAATATGTAGTCAGTGATCTTATAATAGAAAATTTTAAAATTACATTCAACAGGGGGTCTAAACTTTATTATTATTATTATTTAGTGTACCATGATGTTATATTGGGTAGCATAACAGAAAACTGTCAAATCTGCAAGGAAAGGAAAGTAGATATAAATAGAGCTTAAAATAATACTATGATATCACAGAGAACAGAAGTTTTGTGACCAAAAACCAAATAAAATTTTTTGTTTTGTTTTTGTTTGTGTTTGTTTTTGTTAAGAAATGATGGTTTTGTGAGAATCATGAGAAAAGGGTTTTTTAAATCTCTTTTTAAATAAAAAATGTTCATGTATTTTGTTATGAATTCTGTAAAGGAAGTAATATCAATTCCTACTTTCTCTGAGCCATGGAGGATAGCATTTACATGACCTTGAGGTCAAGCATTTCTACGTGCATTGCTATGTCTAATGAAAACTGAGCAGAATTGAAATAGGCAAATTCTAAATAGACGCAAAAACAGAATAGAATAACAAACAAATCCAGGTTCAGTAAGGTGAGACTTAATTTAAAAAAGTTATTGCAAGGGGATAGAAGGCACCATGGCAATTGGTGAAGGGTAATTATTGAGATAGGGAAAACATTTAGAACCTAAGATCTGCAAATGCCTCAAGTGTTAGGCAAAAAGGGTTATTTTTCTTTTATAAGGAGTAAACAAGGCCAAAAAAAAAAAAAAATTAACTGAGTGAGGGCAATAGGATGGATAGGAGTAGCGTGATTAGATAGTAAGTACATCAGAGAATGTTTTATCTGGAGACCGGCTTATTCTCCTGAGTGGCATTTAAGAAAAGGTAATATCCTAACTCAGGCCATGGGTGGGTCAAAGTTCAGGAGCCTGATGAAAGGAAAAGATCTTAAATAAAATTTGGTTAACAAGCATTTTGTTCCAACTGATCACTGTGGGCAAGCAGTTCAGCTAATCAGTTATGAGGTGAGAAACAGGAATCTGGAGGGTTCATGTCTAACCTGGTCACAATTAAACAAAGGAGAATCCATGAGTTTCATCTAAATCATGTGGGAAAGATGTTTATTTGTAGTGGGCTGTTTCCTGGAACACAATGGCGTTTTCTTCAACTCTGGGTGTTTTCTAGGATCACAGGCCTGGGTAAAATTCAACATTCTTAAAGCATCTAATTGCCAGTGCCATAATAATTGTTAAAAGAAAATTTTCCACAGACAATTTGCTGATCTAGTAGGCTCTTATTCAATGATTCGTGAATCAGGTAGCATCGAGTCCAGTAATTAGAAAGGAACTCGAAAGAGCTGTACAAGAGGAGAGATTTTTACAAAACACAGTGAATAGGAATAAGGAGGTTATACTTGGCATTTGCTGATTGGCTATTATTGATTCCTTATATAGAGCAAAGGGAAGTCTTGGAATTAGGTTGCTTACTTGTGCTGAGTAAGGAAGTGCTGAGTGATTGACCTAGGCCTTTGTTTTCTGGGAGAGCCAAGGATAGAAACTCAGTTGAGTTTTGGTTTGCTGATGTGGGGCTTAGCATGAGTAACTTCATCTGGGGCCGAATCTGGTTACTTTAACATAAAGCTCCTTTGCTACATAGGTTCTAAAAGATCGGAAATGTCAGATATGCTGAGGCAACACCTGAAGGAGCATGCCTTAGTTCTCTAGGCAAGTGATAGACTCTAGATGAGAGTATAATAAATCTTGATTGTTCCAAAACACTGAAACTTTGGGTCTTTCTTCTTATCTCTAGGTTTGTATATGCCAGGCTCATGGAATTAAGCATAATCTAACTGATACACTCTGTTCCAATATATAAAAGTCAGAGAGCAATCAAGAGACAAATAAATACTATTTGCTATTATAATTACAAAAACTTTGATATTTACTAGTTGGTTGGTCATTTACCTAATCTCCTTCTGATTCTAGGATAAGAGAAGATTTGTTTACAAAAATAAATAAAGTGAGGTGCCTGGATGGCTCTGTCAGTCAAGTGTCTGACTCTTGGTTTTGACTCAGGTCATGATCTCGTGGTTTTGTGGGTTTGAGCCCCACATCAGGCTCTACACTGGCAGTGCAAAGCCTGCTTGGGATTCTCACTCCCTCTCTCTTTCTGTTCCTCCTGCACTTGTGCTATGTTTGTCTCTCTCAAAATATATAAACTTAAAAAATTAATAAATAAGTAAATAAATAAGTAAATTAGAAAAAAAAAACCACACAACTTTGATCCCAAAATGTATTGGGTAGTTTTGAAAATAAAATCTGAAAATGAATAGAGAGGGCTCAAGAGTTTTTTTTTCTTTTTCCTTTTAAAACAAAATCAGCAAATATGTGCATTTGACAGAAGTTGTGATTATCCAAAGAAACTATAGCTCAAAATTAAACAATGATTCACTAAATTAGTGTGTGAGAATTATAGCTTATATAAAATTTTAAAAATAGTAAGGGATGGAGGTTTCCATTCTATTTAATTTTGCCTCACTAGGCATAGTTTAATAACCTCCTTTGTTTTTAATGCAGCATTTACAAATATGGTTATGTATGTTATACTGATGAGGAAATTATAATAATTTTAAGAATGAGAAATAGTTAAAATGTAAGCACCTTGGCCTTCTTTAAGTTGGAGGATTTAATTGCCAAAACACATTTCTACAAATACTTTCCTTTTATGGGAGAATATAAGTATAAAATTCTGTTTAATGGTCATGAAATAGCAGCATTTACCCAGATGATTTTTGGAGTGTGTATATTATATTAAAAAGTTGAAGAAAGAGGACACAATTGAGGCATAATCTTAATATTTACATTTACATTTGCATTGTTCTTTTCTAACTCAAAGATATACACAATATCTCTATATATTGAAAATGAAGCAATTAATTATGTATGATAGTAAAAGATATTTGAATATATTACAAATCACTTGTATTTTGAAATAGGTTATGTAATTCAAAACTTTAGCACATGCTTATCTGAGAAGTTCAGAAAATGTTATTTTAAAATAAGAAATCTATTTTAAATAATATGTAAACTACAAATAATACACTAAGATAAATTTAATAAATGTGTAATTTATATATGCAGTTATTGTTATATAAGATAATCTGAAACATCACTACAACAAGATAAAAATAAAATGTTTATTCTACAAAACACTTGAAAAATGCACTTTCAAAATTCTATTGATGACCTGGTTTAGATAAGAAACTATACCACATACTGTCTTTTCCATAAGTGGGGTAGTTTAAACTTCACCTAATTTCTATTATGCTTGGATACAATTTATTGTATTAGGAGAATACTTTCTGTGTAAAGCTAACTGGCTTCCTGTAGAGATTGAAATCAAACTTTTGACTTCATTAACTATGCCCACAAATCAACAAAATTAACTGGTTCAGATTTGCCAAATTAGAACAACTGTCACAGTTTTTTTTAATATAGTATCTAGAAAAAAATCTATAGACAGCACAGTTAACATCTTGCTTGCATTTGACAAACCTACTGCAGTAATTAGGAAACTTAGTCTATCAAAGCCAAAGTGGTAGGGAGTCTTCCCTGTGTCATCTGCATGTAACAGAGTTAAGATAGAGTCTTGGACTTGGTATTTTTCCCATGATTGCTTACATTTTTTAGTGGCTAAATTAGCCATAAGTTAATGTATTGAAATTCATTTATATGTTCTGTATGTCTAACAGAGCTGTTAAAGAGCACCATAAAAGACTTTCTTTCAGGATTTAGTAGCAAGTATGTGCTATAATTTATCGCTCATGAGTGATGTCTGTTTCCTGCCATGTATTCTGGCTTGTTTTGACTAGGCAGCAATCTCATTCACCTTGTGCCAGGACATAGCTTTGTCTTCTGGAGTGTGAATTGTCACAAAAGAATAATGATTCTGTAATTCCATGTAGATATGAATTAGTTTCCAGACACATAAAATGAATCAACACAGTGAACCCACTAGAGATTATATGCTTGGAGGTTGAAGTTTTGCAAACGATTGCTCTGATAGAAGTATGGTTTAAAAAGATTTTATCTTTAATTAGTCTTTTCAATATTTTACATATTATAAGGCAGATGTCAGGCTGTCTCACAGATGTACTGAAAAATCTAAAACTTTCCCAGTTGTGACATCCAGAATTCTTTGCACATAAAAGATTTTAAAGTGGCCAATATTTTGCATTGAGGAATTACATGCATGTCTTTAGGCTTTATCCAATATAAAATGATTAGAACCTGAGAACAAGAGTTGACTGATCATAATCTTTAAAAGATACATCAAATGACTTCTTACAACAAAATATTTAAAGGTAAGGTCAACATTTTACTTTATTGTTTTATTAAATGTCTCCTGAGCCATGCTAGATATTATAGTAACATGTTAGGAGTAAGACCTTACCTTCAAGTATGGTTTCTAGCCAATTAAGGAAACAATATAGATTCCCATCAGAAGACAATATAGGTCACCATAACTAATGTGCTTAAAACTCATCAGTGTATCACTATATTAGATAAATTCAAGTTTTGGAACAAGTTATTCAAGGGTTAGTGTGACTAGGCACATACTTATTTATGCAGTGTCCTATCTAGATTTATGCTTTAAAATGCTTGATGGCTTGTGGTTCTTTCACACACCTATTATTATTTTACACAGATGTATCTGTTCATCACAATCTAACCTCTGCCTAAAATACTCTTCCCACAAAACCTGGACACATTTTTCTATATATCTTTAGGCATTATCTCTGTCTTCATCAATTCAGGGAAAACCTTTGAAATAGCCTGTTTTCATTCTGTGTTGCAATGGGGTTCTTTACATGTCTTAGTCTGGGCAGGTTGTTTTAATGGAATACCCTAGACTGGGTGGCTCATAAACCACAAAAATTATTCCTTACAGTTCTCGACAGTCAGAAGTCCAAGATCAGGTTGCTGGTAGATTTAATGTCTGGTGAGATCCCACTGCCTGGTTCATAGACAGCTGCCTTCTGGTTGTGTTTACATGACAGAAGCAGTGAGGATGCTCTCTGGGGCCATTTTTATAAAGAGCATTAATTCCATTCGTAAGGGCTCTACCATCATGACTTAATTACGTCCCAAAGGCCCCACTTTCAAATACCAGTACATTGAGGATTAGGTTTCAACATATGAATGCAGTAAGAGCACAGTCAGTTTATAGAACTACATAATAATAACATAAGCTGTTACACTGAGATTTCTGTGTAGACATTTGCCTTCCTTCCTAGATTATCAATGCTAGTTTACTCATCTTCATTCCTCTGTCTTTTCGCAAAGTGGTTGGCACGAGATTGAGGGTCAATAAATATTGGCTAAAATGATTTTGAAAATTAGATAAGTTTAGGGTGAAATAAAAGTCACTTTGCTTCACAGCAAAATGGAATTATATGCCTATAAAATATGTTATGCCTTGATTACTCTTTAGGCATGTTTGTTTCCTATTTCAATTTTAGGAAAGAATGAGTGACTGGAGAAGAGAAAGGGGCTTTAATAAATGAAATTCACGTGTGCAAGTAAAAATTGTGGTGTTAGATTGATTTACTGGATTTAGGAGTGGTTATGTTATCCAATGAGACCCCCTTATTTTATGGCCAAACCTGTTAAGTCCTGTGACTATTATCTATAATTGCTTATAAAGCCAATATTTCTCAAGCAATCGAAGCTATGGAATGACGGAAGAGATGCATACTAAGTTTTGATCGAGGCCAATCTGAGTACCTCTCTTACAAAAATATATCAGAATGGAAACAATATTCATAGCTAGCTATATGGAAATAGCTTCTGAGAATTGTATTATTTAATATGATAACTAGAGGATTCAATTCAAATATAAATTGGCTTTAATTATTTTAAGGGCAGTGATTTGGAAGATGTTTCAAGCTTATAACTACAAAAGGAAGAAAAATGGGCTAAAGGTAAAGGGAGATTGCTTTAGAAGAGTGTACTAATTTATTTACTCTCAAGGAAGTTCCCCAAAGAAGTGGTTAATTTACATTCCCTGGAGATAATCAATGCTAGCTGGACAACAGCTGTCAAAGATTCCATATATAGGACCCAAGAATCTGCTGATGGTTGAAGTACCAGACATTTAAAAAATATATCAATGAAAACCCTGATATTATAGGGTGTTTTTCATGCTTTTCTCACCCATTTTGTGATCCAAGGAATAGCACAAGGATGACAGGTTGTTTGTTGAAGCATAATAATCCTGTGGTCCTTTCAAAGAATTCTAATGGAAAATGTCTCCCCGAATGTTACTATCTTTTTTTTAAAGCACATCTAGTTCAACACTTAATAGACTACACATTATGGAAAATATGAGGGTTGTCATGACAACTGGATGAAAAATTTAGTTGATGTAATTTATTCCATATAATGCAGCATTCTCTTCCTTCCTGTTTATTTAAAAAATAATTCCATGCAAAGTCCATAGTCTGCACTGAAATAGCCTGCAGTATGTCTGGAAATATATACCGCAGAGTTAAATAAGACCTTAAAGAAAATTTATTTCATCCTGTCAGATTCTGCCAGTATGTCCTGGTTCCACCTCTTTCTCCTTCAAGTCAATTCAGTGCCCTGAACATTGAATGTAGTATGCATACCCCCAGGCGTAAATTGAGCTCAGGAGGAATTCTTTCTTGACTTAGAGTTTGGTGAGCATAAAAAGTAGGTTAATTTTATAGAAAAGATTCAGAAGCAAATTTGAAATATCAAAGTGAAGCATATAATTCCATTTACAATGTACATAGAGGGCAGACTGAGTCACCAGGCAGTGGGATGAAAGCCTGGAGAATGAGACCACAGCCAGGGTCATGGAAACTGTCTGCTATGAAAATATTTAATGAAGTAAATCATTTGAAATTCAATTTAAAATAATCTCATTCTACTTGTTTCCTAGGAAAATAACGTACCTAGCACATTCATATCATATCACCTCATGTAAATGTAGTGACTATATTAATGGAGCCAATATTATTTTGTACATTTTCTTAGCACTATTGAATATTTCCAATAGTAGAAATATGTAGAAAATGACCAAATATAATTTCTACCATAGGGGCATTCCTTTAACTATTCCTCCAGTGACTGAAATATAAAAACTCAGTGCACCAGGAATATAAACAGGTTCACATATACCTCAGCTCTTCCTCAAAGGAAAAGTTAAAATTTTAGTTATACAATTAGATGACTCTTGTCATAAATTTATATTTAATCATTTATGAAAATCTGAGAAGTACAAGACTCTCTACAATCTGTTCCAAACTTTTCACTTACTCTACCATAGTTTTTTTCTTCCTGCCTTTTCTGGGTTAGAAAAATAAATAAATAAATGTAATGAGGTATACTGGCATCTGACAAGAAAAAAATTATATAGATTTTTATGAAAAAATTTGAGACGTTTAAATTTCAGTGGTATATTATTAAATAGTATAGAGTCATTTAAAAATTAGACATTGTAATTTATAGAGTTCATTGTAAATTTGTTGGGTTTTATTAGAAGTGGAAAGTTAAGAGGGAATATTGTTCTTCATAGAGTGTTTTGGTTTTGTTTTTGTTTCCCTAAAAAAAAATCATTTAATTTAGTGGTGAAATCCCAGGCTCTAATCTAACTGGCTGGGTTTAAATGCTGGTTCAATTGTCAGCTACATATATTATATCTGTCAAATTATATATCTTTGTATATTAATTTCTTCTTTGGCCAATATATTAACATCTACTTCGGAATGTTGTTCTCAAGATTAAATGAGCTGATATGTTTAAAGCATTTGGGAAAGGTCTTAAAGCAATAAAATAAGAGGTGATTTTCATATTTATCTCTATTATGTGCTTTACATCAATACTATATGCCTTGAAGACAGGAATTAGAAAGGCTTTCATTTACAAATTCTGATCATGGTTTATTTCTTAAGGGTAGTTATATTTTTTTAACTGAATTTCTAAAACAGACTATCCAGGGGCTCCTGAGTGGCTCAGCTGGATAAGCGTCTGATTTCAGCTCAGGTCATGATCCCACAGTTTGTGGGTTCTAGCCACACATTGGGCTCTGTGCTGAAAGCTCAGAGTGTGGAGCCTGCTTGGGTTTCTGTTTCCCTCGTTCTCTTCTCTTCCCCTGCTCATTCTCTCCACCCCGACTCAAAAATAAATAAATATTCAGAAAAAATAAATAAAACAGACTATCCAAAGTTTCATTCAGTGCCTTATAAATTTCATCAAGAATGAGGTGATTTCCCCCAGTCTATTTCACATCTACAGAGAACAGAGAACTGGTTGTAAAAAAGCATCAGAACCCACACCAGTATCCAAATAGTAAGTGGTATCACACAAAAAAGCCTTCTTCTGCCACTCTTTTTAATAGGGATGATAATGTTCCTGGAAGCTACCAGAAGAAATCTTACATCACATTGCTCAATGGAATAGAATCACCCATAAATGTTTAGACCAATGATGACGTGGGGGTTAAATGATTTAACTTCCTTAACATTAAGATATTACCATCTGATTCCTAAACAAAATAAAGTTCACTTTAGCAGGAAAGAAGACGAGAAAATGATCATTGGGTAAGCAAATAGCTTCACAGTAGTCTACCTCACTGAAATGAGTAGATTGGTCAACAGGTTCTTACCTCCACCACTGCAGCTCCCTCTGCCATCAATGCTTTAATGGGTCCATCATTTTTTTAAAGCACATATATATTGAACCACTGTTCTTACTGTGGCAATACTTTCATGAATAATTTAAAGAAGGCAATGTTTAGTGGAGAAATAATACATACCCTTTTAAATTTAAATGGATTGCATGAATTTAATGTGAAAACAATGCCTTAGAAAAGACTTGCCTGGAAGGAAGGAAGGAAGGAAGGAAGGAAGGAAGGAAGGAAGGAAGGAAGGAGGGAAGGAGGGAAGGAGGGAGGGAAGGAAGGAGGGAAGGAAGGAAGGAAGGAAGGAAGGAAGGAAGGAAGGAAGGAAGGAAAGAAGGGAGGAAGGAAGAGAGGGGAAAGGAGGGAGGGAGGGAAAGAGGAAGGAAATAAACTAGGTTAAAGATTTTCACTCAATTTTACCTATTTCTCTCAATCAATTATATATAGTGTTGTGTTTGTTTAGATATTCTGGTCAAGTTCATTTTTTACTCTAAAAATAGCCTTTCAATCATGCATTTTATAATTGCATGAAAATAATGAAGCACTCAGGAGTCAAGTGGTTGGCAGAAAGTTAGAGTCTATGCCAGTAGTCCTTGACTTGCATGCTGCAAAACACTGTGGACATTGCCAGAGGCAGATTTGTGTGTACAATTAATTTTTGTTACAGCTGAATACATATACACTTATGGTACTGTTGGTCAAATTTTATACTTAGATGAGTGGTTTTAAGATGCAGTATAACGCATGATTCACCCTGCTACATGCAAACCCTTCATGACATATAATGATTTGTGTTACGTGAATGTATTTGCATGCATATTATACTTTGGACGCTCTTCAAGTTCAGCAGGCTGAAGAAAAAAGACAAATCCTCATTCGCTCAAATAGGAGCTGGTCATAGGTACACAGCTAGATATCAGTTAACTAGGAAACAAAATCGTTAGCTAGGAGGTCATTTTCCAGGACAACTTTAAATTAAGGATTAAAAGGACGTACAGGGGTGCCTGGGTGGCTCAGTCGGTTAAACGTCTGACTTCAGCTCAGGTCATGATCTCACAGTTGGTGACTTGAGCCCCACGTCTGGCTCTGTGCTGATAGTCACAGACTGGAGCCTGCTCCAGATTCTGTGTCTCCCTCTCTCTCTACCCCTCCCCTGCTCATGCTCTTTCTCTCAAAAATAAATAAACATGAAAACATTTATAAAAAGAAAAGGATGTATGAATTTTGTTAGTACAATAGCTATTTTGTCACAGTCCATCTTCAAGTCTTTTCTCGTAATGTTCTGGTAATTGCCACTTGGGAACTTTATAGACAGCTATACTATTAGTTCCAGACTTGATATGACTCCCCCATATTAATGAACACCAAGTAATTTTTTACAAAATCAACAAATGTATTGATCATTTATTGTGTCACCAAGCATGTATTAGGCTAAGTATATAAAAGTGAATAGCATATCCATCATGATGTCCAAGAACTTGTAGTCTAGTATAAGGGATGGTAAACTTGCTTTGAATGGCTAGGTTGTAACTATTTTAGGTTTCTGGGGTCACCTGTGAACTTTGTTGCATTGTCTTCTTCTTTGTTTTAGGTTTGTTTTGTCTGTGTTGTCTTACCATCTTCAAAAATGTAAAACACATTATCTTGAAGTTCATGCTAAAAAATGTGTGACAAGGATTTGGCTCTAGTTTTCTAGTTTGCTGACTCCTGGCTTAATTAATTAAAAGAAAAGAAAGTCTGGGCAAAATCCACAGAAATTGGGAGTTAATGATTGACTAATAGTCTTCACTGATTATTAACAAGCAAAGACAGGTTTTTGTGTTTATGTTCGGTAAGTTTCTAAGACAGTTCACTAGGTTGGTCAAAGCTTTACATCATTAACTAATAAACTTTGTTACTTAAAATAATAATATCCTAGTTTGGCTTTATTTCTTTCTTATTCAAAGACTATAGTAATTTAATGGATTTTTCTAGCACTTTAATATTCCAAGGAAGAAAATATATAACCTCCACTCATTTTTGTTATAGTGTTAATGAAACCCCAAATCTGAATAATACATTATCATTATATTAGTTTGAAAAGCATCATAGAATTTTAGTGCTAAATCAATTTAACTTTATCCTTCATAATTCTTAACAGGCATTAAATTGGTGTGAAAAAAATGTAAGATAAGCTTAGCATTCTTGTTTCTTGCACTTGGGTTTCACATAATATTCTCACACCACATTAGGTATGTTATTTTTCTTAAACTTGGGATCATTGTTGTCTGTTATAAAACAACATCACTTTTCTTTGGACAAATAAGAATTTTTTGACCCCTCCAGACAGTTCATGATTAATCTACTAACCATATTTTAACAATATTATGGTTTATGTATCACTGTCCCAAAGTTGCTAAATATGGACATGAAGAAATCAGGAGAAAAAAAAAAAGAAACAACTCCAGACATTAAAAAAATCAAAGTTGACAAAGAGTGCTCAAATCCTAATAGTATTCAGAAATCCATTCACTAGCATGTTTTTATTTTCTGAGATGTAATTTATTAATGCAATAATATATTAAGAATATATTCCTCAAATTAGCATTCAAATATAGTTATTCCTTAGGATATTATGTTTCATTTTTCTTTTCAGAACAAAGATAGGCTTTTACAATAACTTTTTAAAAATTCCATAGACTAATATACATTCTCTTACTCATTGTTGTGACTGGGTCAACTGAGTTAAGCTGGTACTGTTTTCCAACTCTAGATGATTTCTAGATCATCGTGGGCCACAAGAGACATTTTGCATGGGTTTTGGAAGACAAAAGTGAACTAGCAGCCAAGTTCTTTTTAGGCTCAGAAGGGCAGCACAGAGTGAGGCGCTGTTGCAGTGCACACATATTGTAGCAGATTTGCCGGCTCACCTCTTTGGCCTGGGACTGCAGCCAGGCGCAGAGCTACCTCAGTTCCCACCAGCTCTTCCTCATTTTCTACATCCCCTGGGCACTAGTTTCCCTTGTATGTCACCTTCATCATCAAAATTGGAGACGTGAGACACCAGTGCAGATTCCAGTTGGTCTTCATGGGCTCCAGTTTAGTCTCTTCCGTTTCACGTTTATCTTCCCTTCCTGACAGACTGCCCTGTTCTTCAGAACCAACACCAAAAACAAAACATCTGTATGATCTGTACACAACAGTGCACAATCATACAATTTTAAATCTTTGGTATAAATTCCATACTGTCTATCATTTCTAGTGGTTATTTTTTTATGATTGAATCCTGCATGATAGACTATCTTGAATATTAATTGCTGTTGTGCTCAGTTATTTGCAACATTTAAATTTGCCACATAATGTTGTGAAACATAATTTTCCTTTAAAATGTTTTACTTAGCTTTACATTTTATGCTGAAGAGCAAACTAATGAATAGTTCATTAGTCAGTAGGTGAATTTTTCACAGTATAAACACTTTTTTAAATAAAATGCAATGGACTTTGCATTTCAAAATGTAAAATGTATAATGAAAAGCCTAAGATTGTACTCTTAACATTCTATAATACTGTGTGCAATAAAAGACTCAGAAGACAAAAGCAATGTGAATAAAGTGGCTTCTAGGAAGGTGCAGCCAGACACATATCCCTGATTTCCTTCCTGTAGTGTCACCTCTTAAATAACACCACAAAACATATAGTGCTTGTTTAGCTTAGGTAATATGCCAAACGTTCTTTTATTCTGGTAAATTTCAGGGGCTGACCCTCGTTCTCTCTTCTGCAATGGAAGACCTGGAAAGCAACCAACAAAAGGTTTGCCTCTCTGCTAAATCATGCGTATTTCATGGCAAAATAAGGAGATCCATCTGTAGAATCCACATGAATGACCTGTGGAGGCAATCCTCAGTCCTGCTGTTATTAGATTCCAAGGTACTCTGGTACTGAGACTGAATCATTCACTCTATGAGGCAGAAGCAGACGGCCTCTTACATCCAAAGAGGACTGTTACCAAGAGAGTTTTCCTGTGCATTATAGCTCAGAGGAAACCATTTTCTGGCCCTTGTAATGTTGCACTCACCAAACATATGCCTCCCCCTATTTGTGTATTTACTAGTGTCTTAAGGACTCTAATGGACTGATTTGGAACTATGGAAAAACAAACAAACAAATAGTTAATGAACCAAATCAGTTATAACTTCTTCAAAACAAATTAGTAATTTGAAAGAACAAGACGATGCTAAACAACATTGAAAGAGTACCAAATGCAGAGAGATGAGAATATTAATTGAAAATAATGAGAATCTTCAAAGAGTTGATGAAGAATGAAAAAGAAAAACCTTTCTAGAATTAAGCCTTGATTTCTAAATTTAAAAAATAATTCATAATGTTTAATAGGTTGCTACTACTGAGAAATAAAATCAGGTTGAATATTTCATGAAACAGAGCAGAGATGCAAAGAGAAATAATCATGAGAAATAATCAATGAACAAAACCCACACAAAAATAATAATTTCAGAAAAAAGGAAAGTGAAATATTGAAGAAAATAAGCACATGATCCAGGTAAATTAAAGGGATTAAGACCAAAGACTGGGGATCCAGACTGTCTGGCTGTATTATTTATCAGCTGTGTGATTTGGGTTAATGCCTCAGTTACTTCCACTGTAAAATTGGGAGAATCATATAAATTGCACTTACTTTATGGGATATTATTCTCTTTTTTGTTACAAAACCCATAATAATCTTTATGTACTCTCTAATCATGAAGGCTAGTGTGCCATTATTAGGGAAATATATGGAACAGAACTGGTCACTGCATTTGTGGGATGTAAGAGTAGGTGTTTCTTATTATTAAGCCAGGCTCAAAGCTAGTGAGCGGTTATGAATGGATTCCATTAAACTTGACAACTTATATGAAACCAACAATTTTGTAGAAAATAAAAAAAAAATTACCAAACTTCTTGGAAAGGGGAACAGAAAGCTTGAACAATTCTACTTAAAAAAGGAGAGTACAGTAAGATACTCTTTACCTTGATATTGTGACAATCAATTATTAATTAGGATAGTCACAAAAACTGAATGATAGACACAACAGGGAAATGACAGGGTTTATGACTCACCAAGCGACATAAAGAGGAAGAAATAGACATTTATCTATCCAAAATTTAACAAGAAACAAGGAAAATACATCAGAAGTTAAGTAATCTGACAGTTTATTTAGCTAGCTATGGAATGACTAAGACAACTATGAAATACTTGTGTGTGTACTGGTTACCAATTGGATGAATAATATGGCCAATACAATGCATATATCATGAACTTTCACATCATGAATCAGTTAGAACATAACAGTTACTATTAATAGAAAAAAATGGAGGTCTAAGTCATTTATTTACTCATGGCTGGGGTAAAATAAAATAAGCACAATCTCCTCTGTCTTTCCTACTGAATATAACTATAAAGTCTGGACAGAATGCATGGATCATATGTGAGGACTTTGAAAAAACAATAGCAGGTATTTTGGGAAGAAAAAAATCCAGAATTCTAAATGCCACAGAGCAAGCAGTAACTTTACCATTTTTCTCATATTGGGAAAAAAAAAAATCCCTAGCTAGAATGCAAAAACAATCTGAAATCCTGAAGTGAATATGAGAATGGATAGAGATTAATCCAGAAGAACTCTACTAGTTCTGGCTAAATAGTAGAGACAGTACACAACTACCTCTGCCCAACTTACTTCCCCTTCTTCGTTCGCATGCCCTGACCATGAAACAATATCTTGGCAATGTTGCTAGAAATTTTCAAAGATTTTGAGATCTTAGCTCATAGGGACTACTGCTCAGGTCTCAGAGTCTTTGGGAACTACACACCAGGGACAGATCCAAATGTCACTGCAAAGAAAGTCTTTGAAAACTAAACTTATGTTGGACCTACAGTGTACAGAATTGGGTTGAAATTAGCATCCTGAAGCTAATCAGGTCAACTGCATGATTAAAGAAAAGTTATTAACATTTTCCATATGATTTAAACAAGATCAGAAATTTAATAACACAATATCCAAAATGTATAACATACTATCCAAAATTATTTAGTGTATAAAGAACCAGGAACTTAATTGGCACAGAGCAAGATAATCAAGACAGAAAAGTGCCAAAATAAAAAACTTTTTAAATTAACTGGCAAAGAGTTTTAAGCCACTCTTATAGAAATGTTTTAATAAGCAATTTTGAACACTCTTGAGACAAATATAAAATATAGATTTACCCAGAGAATAGAATATATAAAGAAACAAAGAAATACAACAACAATAACAACAATCACACAGGACGGTTTCAATAGTCCTTTGGAGATGACATAGAAAATAACATGAAGATAGAAAAATAGAAATTATCTAATCTGGGAAAAAGAAAATGTTTTTAAAGATTAGAAAAAAGTAGAACTCAGGGATTCTGGAAATATAGAAAAAGAATTAACATGTATGTCAATATGTTCCAAGGAAGGAAGAAAGGCTCCAATAATATTTAAAGAAATAATCCCTAAATACTTCCTAAATTTTGTGAAAAATTACAACAGATTCAAGGAACACAAAAACTTTGAAAAATGATACACACAAAAAAATAAAAGGCAAACAAATCACAAACAGTTTGAATAGAACAAGAGGTAATCAAGGCATTATTTAAAGGAGGATAATGATTAAAATGACTATTTTATCAGAATCTATGCAGACCACAAGGAGGTGGAAAAACTATTAATGTACAGAAAAAATCATGTATGCAGAATTTTATATCCAATGGAAACAACTTTTTGAAGAGAAAGTAAAATAAAGACATACTCAGATAAAAGTAAACTAAAGGAATTTGTTGCCAGTAGACCTGATCTAAAAAATTTGCTGCATTATATTTGTTGGTTGCAATCAAATTTTGTAACTGATGTGGCTTTTAATGCACATAGCTATAATATATAAGACAACTATAATATTAAAAAGAGATTAAAAGGATCTATACAGTAGTAAGGTTTCTAATTTCACTTTAAGTGGTAGAACATTGACTCTAAGTAGTTTGTGAAGCAAGCAATAAAAATTACATAAAAAGATGTAATGAAAAATGAAAAACAAAAATAGAATACTAAAATATGGCTAATATCCCAAAAGAAAGCAGGAAACATAGGATCAAAAAAGGAGGAAATAAAACAAAAGACAATTAATAATATAGTAGATCTAAATCCAAACATGTCAAAAAATAAGTGTATAAGCATAAACATATTAATTAAAAGACAAGGATTGCCAGATGTTTAAAAAGAAGCAAACAAAAACAAACAAAAACCCATTGCCTTATAATATCATCTCCTAGAAATTCACTTTAAATGGAATTGTATAAATATGTTTAATATAAAAAATTTTTAAAAATCTAAAAATTTAAAATTCTAAAAAAGATTAAAAAATCTTTGATTTAATTCAAGCATTAATCAAAGAAAGCTGCAGTGGTTATAAATCAGGCAAAGTAGATGTAGAAGCAAAGAAAATTGTAAGACACAAAAATAGGCATTATATATTGATAAAATAATTCTTATAAAAGAATTGTACTCTTAAATGCATATGGCCCCTAATAGTAGAGATTCCAAACATATGCAGCAAAAATTAACAGAAACGAAGGAAAAATAGTAGCTGGCTTCTTTCACTTATCATGTCTTAAGGTTCATCTATGTTGTATACTATGTATCAGTATTTCATCTTTTTTGTGTTTACTGCATTTCATCTGGAATTTTTCTAAAATGTATGCAAAATGTATTTACTCATTTATCTGCTGATGTATATATTGGTTGTTTCTACTTATTAGCTACTAGGAATAGTGCTGCTATGAATTTGTAAGTACATGTACTTGTTTAAATATCTGTTTTCAGTCATTTTGGGTTTATAACTATAAGTGTAGTTTTAGGGTAATATAATTCCATAAATATGGAATTATTTTTGAGGAACTGCCAAACTATTTTCCACATCTGAACCATTTATATTCTCACAAGCAATGTATGTGGGTTTATATTTTTCCAGTTCTTATCACCAACACTTGTATTTTTTAATAAAAATAATTGTTATTATATCCATCCTATTTGGTGGGAAGTGGTACTTCATTGTGGCTTTTATTTGTATTTCCTTAATTACTAAGGTAAATCATGTTAATTACTGATGTTAATATGTCTGCACATGCTTTTTTGGTCATTTGTATATATTATTTGAGAAACTTCTTTACTCAAGTCCTTTGCTCATGATTTAATTGGATTGTTTTTCTTTTATGTTGTTGAGTTTTAAAAGTTCTTTACGACAATATGAGAGTTGATTGCCAATTAATGTAGAATACTGAATTTACAAAAATCCATGAGTGCATAGTAATACACAAATACAAAGTGAGAAGGAAATAAAAATTGAAAGAAAAAAAGGGAGAAAAAGAAGAAACAAAAATGTGAAGGAGGGAGGGAAGTGGAAAGCAAGATTATCTGCCGTTAACTAACATTGATTGCTATATTAGCCCTATACCTGGGGGAAAAAGGATAATTAAAAAGAAGACATTTAATATTTACATTTTTTAAACGATGAACTCCAGTTTGTCTCCAATTCTTGAAAGAACAATTTTCTTCACGAGATAATGAATGAACAATGAGTGAGTAATATGATTAGAAAATAGTTCTCTCTTTCCCTCAATATATAAACTTGCTATTAATAAAAGTTGTGAGGGGAAAAGCGTCATGACAAAGATAATGTAACAGCCCCCCAAAAAATAAAATCCTAGAGCTATCTTCCCTCTACAAATCATTTCATATCTACTACCCACAACAAGGAATACCGTACTCTAGCTGCAGTGGGGTAATGTTTCTGTGTATGTGCACTGGTGAGGGGATAGGGTTACTTGAACTAAGTGCAGACACAAAACAGCCTCAAACTATTGCTATTCTGTTCTTTTATGCAAATCTAGTACAATTAAAATGTGTAATATCAAGGCAGATTGAGCATTCATTTAGTTACCATATCCTGTCTTAATTTTCACTTAGTAAAGCTATTCTTTGAAACTCCTCGCACTTAGGGGCGCCTGGGTGGCTTAGTCAGTTAAGTGTCCGACTTCAATTCAGGTCATGATCTCACGGTTCAT
Source organism: Crocuta crocuta (assembly GCF_008692635.1). NCBI lineage: Eukaryota > Metazoa > Chordata > Mammalia > Carnivora > Hyaenidae > Crocuta > Crocuta crocuta. The sequence goes on along the minus strand of NW_027529203.1, from coordinate 1,489,201 downwards.
GGGTTCAAGCCCCGGGTCAGACTCTGTGCTGACAGCTAGCTCAGGGCCTGGAGCCTATTTCAGATTCTGTGTCTCCCTCCCTTTCTGACCCTCCCCTGCTCATGCTGTCTCTCTCTCTCTCAGAAATAAATAAAACATTTAAAAAATTAAAAATAAATAAAATTTAAAAAAGAAACTTTGCATTTAAAAACATACAAATGTGTATTCAGGACAGTAAAGATTAGAGTCCCCCATTGTTCTCAAAACAATTGAAAGGCAGCATTTTGTACCCTCAAAAATGTATTTAGTATGAATGTGTAGGGCATTTTGAATTCCTTTGGAGGACATATTAAATACTGAAACACACATATCATTTTATTCATTACTATTTAAAACAAAGCTCTAAATGTGGTATATTTCTGTTTACTCCTATTTTACATTCACATTTTGCACATCCGTTTTAAAAATTCAAAGAAAGTGATAAATTAACAAATGTAATAAAGATCTTTTAAATGAATTACTTCATTTCTTTTCTGAAGCTTAGATTATTTTTGCTTCTATCACATGTGCCATTCATATTCCACCACTTGATTCTCTCCTCATCCATCTTCATGGCGCCTTCTGTTCCCAGGTGCTGGCATAGCCATGTGCATGCTGCCTAGTGCACAGCAGTGAACAAAGCCATCATGTTGGTGAGTATCATCTTTGAATATTGCATTGGCACATGTTTCAGAAAAGAAGAAATATTTTTCAGATGTCTCCCAATGTGATTATTATGTGACTTTTCTCTCAATCTTTTCTTCAAGACACCAAAGTTTGGAACTTAATTTGCTCATAAAAAAACATTAATTTCCTTAACGCTTATCTTCATATCCATCATTATTTATTTAGACCACAAAATTTTGTTCCTTTAATTGAAATTTCCCCAAATATAAATTATATGAATGTGAATAAAATTGGAGAGCCACACAATTATTTACAAATAGCTATTCATGGCATTGTGAAATATTTCAAATCAGAGAAAACATGGGGATTTTCATGTTTATATTATGAAGGTACAAGATACATTTTATTTATTCCAATGAATTATCTATATTTCCAACTTCCTTTATTTAATATTTCCAAAATATTAAACCTGTTTATATACAATAAACAGATTTTAGGAATTTAGATTTAGATCAGAAGCTTATGAAAGATATGATTTTATAATCAAACAGAATTAAAAGGAAAAACTGAAATAACTATTTGGGTTATTTAGCTAGGTGGATTTTGTACTACTTGTAGGTATTACAGATTTAATTATACACATTATAAATAGGGAGTTTGACATTTAACATCACCTGTATAATACATTTATACACACACACACACACACACACACATATATAACATAGAACCTATTCAGATAACCTATGTGAGACAGGGTACATTTATTGTACACTTTATTCCATATCATCACCATCAATTCTATGTTTTTAAAGTTGTCCCTAATTTCTCTGGATCTTAGTTTATTTCTCCTAAAAGGGATACATTTCACCAATTTAAAGGATCCTTTTCTTTATGGTTCCACAAAAATAATATCCAATGAGTTGAAGTCATAAGCATATAATCCTTTATCCTTTACAAAGAAAGCTTTATAATATATAAAACTAAACAGTGATGGTCCAGGATATTTTGTTGGCAGAGAAACTCTCTTGACCAGAATTATCCAAGCAGTCTAAATAATAACAATTAGCAATTATGTCTCCTTATTGTTTACACAATGTCCAGTTGGTATGTTATTTCATTTTATAAATGGTAATTACTAAAGCCAGGGAGACAGATAGATCACTTGGCTATAAGTAGTCTGAACTCACATTGCTTTGTTATGCAATAAATCCAAGCTTTATTTTGTTGTTGCATTTTTCTGCCATGACCCTGATTCAGGAATCACCCAAAGTCAGTGACTACACTAAACCTCTAAGTTTTATTTCTTAACTTCTATTGAAATCTTTATCCAATTCCTGAATATCTTTTACTACTACTTTAGAAAAAGGTAAATACTTTATCTTCAAAAGAAAGGTTTAAGTAAGATGATTGATAAAATATCTGAAGGAAAAGTGTTTCAGAAACCATTTAAGTTAACATTTTTTGATAGGTCATAAGAACTGTAAATCACATAAAAATGTCATGGTTTGGGAGGAATATATATGGAGGGATGATAATTGGTGATGTAGAAGTGAGTAAGGAAGCAGGAGAGTCGGTAATCTAGGCTTTTATAATAAAGAGCTATCATAGATTGAGGGTAAGTTTTATTTTGCAAGAAACTGGAAAAGCATAATCACACTTACAGAAAAAGAAGTGAGGAATTTTTCAATGAACAGAGACAATAATTTTCTCTTTCCAAAACCATTGAAGATATAATTAAAAAATAATTTAGCTCCTCCCCTTCGCTGGCTGTCCCCACCGCTGCTGGTTGGCGATTTTCCTGGCCATGGAGCCCCTGAGGTCCCTGCGGCAGGGCCTGGCTGGATGGTGCGGCAGCAGCTGGCTTCCCAGGATTGGAATTTCTATTAGACCATAATCTCCTCAGAAGCAGGGACCATGAGGTCGGAGCCCCAGCGGCGCTGCCGGGCTACCTCAAGAAACAAGCCAAAGTACACATGGTAGAGAGTCCCAAATATCACTACGAGTAGGAAAATAAAATAACCAAGGTCTCAATAAGACCAAGAGATACCATTCAAAAAAACACTCTCTGAAAGGATAGGCCCTGGACGGACAAAGAGTCTTCTTGGATACAGCAGCGCTCACAGGTTCAGAGAACATAACAAGTCTTTAAAACTAATAAGAGACAGAAAGCTAACTAAAATGACTAAATGAAAGAGCTCTCCTCCAAAAAAATTCCAAGAAGAAATGACAGCTAATGAACTGCTCAAAACAGATATAAGCAGCATAACTGAACAAGATTTTAGAACAATAATCATAAAATTAATAGCTGGGCTTGAAAAAAGCATAGAGGACATCAAGAAACTATGGCTACAAACAACATGGAGAATAAAAATAGGCATGATGAATTTAAAAATGCGATAAATAAGATACATAATAAATTAGAGGTGTCCAATGCACGGATTAAAGAGGCAGAAAGAAGAGTAAGTGATTTAGAAGACACCATTATAGAAAAAGAGGAAACTGAGAAAAAAAGAGACAAACTAAACTGATCCAGGAACATGAAAGAAGAGTTCGAGAGCTCAGCGATACGGTCAAACGCAACAATATACGTTACATAGGAAACTCAGAAAAGGAAGAGAGAGAGAAAGGTGCTGAAGGAGTCATGGAACAAATTATAGCAGAGAACTTCCCCGAACTGGGGAAGGAAGTAAACGCTGAAATACAAGAGGCTCAGAGGACTCCCCTCAGACGTAATTTGAATCGATCTTCGGCACAGCATATCATAGTAAAAATGGCAAAACATAAGGACAAAGAGAGAATTTTGAAAGCAACAAGGGAGAAAAGGGCCCTAACATACAAAGGGAAACCTATTAGAGTGGTGACAGACCTATCTACTGAAACGTGGCAGGCCAGAAAGGAATGGCAGGAGATCTTCAATGTGATGAACAAAAAATATGCAGCCAAGAATCCTCTATCCAGCAAGCCCGTCATTCAAAAGAAGGAGAGATAAAAGTCTTTCCAAATAAACAAAAATTGAAAGAATTTGTCACCACTAAGCCAGCCCTACAAGAAACACTGAGCGGACGCTCTGAAGGAAATGTTGCAAGGAACAAAGATACCAGAGACACCACCACAAACATGAACCCCAAAAAGGACACAATGACTCTAAACCCACATATTTCAATGGNTATCCATCAGGAAGAACTAACTATCATAAATGTCTATGCACCAAATATGGGAGCCACCTAAATATTTAAAACAATTAATCACAAACAGAAACAAGCTTATAGATAAGAATGTGCTCATAGCAGGGGACTTTAATATTCCACTTATAGCAATGGATAGGTCAACCAGATAGAAAATCACTAAAGAAATTATAAATTTGAAAGACACATTGGACCAAATGTTTCTGACTGATATATTTAGAATTTTACATCCTGAAGCCAGGGAATTTACTTTCTTCTCAAGTGCGCATGGCACATTCTCCAAGATAGATCACATACTGGGACATAAAGCAGCCCTCAATAAATATAAAAGAATTAAGATCATACCACACACACTCTCAGATCATAATGCTTTGAAAATTGAAATCAACCACAGGAAAGGTCTGGAAAACCTCCAAAAACATGGACGTTAAAGAAACCCTACTAAAAAATGAATGGGCCAATCATGCAATTAGAGAAAAAATTTAAAAATATATGGAANTGCTGAGAACAAACTGAGGACTGATGGGTGTGGGGGGGAGATGGGCATGGAGGAGGGCACTTGTGGGGACGAGCACTGGGTGTTATATGGAAACCAACTTGACAATAAACTATTTGAAAAAAAATAATTTAGATAGCAAAGAACCACAGTGTAAGGCTTTATCTATTGATGTATACATTAAAAAAATACCTTGACTTCCAGATGGTGTGTTCATTCTGCAAAATCTCTTTTACTGCCTTCTGCCATATTAAACGCATATTTGGTAAAGAAAGTCAAGGATAATTGTTTGAGGCCATTAAAGACAAAATTGTAATCAGAAGTCAAAGTTGACTCATTTTGACCACACCTATAAGTCCCCTTTAAGAATTCTGATTATTTATAGGGTTGAAGTATTAGCATAGTTGGGAAAGGTATGGGCTATAGGTATGTGTCCTTTTATTATTCATCTAGTATTTGATTGCCTGGGTTTATATTTTTTACCTCAAAATTGATTCTATGAATTATTATTTCTAATCAAGGTTTTATGAGTTATTTTTAAACTATATTACTTTCTAGAATTGTAATGATATTTAGAATTTAAAAAAAGATTACTAGGTATCTTCAATGAAAAGATACATGTATATTTTTAAATGTTTATTTATTGAGAGAGATAGAGACAGAGTGCAAGTGTGAGAGGGGCAGAGTACAAGGGAGACACAGAATCCGAAGCAGATTCCATCCCAGCTCTGAGCTGTCAGCATGAAGCCTGATGCAGGGCTCGAACCCATGAACTGTGACATCATGACCTGTGCTGAAGTGGGACACTCAACCGACTGAGCCACCCAGGTGTCCCTATATATGAGTTTTTTAGGGCTTACCATTCAGGTTATCTGATTGATCCTAGCTTTTTGATGCCTTTAAACTAATTTATAATTTTCTAAATTATAAATAATAGCAATACATAAGTATTTTCTATAGTTGTGAAAATAAAACTGGCTTGGTGAAATCTCAATTGACTATATCCCCTGTTCATTTTTTTAAATTGCTTTAAATGTTTTTATTTATTTGTGTGAGAGAGAGAGACAGTGTGAACAAGGAAGGGTCAAAGAGAGAGGGAGATACAGAATCCGAAGCAGGCTCTAGGCTCTGAGCTAGCTGTCAGCACATAGCCTGACATGGGGCTCGAACCCACGAACTGTGAGATCATGACCTGAGCTGAAGTTGGACGGTTAACTGACTGAGCCACCCAGGCATCCCCATAGCCCCTGTTTTAAAAACAACAACAACAAAAACCTCTGGGGTTCATTTTATAAATTATTTCAGCATTTTTTACCACATATTAGTTTTTGTTTCTTTGACTTCTCCTTTGCACTTGTTGAAACATCTCACTTGTTTCCTCATTGATAATGAATTAAAATCTTTTAAAGCATGGTTATTTTATCTTTGTATAAGTGGCCATTTTGCCTTTAAAATATCATTTAACAAATGAAGAAGAAAATTTAGTTACATAAGGAAAAGAAATTATTGAATACTTTAATAAGAAAATATTTATATCTCTGAGAGGCTTACTTCTCAAATAGAGGGGATGCTGATTCAGTGTCGGAGGCCGCGCCGGCTCCGACAGGTCCAGGGGTCCCTGAAGGATGGACGGTGTCGGCGAAAGAGAATGAGAGAGCCCCGAGATTCTTTCTGATCACCAGGCAGGCATCTCTGTCCTGTCGGTTTTGGTGTCTTTATTTAAAGGTTCAACAACCATATGAGGTCAGAGAAAAGAAATTTCTTACAATGAGAGGTCTTTTGTGATATCAATTACAGAATTATCCCAGTCATGGTGAATTTACAACCAAGAAAATAACAGGATGCTCTTAGTGAAAGACAGGATAACATATAGGTTAGGTTGTATATAGATAAGCTAGGAGTCATTCTGTCTGACTCTCAAGAGGATGAATGTTTCTGAATTGGTTTGTGTGTGGAAGTCCTCATGGGGGCCTAAATGTGTCCATCTTGGCACCTGGGTTTATGTTTTAGCTACTCTTATCTATCCTCATCCCAGTTGCTAGTGTAAGGGAGGGTGTTTGTGGAATGTAGGCCTTGAGGAAGGGACTGCCATACATCAGCAATTAGTAAGTTATGTTCTGTACTTATGTGTACCTTAACTATAAATTAGGCTCTTCTGATATGGGACCAGGCTCAATAGTAACTCTTGTGTTCTTAACCCCCTTTATTATCTAAGTCTTGGATCTGCAAGGCCCATAGGAAGAGCCTTTTGACAATCGCCCATAGAGCTTTCATCTAAAGTCTCTTTCGTAAAGGCAGGAATATGCTTTTCCTTATGAGGTATCTGTATTCAGAATATGGGTCTGATATGGAATATTGGGAGGCCTGGTCAATACCAGCAGGCTTATATCCAACATGAGCTAATGGTAGCAGAAGGAGATACCAGTTTTCATTTCTCATGGGAGGAGCTGCAAACATTGTCACTTCCTTGCCGTGATTGCCATCCAGAGAGGCCGGCGCTGCTCCCGGCAATTCAGTTTGGTACCTATAGCAGAATTTGAAAATATGTAACAATGAAATATTATGGTTACTAACTCTTTATATATTATATAAAACCATGACCACACATTATAAGCAATACTCTGGGTCAAGTCACAATCACTGCTCACCTGCATTAATGAAGTTGATCCTCTACCCTCATCCCACCTTGTACTTGCTTGCTATCCATTTAGTCTAAACATAGCAGCTAGAATGGCCCCTTTAAAATGTAAGTCACGTCATAAAACTCTTCTGCTCAAAACTTTCCATAAATCAAAATCCTCACAAGCCCTTTACAAACTGGTCTCTTATTACATTTCTGATCTCATTGCCTTCAAGTCTTCACAATGGTGTCCTTGCTGTTCCTTAAACCCTTGCACTCATTATTTCTTCAGCCTCTTGCATCTCCTCACCCAACTCCCAGATATCTTCAGGACTAACTTCTCAACTTCCTTCATATCCTTGCTTAAATGTTATTTTCCTCTGAGTTCCCTCAACTACCCTGTCTAAATTTCTAAACTGAACTCCCTCCACAGCAATTTCAATCCCAATTCCCTAGTAATTTGCAGATCTGTTTTGGGGAGCTCTATTAAATTTCATTGGTCTTTTTTACTCTCATTGTATGCCTAAACACTTTGAATTGGGTTTTTTTCTTGTCATTTCCCCCTATGTCCAAGGCACTTTTTGTTTGCATATTTGCTTTCGGTTTGTTGCTACTGTATTTTACTAGTCTCCTGTCCGTTATTCAGAATGTGTTCTTACAATGGTCAGTCAAGATTCCTATCCTAAGGTGGTTGAAAAGATTGCTGACCTAGTTGGAGAACGATGGTTCTCTTCACCTCCTGGTTTTAAATCTATGCCTGTGTCTTTAGTCCTTCCACCCATAAATAGTGATGACAACTGACTGCATTTAGTTAGATTCAGATTATATGAAAGGGAGTGAAAGTATATACAGCCCTGGTAGAAAGCAGTTATACTGGCTCAGACCCATGTCACACATAAATCACTTGTAGCCCCATTTTCCTTCAGAAACCAAACTTAATTATAATCACTGGAATCTAGACTCATTTGGCCCAGGGATTCAAGAACAATCACTTTTCCCTTTTTGGACTAACCAAGTAGGTCTTAATGTTTTGTTTTGTTTTTTGTTTTTAATGTATCTCAGAGAGAGAGAGAGAGAGTGAGCAGGGGAGGGTCAAAGAGAGAGGGTTATACAGAATCTGAAGCAGGCTCCAGGCTCTGAGCTAGCTGTCAGCACAGAGCCCGACACGGGACTCAAATCCACCAACCGGGACTCAAATCCACGAACCGTGAGATCATGACCTGAGCTGAAGTCAGATGCTTAACGGACTGAGCCACCCAGGCACCCCAAGACTAACCAAGCAAGTCTTAATGATTCTATCAGAATAAACTTTAGACAGATGTCTTCCTGCCTTTAGGTCCCTGACCTCTCTCTTACCTGGCCCTTATAGAATCCAGATGGCCAAACTATAAAAGTCCTCACTCACTCACTTTTCTTATGGCAATTACTTTTGAAATCTTGTCATTGAAAATTCTTTACAGGTCCTCTTTGAAATGTAAATATTTTAAAAAGCCTCTTGTCAGTTTTACAATCCATGACTATCTTTTTCAAGGAGCGGGGAGCCAGCCCTATGAAATGTAAGCATCAATAATGAGTGTCCTCTATCTCCTAGTCTCTGTTGGGAAAGTATGAGTTTACATCCGGAACTAGTTTACACCTAGTTCTAAATTGTAAAACTACCTCCAGTTCCCAGAGATACATGAGTTTACTTTTCAGATGTGTGAGGTCAGTTAGCAAATACTCAAGGCTCTGAATGCACCCACCGCCACCTCAGTAAGCTTTCAAAAACTCTCTAGGCCTTTGTTTTATTAGAATTGAAGTCAGAAATTCTGATTTCTCTTCCGTATTGCCTTAAATATTCTTCAATGCCTGTGTAACTTTGTCCATTGTCATTTTTACCTTCACAAGGCCTAAGGACGTTTGATTTTATTTTTAAACACGGATAAGTTTTGTCTTTTTGTATTTTTTCAAGTTTCTTTACATATTTGGAGATTCATGGATGAATGTACTACACTGTCTTGACCAAAAGTTCAAATTTTTCTTTAAAAGAAAAAAAGATTTAAGGCATATGCTTAAAATTCAGATAAGTTATACAAATCATTGTTTATTTATTAAAAATAATACAAATTCAACTTCTTTAGGAGATAGGTATTTCTTCAAGAGTGCAACACAAATCATCAAATGTAAGACAGCTCTCAATAAAATGAATTGTCATTAATAGATCTTTGCAATGGAAATTAGGTTTGATAGTTGGCTAAGGGTTTATCATGAGATCTATGAGTCATCCAAAGCTCTCAGTTCAGTTCATTTCCATGGAATGAAAACTAGTGCTAGAATAAAGATCATTACTCATCTACCCTCTCTGAAGAATATAGTCCTTGGACTCATTTTCCTCTGGGATAAGAAAAGAGACTAATCAATCAATCAGAGGCTCTTTTACTCCCTAGTAGGAAATTAGTTAGCTATCATTTCCAAAAGACAATGTATTTGGTTTTTAAACATTTTACTAAGAGTATCCTGATTTTTTAAATCAATGGTCAGATTGAAACAGCTTTATCTTGACACAGCTCATAGAGCAGTGGGAGGAACTGTTAACTCTTTGTTTTCATATATTTGTGGGAGTCTCTCATTTCAAATACTATAATCCGAAGTCAGAGAAAAGAAATTAAGGGGATGTTTACCTTGAGATATGTTTTCAGCTCTGTTCAATTCATCCTAATTTTCCAAATCAATAGACTAATTGTAACAGGGTTTTGTTTTTGAAAGTTTTACACATTTGCATTAAAACTATCATGGATAAAAATTCAAAATTCTTATGAAGTTTAAAATTTGCACCCCAGATTTTGCCAAATCTTTGACTTTAGGGTAGGTATATTTAGGCAAAGTCCTTAACTTTGCCTTAGGGGAAAAGGTGAGTTTTCTCTGCTGATAGGGATATTACCCAGTAAGCATTTGAGCAAACATGTGCCACACAGGTCTCTTCTATCTGTTTATGTTAGAAGGGAAGGTTGGCATTCAAAGATGGTCTCTTAAAATTTACATGTCAGTTTTTAAATATAGAATCACACTTTAATATACAAATACTTAAAAACCTGGTTAAGTAATGCAAAAGGCAGAAAATATAATTATCAATAAGTGATGTCTTGTTTCTCAGAAGGCATCGAGGGAATATTGATTGTTGACTGAAACTATGTTATGGATTTTAGTAAGTTTCTAACAATCATTTAATTATATAAATGAAACAATATTCATTTGCCAAATGGGACTAAACAGTCAATATTTACATAATTTCTTCATTAACAGCTCTGCTTACAAACACAATAACATGCACTTGTGCATGTCCTTAAAAATGGAATTACATGGTAAGAAGATATAAAATTAGGATCCAGGACCAGTTGGGTTTGAGTCTAAACCTTGAACTTGGTAGATGTGGACCTTATGCAAGTTTCTCATTCCCATTGGACTTCCATATCTAAAGCTGGTAAAGTGTGAATATTATCTCCTTATAATATTATGCTGAGGAAGAAATGACCTAATGAGTGCATTAACCTAGCACAGTGCCTGGTACACGGTAAAATTTCAATAAAAGTTAGTCTGATTTTTCTCATTCATGGATGACTTACAGTTGCTCTGTGGGAAAATAAACATCATTTCGTATTTCACACTATCCATCCCTTGCTTTAACATAATGGGCAACATAAAGTCTGGGCCTATAGTTCCTAAACTGTTCTAAGCAGCATAATTTCCCAAGAACTGTTCATAGCTGCTTTGAGAGACTTACTTGATCAGATAATTTCATGGCATACTAAATATTAACACCTCCCTTTTGGAAAATCCTATGCATGTTACGTTATTTAAAAGTTTCTGAAGTTAAAAAAATCATCAAATTATTGAATTTTATAGGATTATACATGCTATTTTAAGAAAGCCTATTGCAACAGTACTACTACTCCTTTCTCCCACCTTGGGGTAAAGTATGAAATGCTTCTTCATGTGAATTGAGCCTGGGGAGGACTTGCAAGTGTGTGACCAAATCTGGCACATGAAGGAGATGAAATAAAGAGAAAACTGAAATAGGCCAACAGCTTTCTATTGGGAAATAAATGCTGTGAAACTAAATATTGTACTAGTTTTCTGTGTTACGTAACAGATGACCACAGACTTGACAGCTCAATACCAAACACATTTACTATCTCACGGTTCTATTAGTCAGGAGTCTGGATGTGGCTTAGCTGGGTCCTCTGATTAGAATATCTCAAGGCCACAGTTCTGGGTTCTCATCTGAACCCAGTGAAATATTTGCTTCTAAAATATCCAAGGGTGCTAGCAGAATTCATTCCCTTGTAGCTGTGGGATTTTTTTTTTAGAAATATTTTTTTAATTTTTATTTATTTCTAGGAGAGAGAGAGAGACAGCGTGAGCAGGGGAGGATCAGAGAGAGAGGGAGTCAGAGAATGAAACAGGCTCCAGGCTCTGAGCTGGCAGTCAGCACAGAGCCCAACGCGGGGCTCGAACCCACGAATCGTGAGATCATGACCTAAGCGAAAGTCGGACGCTTAATCGACTAAGCCACCCAGGCGCCCCGTAGCTGTGAGATTATAACCGTAGTCTTCCTCATCCAATCTGTAGTGTATCCTTTCTAAGTTGGCTTCCAGCCAATTTCCTGATCTTTTCCTTTGTTATTATGTTCTGAATTACCTTCATGTCTTTTTTTTATGGTAGCATCCCAATTTCTTTGGCTTCTCTTTTATTACATAGTTGTCAGTTTTGAGGAGCACATAAATCTTCAGCTCCCAGAGATCTTGTGTATCTGAAAAGGACTTTATTCTAACTTTCAATTATATTTTACCCATTTGTTAATATTCATTTGTTTGTTTTTCTCTGGAAGCTTTTCGCTCTGGAAACCAGCACACTGAGGCTTACTTCTGTTTGTTCTGCTGAGCATTTAATGACTTATATGTCTTGTCATCCAGGTCTGGGAAATATCTAGTATTATTACTTTTCTCATTTCTTTTCTTTCAGTGTTTATTGTCTATTTGGCTGGAACTTGTATAATTTGAATATTGAGCTTCTTGGTCTAATCACTTACTATAATAGACACGCACATACACACACGTGTTCCATTTTTTCTTTTGATTTCTTATTTTGTTTCCCAGAACATTTCCTCAACTTGATCTTCCTGTGCTTGTAATGAGTTTGTTTCAGTTTACATTATTTTATCTCTCAGTGGATATTAATTATACTTGCAGGCAAAGAAAATTCTACTCCTTCATTAGTTCTTTTTCCTCTGTGTTTTCTTTTCATTCTTAGTTTTAATGTATTGTTTTCTCAATCCATTTCACTTAAGAACCTACCTACAAATGTCTGATAATATTCATGTAAAATAAATATATGAGTATTATATGTAGAAATATCATATATGTGTACATATCTGTGAACATGTATGTGTATGCATATAGAGAAATCAAATTTTAACTGAAGAATCACAGAAATAGGCAAATATACATTTCAAATGTATACAGTTCATAATATTTTCACAAACTGAGCAAATTTAATGTAGCCAGTACTCAGACTGAGAAATAGAACTTTACCAGCACTCTTGAAACCCCCATCATGTTTATATAAGTAGAATCATACAATATGTAATTTTTCTGTGTCTAGCTTCTTTTGTTTAAGACTTTATTTATTAGTTCCATTGTACCCATGCATACGATGCTGGTATGTTTGTTCTCATTCTATAGTAATGTATAAATATACTATCATTATATTATCTATTTAGTTGATCACTGGAATGTAGGTAGATTCTATTTAGGGGCTCATACAAATAGTGCTGTTATCTAAATATTCTTGTAAATGTCTTTTTTTGTGATTGTACATATGCACATGTTTTTATTGGTTTCCTAGGAGTAGTTTTGCTGGATCATATGATATACATATGCTAGTTGTTTAAAGTAATTGGAACAATTTAGACTCCATCATTAATGTACAAGAGTCATTTTTTTGCCATATCTTTGCCAATACTTCCTAATTCTAGCTTGGCTTACCACACTGAAAATTCCATAAGGCACAAGTCTATGATGCAAATAGAAGCTGGGCTAGGCATTAACCTTGTGTTCTGAGAACTAAGAATAGGATAGCATGTGGAAATCTCACAGTTTATTATAATAGAGCTTCTTTCATTGATTGGTTTCATGAAAGCATTCCTACGTCTCTATGTGATTTGTATCTCCAAAAGCAGAGTCCCTCTACTGCAACAATTTCAAAAAAATGAATTGATATTCTCTTATGGGGGGCAAGTGTTCTAATAGCAATGTGTGTTTGAAGGGAAAAAATCTGGGTTTGTAAATGCTAAGTATGTAGGACTTTCAACAAGTAATTATAATCTCAAACTTCACCATTCCATTCCAACTTTTAATGTTCCTGATTGTGCTAATTTTGCAAACTTGGAGTTTCATAGGTAAATACTTTTTTCTGGTTTTCTTCTTGCAGCAATGAATTTCAGCCTTTTCCATGAGCTAAGGAAATGAATTCACTTTTTCCTTTTTTGTCTTTAAAGTTAAGTTGTTCTGTCTTCTTGCTTGTGTCTTTCTTCTTTTGTTTGTTGTCCTTGCAGTTTCATGCCTTCCTTTAAGGTTGTTTTCTGTTGTTCTGGTACTGGTGGTGGTGGTTTGCTTTTTTTGTTTGTTTGGTCTTTGTAATTTAGCTAAAGCTTAAAGGAAAAGGAGGGATCTCCATTATGTCTTGTGATTACATTTCCATAAACAGGAAGGTTGCCATTTTTAAATTGTGCCTCATCCATACCTACCTAAACAATTATGTTAATTAATAGCAAGCATTTCTTATTATCTCAACATGTACATATTTATTATTTAGATGCTGATTAAATACCACACTCTAAATTATAGTTTTCATTTCCATCTAGAAATCACTTTAATATAATAACATTATGTTAATATGTCAACATATTAATAACTTAAATTGCATTATAATATATGTGATTTTTTGCTGGGAGTCACACCAGCCTCACTGGATGACAGTCACAGCAAGGAAGTGGCAGCGTTTGCACAGCTCCTGCCATGAGAAGTGAAACTGGTATCTCCTTCTGCGACTACTGGCTCATGTTGGAAATGAGCCTGCAGGTATTGACCAGGCTTCACAATATTCCAAATCAGACCAATATTCCCCACACAGAAACCTCATAAGGAAAAGCATATTCCTGCCTCTTCAAATTAGATTTTAGATGAAAGCACTGTGGATGATTGTCAAAAGGTTCTTTCTATGGGCCTTGTAGACCCAAGTCTTAGATAATAAAGGGGGTTAAGAACACAAGTGTTACAATTGAGCCTGGCCCCGAGACAAAGAGCCTAATTTGGAGTTAAGGAACAGATAAGAGTGGAACTTAAGTTAATACTTATACCTTTTCTTTTTTTAATGTTTTTTTTTTTTTAATTTATTCCTGAGAGAGAGAGACAGTGCAACCGACTGAGCCACCCAGGCGCCCTTACTTATACCTTTTCTAACTGATGATGTATGGGAGTCCCTTCCCTAAGGCCTACTTTCCACAAATACCCTCCCTTACGCTGGTGGCTGGGATGAGGATAGATAAGAGTAGCTAAAACATAACCCAAACACAAAGGCCAACATATTTAGGGCCTCCATGGTGTTTACACATTCAACATCAAGTAAAAACAAATTTCCACAAACAACTTATTAACCAGCTCAAAACCATTTGTCCTCTTGTGAGCCAGACAGAATGACTCCCAGCCTATCTATATACAACTTAACCTATGTCCTAACCTTTGCATTATTAACTTAGAACAAATATGTATGTCATCCTGTTTTTCCCTAAGAACATCCTGTTATTTCCTTAGTTGTAAGATTTACTCAACCTCACTATGATTGGGGTAATTCTGCAAGAATACTTATGTAAAACCTGTTTCTGTACACCTTCCAAAGCATCTTATTACAAAGGGTTTTCATTGTAAAAATTCCTTTTTCTGATCTCATGTTGTCATTTGACCTGTAAATAAAGACACCAAAACCAACAGGACAGAGATGGCTGCCTGGTGATCAGAAAGAATTCGAGGCTCTCTCACTCTCTCTCGCTGACACCATCCATCCTTCAGGGACCCCTGGACCTACTGGAGCCGGCCTCCAACAATTTTCGGTACAAGCTGCAGAATACTCCCATAGAGGTGTAAGAAAACCTCTGCCTATTCCTTTTATATTAAGATGCCCAGAGCATCTTGAGTTACCATTTTTCTGCATGAAAGCATAGACATATTTCTACTTTAAAGTTAATTCTTCAAAATTTCTTTAGGAATAAATATCAGTATGCAAAAGAATTTTCAAAACGTGATACAATCCAAACTGACAATTATTTTGATGACTGTGATACTATAGAAAGATACTTGATATAATACATTAAAATATTTTAATGAAGAAGTAACTCCAAAGATGTCTCTAAAAGTGTTAAATATTTTAGATCAAAAATATTTATTTGGGACCTCTCCTCTTATCTGCATAATGAACATAAAGTTGTATTTATTAATGTAATGAGAGTGAAAGGCACATTAGAGATTCTTACTTACATTTATTTCACATTTATTTTGAAGCCATTTCACACTACTGCATACTTCACATGAAGTATAAAACTTTTTGTAAATGACCACTTAACATCTGTTTTAAGACACTAAATATGTTCTTGAATAACCAATGAAAGCAGCAGCGACATACCTTTATATGTAACTTTTTCTTCATTCACACTAATTACTTTTACACATCCATGTTAATAATTATGGATCTCCATTGTATTTATTTATTGTATGAATTGCATATATTTATTATGGTCATTTTCCTTACCCTTACAAAACTGTTCTAATGTAATTAATGATAAGTTAGGACAGATAAATCCTAAAGTTGGAATGAACATGGCATAAAAGAAAGATCACACAGCTAAATGAAGTGCCTTGAATCTAGTACTGTACCCTCCATATTTTTATGTGTCATTGACTATTAGTTACAATCATCTTCCCTCCCTCTCCCACCACAAAGAGTCTTATTAACATGAGCTCTGAGGTTCCATAGGTCTAAATAGTGTGACCGTTCTGTACATAGCTACAATGGAAGGCACCTGCTCAAGACATAGTCTTTTTAAAATTTTAATCTTCAAGAAGTGAGCAGATAAATGGAGACAAGAAAGATTGTAGATGGGAGGCATATCCTTCTCAAATAAAACATAGGCTGCACTACCATACTTGCAAGGAAAATAGGAAAGAAGAAATAGAAATAATAGATATCATTAAGGAAGTATCAAAAAGTTTGCTTAATTACTTAAGACAATAACACTTATATGTCAGGTCATCTTTTGCCAATGTGATTTATAATTTAAACATGAGTCATGATGTTTGTCATATTTACTTATATGATAATTTGAGCTATCCTTAACAGTTTATCATCTTAAATTATTTGAAATACAATTTTGCGCTCTTCTGTTCTAGCTGACAATATTTGCTGTAACCTTCCAAATCAATTTTTAGAATCATTTTTCTTATTTTTGGAAGAAGCACTAACCTAAAATGTCTCATTGTTGGTGATTCAAAAAACATTTTTTTAAATGTTTTATTTATTTCTGAGAGAGAGAGAGTGTGTGTGTGAGCAGGGGAGGGTCAGAGAGAGAGGGAGACACAGAATCCGAAGCAAGTTCCAGGCTCTGAGTTAGCTGTCAGCAAAGAGCCTGAAGTAGGGCTCGAACCCATGAACGATGAGATCATGACCTGAGCCAAAGTCGGACGCTTAACCAACTGAGGTACCCAGGCGCCCCTTATTGTTGGTGATTTTTTAATACTGTGTCAAGTTTAGCATACCTAATGATTTCTAATCAATATAAAGTATTAGTCAAACAAAATATTTGAAATCTATATAAATTTCCCTTTCAAGTTTAACATTTAGAGACAATATATGCTCACCTTCTCAGACAACTGTGTGCCTTTGGGCTTCTCATCTGATTTCCCATAGGCTTAGTTTCTTCCTCTGAAAAAATGGGAATGGCAATAAATTTCTTCCTAGGATTGTTGTGTTTATTGTAGAAGAGAATATCTTCAAAGTATTGAACACATAAAAGTGTCTGGGTGGCTCAGTCAGTTAAGCATCCAATTCTTGGTTTCAGCTCAGGGCATGATCTCATAGTTCATGAGTTTAAGCCTCCCGTCAGCCTCTGTGCTGACAGCATGGAGCCTGCTTGGGATCCCCTCTCTCCCTCTCTTTCAGCCCCTTCCCCACTTGAGCACTTGCTCCTTCTCTCAAAATAAATATGCATTTTTAAATAACATAACAAAAGTTTGTTAATTACATAAATGGCTTATTACTAGTGATAAACAGTATATATTCCATAACAACATTTCAAAAAGAGTTTTTACACAGAATATTGATACAAATATAAGAACATGATTTTTAAAAAAATTCCACAGGTCACCTGGCAAGCTCAGTCCATAAAGCATGTGATACTTGATCTCAGGGTCATGAGTTCAAGCTCCACATTGGGCGTGGAGCTTACTTAAAATTAAAAAAAGAAAAAACATTAACATGTATTCGTTTGTGAGAGGCAGAGAGACAGCACAAGTTGGGGAGGGACAGAGAGAAAGGAAGTCACAGAAGCCGAAGCAGGCTCCAAGCTCTGAGCTGTCAGCAGAGTCAATGCAGGGCTCAAACCCATCAACTTTGAGATCATGACTGGAGTCTAAGTCAGACACTTAAAGGACTGAGCCACTCAGGCTCCCTGAGACTACTTAAAACTAAAGAAAATTGTTGCTGACCTGGGCGCTCAGTCAGATAAACTTCTGATTCTTGGTTTTGACCCAGGTTATGATCTTGTGGTTTGTGAGTTCAAGCCCCACATGGGGCTCTTCACTGTCAGTGTGGGATTCTTGGGATTCTCTCTCTCTCCCTCTCTCTGTCTCTGCCCTCCTGTGTTCTCAAAAAATAAAATTTTTATCCTTATTTACTTCTTAATAAATTTAGTTCACAGATAATTGTCACCATTTAAAAAATGTAAATATTATTTTAAGCCAGTTGAAATAGAGACAATATAATATTATATAATATATAGAAACTATTTATGATGCCCAATTAGAATTATATATTGAAAATTTTTATTAAGACAAACCTTAAAATGATGTGATTGTTCACTTTAAGTTTGTTCATTTGATCATATGAACAACACTTTTAACGTTTCAGCTTTATTTCAAACCTCAAAACTATTTATTTTTTATATGAGCACTGAAAGAGCTGCAATGAAATCACACCGCTAAAATCAAGATTCAATAATAAATTCTAAAGTGCTTAATTTGTCAAATAAAAGCAGCCATTTAACCTACAAAAACATAACTAAACAAAGATGAATTAACTTAGTTGTGAAGTTTCCTGGGGGCAGGAAAGTTATTATGTTAAGTCAGCATTTCAAATATAAATGATTTANGAGATCATGACCTAAGCGAAAAGTCGGACGCCCAACCGACTAAGCCACCCAGGCGCCCCAAAAATGTGCAATTTTTAAAATGCTAATATAGCGCCTTGTACTTAGCCCAAAAATTGTACCTTAAGGCAAGGGTTTTTTTGTTGTTGTTGTAGTTTTTTTTTTTTTTTTGCAATGCCAAGTTGGTGCTTGAAAAAAGAAGAAAGGAGGGGTGCCTCAGTGACTCAGGCAGCTAAACATCCCACTGGCTCATGTCATGATCTCAGGGTTTGGGAATTTGAGCCCTGCATCAGGTATTGGCTAACTCTCAGTGTGGGGCCCACTTTGGATCCCTCGCTCTCTGCCCCTTCCTGCTCACACATGTGCATTCTCTCTCTCTCTCTCTCAATCTCTCTCTGAAATAAAAAAAAAAAAAGTAAACACCACTGGTTTTGATCCCATATTCTCCACCATTTACAAATCCATGTATCCTTGGTATTTAATCTAAACTCTAAATATTTTAGTTCCTGTTTTTTAAATCCAGGAGGACTAAATAGCATGTATCCCATAGAGAGTTTAGGAGGTTAAATGAGAGTATCTAAGAACATCACTTATAAATTCCTATTATATTTCTCAAAAAATGTTCTTCAGGGAAAGATTGGACATATATATTTCAGTTTTAAATTAAATTAAGTTTAATTGTTTATACCTTTGACTTAAAAATTGTGTTTATAAAGAGGAGCACCTGGGTGGCTCAGTCCGTTGAGGCTCTAAGACTTGTTCTGCTCAGGTCATGATCTTATGTTTGTGGGATCAAGACCCACATCGGGCAATGTGCTGACATCGTGGAGCCTGCTTGGGATTCTCTCTCTCTCTCTCTCTCCCTCTCTCTCTCTCTTTCTCTCTGCCCCTCCCCCACTCACACACTCTCCTTCAAATAATTTTTTTAAAAGTATGTTTATGAAGAGAGGTCAATTAAAAAAAACACAATTGAATAACTATTCATGTTAGTAAAAATAAAACATAGATTTTTTTGGTTTGTTGGTCACATATC
The DNA here is from genome assembly GCF_008692635.1 of Crocuta crocuta. Taxonomy (NCBI): domain Eukaryota; kingdom Metazoa; phylum Chordata; class Mammalia; order Carnivora; family Hyaenidae; genus Crocuta; species Crocuta crocuta. The sequence goes on along the minus strand of NW_027529203.1, from coordinate 1,469,767 downwards.
AGATTTTGTTTGAAAGCAGAAAGTTGTAAACCAAAGAAAAAAAAAGGTTCTATGTTAACTGTGTAAATTTTTTTGAAAGAATATATTTAAGTATTTTTACTAATTTAACTTTTTTCATGTATAGATTTATCTTTGAACTACTTAACTGTTTTGTTTTTAAAGTTTATTTATTTCTTTTGAGAGAGAGAGAATGCGAGGGAGGGTGTGAGAGAGGTGGAGAGAGAATTCCAAGCAAGTTTTGCACTGTCAATGCAGAGCCCAATGCAGGGCTCCATCTCACAGAGAGATCATGACATGAGCTGAAATCGAGAGTTGGACACTTAACAGACTGAGCCACCCAGGCACCCCTGAATGTTTAACTGTTAAAGAGTTAAGAGTTGAGTGCTTTACCATTCATGTCAAGAAGACTACTTGATTAAGTTGGGTTGAAGTCTGGGAGATTAGATTAAAAAACAATCATTCTCATATGTTCCATTTTTGGTTTAATGTATTATGTACCTACACTGCTTATTTTGTGGTTATTATATTTTTTAATTTCAAAAATAATATAAGCAATGTCACTACATGAAAGAAAAATATTTCAATAAAAATTAACTATAAATATTTAGCTAAATATATATGATATCAATGATTGGTATTTTCAAAGAGAAAATTATGTGAAATCTCCATGCTAACAATACCATGTTTATGTTAACTACATGTTTATTTAAAGTGAATTTAGTTAGATAACAAATACTGTTAATTTTGAAATTTGTAATACATTTCTATTTCAGTTATCCAGCAGGTTGGTCAAGGAGGAGCCTAGTAATTATTTTGTTTTTGTTTTTTCCAATACAAAGGATTATTTTGAAAGTTCATCTTTTAAAATTTTTTAATGTTTTATTTATTTCTGTGAGAGAGGGAGACACACAGTGTGAGCAGGGGAGGGTCAGAGAGAGAAGGAGACACAGAATCTGAAGCAGGCTCCAGGCTCTAAGCTGTCAGCACAAAGCCCAACACGGGACTCGAACCCATGAACCGCGAGATCATGACCTGAGCTGAATTCCTACGCTTAACAGACTGAGCCACCCAGGAGCCCCAAAAGCCCATTTTTTAAAAAAAATGTCAGTGTAGAGGCTCATGGGTGGCTCTGTCAGTGAAGCATCCAAACTCTTGATTTCAGCTCAGGTCAGGATCTCACCTTCATGAGAACAAGTCCCAAGTCAGGCTCTGTGCTAAGTATGCAGCCTGCTTAAGATCCTCTCTCTCCCTCTCCCTCTGCCCTTCCCCTGCTTGTGTGTGCTCTATCTCTCTCAAAGAAACAAACAAATAAATAAAATAAAAATGTCAGTGTTTTTAAGTATATTTGAAATTTTCTATGAGAAGAGGAATATATTTTAATATGTTGATAGAATGCATCATCAATTTTTTACTTGTGTTCTTCCTTTTTTTTTTTAAGGTAACGATGTAACTATAATTTGAATGCAAATTTTTCCTAAAATGTTGGTATTGTAATAATTGATGTTTTTCAAATTGTACTCCAAATGCTTGCTAGTATAGCCATTCACATCTGTGTCCTTCAGTGGAGGGTGGCAGATGTCATGCATATTAGGTTTTTATGTGCATGTCCAAAATTCAAAAGATAATCTAGGTTCTTATAGATCACTATTTAGTGAAGCAGACACATTTTTTTAATCAGAAACACTCATGCTTTTATAAACAGGTATCCTTGAAGCCACAAAATATCCCAGAGAGAAACAACTTACATAATTTAGTTATAATGTCATATCTCTTTTATTCAATCATAATATAAGGGGATTCAAACTTTTTTTAGTATCAGATCCAGGGTTTCCACTTAGATATGTTTGAGAACTGGAAAACATTTACTAATTTATATAGACTTAAAAAGTTAAAAGTTCTCATTGCTTGCAACTTTTAAAATCTGTATTTTAAACTTTTTCGATATATTAACTATGCTGAATCTGTGATTCAGAAGCAAAAACAAATAAAAGGCCAATACCACCATTTGCCATAAACAATGGCCAGTCCCTCAATATGCAATGGATAATAAAACAAGTGTTCCCAAAACAGTGTAGTTCAGTAGTTGACATTTTTGAGGATGTGAGGATATGTATGGAAATACATAATTTAATTCACTGAAATTCCTGTGCCTTAAAAAATTTGTCTTCTAGTCTGTCACCATGAACATTCTGGTTCAAAATCTCTCGACATTTGGAAATTTCTTAGAAATTAAGATCTGAACACTCAAAGAGGTCGACATGTTCAGTATTCCTAGGACTTCTTTAAAAAATCAATTCATATCCTGTGTGTGTGTGTGTGTGTGTGTGTGTGAGATAAGAGAGAGAAAGAGACAAAGAGAGTAAAAGATAGAGAGAGGGAAGGAGGGTGAGGATGAATCTCTCTTCTCTCTTTTTGGAATGATTTTTTTTTCCCTCAGTACTCTCTCTGTTTGAGAAACTCTTATCTTTCACAGCTTATTTCTAACATTATTTCCCACTGGAGCTCCTTTCTTACCTTTCCCATGGATATTTAGTCTCCTGCAATAGTTCCTTTGCATTTTGTTTGTAACTACTGTATTACTGAGCACACTGAATAGTAATGATCTGTTTTACAGGTGGATTTCCCACTCAGACCCCCAAAGGATGCTTGTATTGAAAATATAGATTGTCCTTTGCACTTTATTTTCATTTACGTACCATTTAGTACAGTGCCTCATACACAATTATCACAAAACTATATTTGCTGTGAAGAACTCAAATATTCATATATTCTGTGATGCTTGGTTTATACTAGCTTTACTTTAAGTGGGTTCCTTCAAAGAGAATTTTTTCAACCAGTTTGATGATTTTCTCCACATATTTTTTGTTTTATTTTGTTTTTTGAAGAGCTGCAAAAAAGCCAACAGCAAGTAGATTAAGTCTTCTTTCTAATAGCATCAGAAATCAAACTCTTCACTTTTTCCTTTTTTTAAAATTTGTTTTAATGTCTATTTATTCTTGAGGGAGAGAGAGACAAAGTTTGAGTTGGGGAGGGGCAGAGAAGAAGGAGACACAGAATCAGAAGCAAGCTCCAGGCTCTGAGCTGTCAGCACAGAGCCCAGTGCAGGACTCAAACTCAGGAGCTGTGAGATTATGACCTGAGCTGAAGTCGGATGCTTAACCTGGGCTACCCAGGTGCCCCCAAACTCCTCAGTTTTTCATAGTTAACTGGGGGGAAAATTCTTAATGATCATCTTAACTAATATACAACTCAAAGGAGAAAACGAGGTATAAATATTCCAGATATTTATACATCACAAAATTTTAACAAAATAGTATGAAGACAATAGAAAGCCCATAGAGCTTTCATCTAAAATCTCTTTTGTAAAGGCAGGAATATGCTTTTCCTTATGAGGTATCTGTATTCAGAATATGGGTCTGATATGGAATATTGTGAGGCCTGGTCAATACCTGGTCAATACAGGCTTATATCCAACATGAGCCAGTAGTAGCAGAAGGAGATACCAGTTTTCATTTCTCATGGCAGGAGTTGCAAACATTGTCATTTCCTTGATGTGACTGCCATCCAGAAAGGCCGGTGCAGCTTCCAGCATTTGGCCACTCATAAACAATGGGACAAGGAGAGAATTTTGATCAAACAGGACTTGCTAGATTCCTCCCTACCATACATAGTTCAAATCATAAAGTAGTTATCTGTGGTGATGGCTCTGTTCCTGAGCAGATCCTCTATCTAAATTCATTTTAGGCAGTTGAAAGGGAGGTAAAAAGCTGTTTTTTGAATCTTCTGGGTTTTCACTATTTTTTTTTAAGTCAAAATAGTTTTCATGCCAGAATCTTGGAATAGTTTGCCATTTCCCCCCACAAAATAAATTCTAAAAATGGTAGTATGGATAGAGTAGAAGAATCTGATAACAGCTGTACAATTTGGGATCAGCTTTAAATTTGGGGTTTTTTAATTTCTCTTTTAATTTATTGTTATACTTCTACATAAATATTTGTAGGGGCGCCTGGTTGGCTCAGTCGGTTCAGCGTCCAACTTCGTTTCAGATCATGATCTCGTGGTTCGTGGGTTCAAGCCCTGCATAGGGCTCTGTGCTGACTGCCAGCTCAGAGCCTGTAGCCCATTTTGTCTGGAACCTGTTTCGGATTCTGTGTCTCCCTCTCTCTCTGACCCTCTCCTACTCACGCTGTCTCTCTCTCTCTCTCTCTGAAATAAATAAAATATTTTTAAAAATAAAAAAAATAACATTTGTATTATTTAAAAATATTTATTCATTTTGAAAAAGAGAGCACTAGCAGGGGAGGGGCAGAGGAAGGGAGTGAGAGAGAATCCCATGCAGGCTCCAACCTCAGCACAGAGCCCAACACAGAGCTTGATCCCATGATCACAAGATCATGACCTGAGCTGATATAAAGAGTTGTATTCTCAACCAGCTCAGCCACCCAAGAACTCCTGTGTTATTTTTAAATACATGACAATTTCTCAGTCAAGTCAGTAACCTCTGTGACTCTATAATCGAAAGAGAAATTAGGTTTCTGTAATTGATGTATACAAAAGGCCCCTTAATGTCTCCCATTCTCTTCGCCTCTTAAGAATCTGAAAGCCTCAAATTTTATGGGTGTGCTAAAAGCTTTATAATCACAGTTCTACAGTATGTGTAATATCTTGTGTCACAGTTACACAGCTGATAATATTAGTTCTTTTTAATTTTACTAGCTGTTTGTGTCTTGGTCCAGTGTTTCCTTCAAGTTTGTATCATTAGCAAACTAATAGTATGTATAATTGGTGCATTCTAATATTAATTGAATTATAGAGACTAGATCATTTAGCATAGGAAAAATGAACATTATTTACTGTTTCCTTAGCCCAAGATAATTTCTTATGGATTCAGCTTACTATTTACTTTATTGGATAATTTCATTCACTCTGAGAGACTTACTAGTGATAGTGCAATGTGGAATTTTAATCTAAAATATATGAGATGTTCTGTTAAATTGATCTCTATTATCAATCTGATAATGTTTATATAAAAATCTGATATCATGAGAAATATAGTATATCAATATTAATGTGGCAGTGATTTACTGTTCACCTATATTATGCTTTGAGATTTTGGAGCAATTTTTGCTCTAGAACTTTTATGGGACTTATTTTCGTAACTAAGTTATTGAATTATATTTATCAGGGACTCATTCTATTGACCACTGTACTGGGTGGGAAAAAAAGTGTTCAATAAAGTAGAAGATACATAAATGAGTCAGTAGATTCAGGCAAAAATAGAAAAAAAATCAAGGAATAGTTTACTTTATTTGCTGAGTTTATAACCTGTGGAACAATGGAAAGTACTGTAAGAGTAAATTAAAATTTTTTTCTCCATTTATAAAAGGCAAATAAATTATCTTCATCTTCCCTTATTTTAAACAATGTTTCTTTGGAGATAGTATGAGGCTGAGTTTTCATTTTAATTTTTTATTAGAGATAAATCCATCTAGAGATAAGCTTTGTCTCCAGTTTTTACAATGAAGAGCTATCACCAAAGGATATCTAGATATTCTAGAGGTTATCTCTAATAACCTTTAGATTTGCAAAAACCTACCTTTGGAATTAACTCAGAGGTCTTTCAGATTTTCAGATTATTGTCACAAAGGGAAGTCCCTGTTATTTGTCAAAAATAAGAAAATCACTGTTCTTTCTCCTATTTTTCTGTATAAAATGTGTGACATTGCCCTAATTTTATAGTCACTTTTATGCCAATTTATATGCATACACATCTGTTAAGACTAACCCAGTAATTATGTTTTATTCTGTCTTTCATATTGAGATAGAAAGATTTTCTGTTAGCAGTATTGTTTTATTTATGTAGCATACATACAGACACACACATGTATGTACACATGCCGGCAGAGGAGGACATAATGAGATATTCAGAGCAAATCTTAAATCTAAATATTGTAAAACTGCATATGTATTTGTTTAAACACAGATTAGGTGTACGTAGATTTAAATCAGCAGTTCTCAAATTGTGAGTCCTGAGATAAAAAATGGATGAGAAAATATGTATAATAGATATTATGTTTTATATATATATATATTTTTTTAAATGTTTTATTTATTTCTAGGAGAGAGAGAGAGAGAGACAGCGTGAGCAGGGGAGGGTCAGAGAGAGAGGGAATCACAGA
>NW_027529203.1:1216467-1463569 GCF_008692635.1 Crocuta crocuta | reverse complement strand
CAGTCAGCACAGAGCCCGACGCGGGGCTCGAACCCACGAACCGCGAGATCATGACCTAAGCGAAAGTCGGACGCTTAACCAACTAAGCCACCCAGGCGCCCTGTTATATATATATTTTTTATTATGTTATATTATATCATGTTGTATGTCATAACAGACTTATCTGAGAAAATCAAATTAAAATAGCAAGTGAAGAAAAAATAGGAAGAAGAAAATTCAAAGGGTATCATTTCTAATTTAATATAAGCAAAAATGGAAACCATAGAAAACTGTGGACTCATGCATTTAATCTACAGGGAAGTAAAACATGTATTAAATATCTCTTTTTCTTAATGTTTATTTAGTTTTGAAAGAGAGAGAAAGAGAGGGGTGGGGAGGGGCAGAGAGACAGGGAGACATAGAATCGAAAGCAGACTCCAGGCTCTGAGCTGTCAGCAGAGTCCAGTGTGGGGCTGGAACTCACAAATCATGAGATCATGACCTGAGCTGAAGTTGGATGCTTAAACAATTGAGCCACCCAGGCACTCCTAGAGATCTCTTTTTTTAATTGTAGTAAGAACACTTAATTGGAATACTGTATCTTTAACAATTTTTTAAGTGAATAATCTAGTACATTCACAACACTGAACAAGAGAGGCACAATGTGTATAGCAGATCTTTAGAACTTAGTATTCTTACAAATCTGAAACTTTATACCCATTTAGTAGTGACCTCTCATTTCCCATCCCCTGACAAACATTGTTCTACTTTCTGTTTGTATGAGTTTGACTATCTTAAATATCATTTAAATGAGATCATGAAGTATTTGTCCTGTGACTGATGTGTCTCACTTAGTGTAATGTCCTCTAGTTTCATCCATGTTTTCAAATGCAGCAGGATTTCTTCTTTTCTTAAGGCTGACAAATTATCCATTTTATGTATATGCCATATTCTTTGTCTGTCTATGAACATTTCAATATCTTAGCAATTGCAAATAAAACCGGAAGGAATATGAGAAGTTAGATATCTCTTTGAGATTTTCATTTCAGTTATTTTGGATATATACCTCAAAGTTGGATTGCTAAATACATATTAGTTCTATTTTAAACATTTTTTTAGTGCTCACTATACTGTTTTTGATAGTAGCTGTGCCAATTTATATTCCCACCAAACAGTGTACAAGGATTCCAATTTCTCCACATGCATGCCAACATTGTTCCTTTTTTTGTGATAGTAGCCATCCTAATAAGTGTGAGGTAATATGACTCATTATGGTTTTGATTTGCATTTCCCTGATGATTAGTGATCTTGAGCATCTTTTCATATACCTGTTTACCTGATAAGAAGCTGTATGTCTTCTTTAGAAAAATATCTATTCAATTCCTTTGCTCACTTATAAATAGTGTTGTTTGAGATATACAGATGGCCAACAGACCCATGAAAAGATGCTCAACCTCACTATTCATCAAGAAAACGCAAATCAAAACTACAGTGAGATAGCACTTTATGCTTATCAGAATGGCCAAAGGCAAGAATGTTCAAAAAGACAAGTAAGAATTAAGTGTTGGTGAGAATGTGGAGAAAAAGGACACTCATGCACTGTCAGTGAGAATGTAAATTGGTCCAGATACTGTAGAAAACAGTATGGAGGTTCCTCAAAAACTTAAAATAGAAATATCATATGATCCAATTATTTCACTACTGGGTATTTATTCAAAGAAAACAAAAACACCAATTCAAAAGCTATATATAAAACTTATGTTTATGCAGCATTATTTAGAATAGCCAAGATATAGAAGCAACTCAAATGTCCATCAATAAATGAATAAAATAAGGAAGATGTGGTATACATTTATACAATGGAATATTACTCAGCCAGAAGAATGAAATTTTGCCATTTGTGATGACATGGAGGACTTAGGGTATTATGCTAAGTGAAAAAAGTCCGACAAAAACAAATATCATATTATTTTACTTATATGTGGAATCTAAAAAAAGAAAACAAACAAACAAAAAGAATCAGACCAATAAATACAGAGAACACAATGATGGATGTCACATGGAAGAGATCATAGGAGATGGGCAAATTGGGTGGTGGACTATGAGAGATACAGGCTTCCAGTTATAGAATATATGTCATTAAGATAAAAGATACAGTATAGGGAATGTAGTCAATGGTATTGTAATAACGTTGCATGGACCAATGAAATTAAATTAAAATAGCTGCTACACTATTGTGAGCACAGCATAATGTATGGAGTTGTCAAATCACTATGTTGTACATGTGAAACTAATGTAACATTGTGTATAAATTATAATAATAATACTAATAATGTGTTTTTTAGAACAGAAAAATACTGTGCCTTGTTTTTTTTCTATTGACTTGTATGAGCTCTTTCTATATTTTAGATTAAAAACTTACAGGATATATGGTTTGTAAATTTTTTTTTCTATTCTATACATTACATTTTCACTCAGTTGTCTATATTCTTCTCTGTGTAAAAGCTTTTTTAGTTTAATATAGTTCCACTAGTCTATTTTTTTTTATTGCTTTTGCTTTTAGTGTCACGTCTAAGAGACCATCACCAAGAGCTATGTAAGGGAATTTTGGGGCGCCTGGGTGGCTTAGTCGGTTAAGCGTCCGACTTTCGCTTAGGTCATGATCTCGCGGTTCGTGGGTTCGAGCCCCGCGTCGGGCTCTGTGCTGACTGCCAGCTCGGAGCCTGGAGCCTGTTTCAGTCTGTGACTCCCTCTCTCTCTGACCCTCCCCTGCTCACCCTCGCTCTCTCTCTCTCCTAGAAATAAATTAAAAAAATATTTTAAAAAAATGTTTAAAAAAAAAAAAGAGCTATGTAAGGGAATTTTTCTCCTATATATTTCCTGTAGGGGTCTTACAATTTATGTCTTTAAATGTTTAATTAGTTTTGAATTGATTTTTGAATATAGTGTTAGATAAGATTTTGCATATGGAAAGCCATTTATTAAAGCTACCATCCTTCCCACTTGTGTAATTTTGCCACTTTGTTGAAGTTTATTTGACTGTATATAGCAGGTTTATTTACAGGGTCTCCATTTTTTAATGTTTATTTATTTCTGAGAGAGAGAGAATGAGTGGGAGAGGTTCAGAGAGAGAAGGGGATAGAGGATCTGAAGCAGACTTCATGTTGACAACAGCAGAGAGCCCAATGTGAGGCTTGAACTCACAAACTGTGAGATCATGATCTGAGGTGAAATTGGTTGCTCAACTGTTTGAGCCACCCTCTGTGATTTCTATTCTATTCCACTGGTATATATATCTTATTTTTTTCATTTCATTTCATTTTTTTATTTTATTTTTTTGCCAGTATCATGCTGTTGTGGCTACCATAGCTTTGTATTACATATTGAAATCAGAAAGCATCGTGCTTTTTCTTTCTCAAGTTTCTGGGGACTTTTGTGGTTTCATATAAATTTTAGAATTTTTTTCTCTCTCTGTAAAAAGTGTCATTGGGATTTGCATAGGGATTACATTGTTTTTTTTTTTCCTTTGGGCATATAAGATATTTTAACACTGTTAAATCTTTCAACCCATGATCATGAATTATATTTCTATTTATTTGTTTCCACTTTAATTTCTGTCATTAATGTTTTATAGTTTTCAGTGTACAAGTCTTTTGCCTCTTTTGTTAAGTTTAATCATAAGTATTTTATTCTTTTTGATGGCTATTATAAATAATTGTTTTTGTTAATTCTTCTTCCAAATAATTTGTTAAATGTGTAGAAATGCCACTGATTTTTGTATGTTGACTTTAGATCCTGCAACTTTACTAGGTATAGAATGAATTTATCTCAACATAATACAGTCCATGTATGAGGAGCTCACAGCTAACATCATACTCAATAGTAAAAATCTGATAATCTCTGTTGGCAGGTGATATTATATATAAAAAACTCTAAAGACTAAACACACACAAACACACACACACATGCACACTATTAGAACTAATAAGGAACTTCTTATTCATATCTTATATTTTATGTGTTATACTTTGCTTCTTTGCATACCTTATTTAACACACACAGGGTGGTGAACATTTGTGTCTGATCACAAATTGGTATCATAAATCCCATTACAAATAGGGGTGTGGATCAGTCAGTCCAAAGAGCAGATAAGTCATAATTATTAGACTCACTGTTATAATAAAGATCTCCCATTGTAAAAATCTTTAAGATTTCGGTTATATTTACCATTGTTCCCAAAATAAATGAAATTAAATTAGGTCAATATATGATTTAAAAAATTAAATAGAGAATAGAGAATTAGAGAACACATCAATATATTTAATTAGGTCCTTCTTACCTTCATCTATTATATTTTTTAAGTGTTTGTTTATTTTTGAGAGAGAGAGAGAGAGCATGAGCAGGGAGAAGCAGAGAGACAGTGGGCAGAGGATCCAAAGAAGGCTTTGTGTTGACAGCAGACATCCTGATGTGGGGCTCAAACTCACAAACTGAGATTATGGCATGAGCAGAAGTTGAACATCTAACCAACTGAGCCACTCAGGTGCCCTGCCTTTTATTTTTCTACAATCGTTTCATTATTAGGGCCACCTGGGTGGCTCAGTCAGTTATACATCCTAACTCTTGATTTTGGCTCAGGTAATGACCTCACCCTCCTGACACTGAGCCTCATGTTAGGGTCTGTGCTGAGTGGGGAGCCTGCTTCAGATCCTCTTTTTCCCTCTCTCTCTGCCCCTCATCTCTCTTTCTCTCTCTCTTTAAATTTCTCTCTTTAAATTTCAAATTTGATCTCTTTTACACTATGTCTTTNACACACACACAAAAATACATATCTCATAACAATTTGCATTTTAGATTGACTTAATTGGTAGTCACTATTTTGGAAAAGTACATTTAATGTAAATTTAACTAATATAGTTAAAGTAATTGAAATTCATATAATCATGTATTACTTTATTAAATGTTAATATATATCTTTATTTTGTCATATGTTCTTTTTTTACTTTTTTAATGTATATTTATTTTTGAGAGACAAAGATATAAGTGTGACCTGGGGAAGGGCAGAGAGAGAGAGACCAGAATTTGAAGCAGGCTCCAGGATGTAAGCCATCTGCACAGAGCCCGATGGACGGCTCTGACAGTAGAACCATGAGACCATGACCTTAGTCAAGTTGTATGCTTAACTGACTGAGTCACCCAGGCACCCTTATTTTATCATATATTCTTAATAATTTTTTATAAATACAAAATTAGATATTAGCCAAAATTTTTTATTTGAATTTATCAAAGTAGGAGTATTATGACACTTTTAATGCTTTCAATGAACCAACCAGCATTCAATAAAGATTGAATGTTTTTTAATATATAAAAGCAAGGTAAATGCTATTAGATTTAAAAGCTTATTGGTTGATATTAAAATGCATTTCACAATCTGTTTTTAAAATAAGTGCTCACTAATGGGTGTCATTATTCATTTGTGAAGAATGCTTGGAGCAATGTTTTAAAATAGGTGCAGTTTTAATTCAGTTTCCATATCCACTTATTTTATAATTTACTCGTTTGTCCCCTTTTGTACCCAGCTCACCAAGTACTCTCATGGTGCTGTTAATGCTTCCTGCCTGCAAACCAATTGATTCCACATTGACTTACTATTTTTTTCTTCTATTCTTTTAAAGATTATTTCTACTTTAAAACCTGCCCAACAGAGGGGTCACACAGGATATTTTAGAGGATGGGAAGGACAAACATCTAAATGTAAAACTGAAGATACCAATAACAAGTTATTGAAAAATAATTTTGGAGATATATCCATTTCAAGATTTATAGTTACTTTTAGATTACTGGATGCATGCAGAGTGCCACCAAATCTACCAAAATTTATGTGTCTTTTTCAGATCTGGAAAAAAAAAAGGAAACTATAGTTAAAGCAACCATGTTTTAAGTGGCCTCATCCTCATGTTGAAGTGTTTAGTAAGTTCCCACCTGCTTGAAATTTCCTTTCACAGTAGATATGCACCATTGCCTTTGATTATCTCTTCTGAAATTCTTTGATTGGAATTACTCCTCAGGGCTAAACCATGAATGCATACACCCACTTAGTTGTTAACAGCCTCCAAAAACAAACAAACAAACAAAGCAGCAATCTGCTTGCTCATAATACAGGAATTGTGCCAAAACTTTGCTAAATAATTCCCTGACTAGAGAGGATACGGACACAAATATTCCACAAACAACATCGCTTTATAAATGCCCCTGAGACTAATTCACATCTGGAAGATAGCCTTGTTGTGGACTGGTTAATTAGAAATCTAATTTCTTCTTCATATGCATGTTTCTACATACAAGTCATAGGAATGGTCTAAAGCAATTAATGTAAAACTGTGCTGCAGAGACACTCATTAAATACTTGAATAATATGTGCAATTTTTTTATAGAGAGGTCAGAATGATTAAAAGAACAACTAGAAATTCATTGACTGAGCTAATATTATTTTTAGGATAAAAGTTTAAAGTGCTCTACAAGAAAGTGGTCATTTGAGTGTGATACTAACTGCAGAAGACATTCCCTGCAGAGTTCTGGCACAATGCCTAGTATTTTAGAAGACATTTAGCTTTGACTCAAACTTTGGAAGAAAAAAATGGAATAGTTCTTTTTCTCAAATATGCTCCCTAACTATGGTTATTATCTTAAGAATGATTTATTTACTCTTATCACAGAACACATTTTGGTAGCAAATTGACTGATCTGAAGAGATATTCTTTCATTCTTATTTCAACATGGTTTATTCATTGCAATTGGAATATTTCAAGAATCAATTGAGAAGAACATTTAGACATTATGTCTAAAGCCTAGCTTAGAATCATAGCATATTAAAAACAGAAGGAGAGAAAAATATTTAAGCATTTTAATTTTATAATTACACTGTAATACTAAATATTGTAAAGGTAATAAAATTAATGGCAATCTACCAAAATACACATAAATGAAATTCTCAGTCTAAGACCTGTGTAGTAATAGTAAAATGCTCTGAAACTCAAAGTATCTTATTCACTATCCCACAGTAATGAATTGGACTCTCTTTAAAGTGTAGATAGGAGAAAGACTATCTATAGTAGTATTCATATTGTTGTCTTCAAATGAATTATATTCTGAAAAGGGAGGATACATTAACAAATGTTGAAGAATTTTGGAGATTACAAAGCCATACCATTTGAGGGGGAGGGGCAAGATTTGAAGATACATGTGAATTCAGGATTGCTGCTATTGTTTTATAAAAATATCAGAATGTAAGTGTTGGAGGTATATAATAAATTAAAAATTTTCTCTTTAGAAGAGTTTTTTCTATATAAGAAAAGTAGAAGATACAATGCTTTGCCACTACTCACAGTCACACACACATTCATACACACTCACCTACGTACATACCTTCTTCAACATGCTAGTTTTGTTGCCTTTATAAAATGATTTGTAAGTCGTTTTTAACACTAGTCTCAGCGTAAGCTTAAAATAACATATTTTGGTCTGTCTTAGTGAGTGAGTTCTGATTGGCAGGGAATGTATGGAGGTACATCACTGGAAACCTAAAGTTGTTAGTGCACAAGTTAGCTAGGAGATAGGTATCTGTTAAAGTTGGACTTGTTATAGAAATAGGAAAAGTTAAGATAATAGAGATAACTTTCCAGAACCAACACAATTACTTAAGAAAATTACATTTTGGGGGGAAAGGCAAGATGGTGGAGAAGTAGGGAGCTCCGTACATTTTGCTCGCCCCCATCTCTCAAACTGAGGAGGCCTAAAGCCATAGGACACTGAACCGCAAGAGTCTGGGAGGAAAAGAGACAGAGTCCACTAAGAAGACAACCTCATAGGTACATGAGTGGGAACTGGGGAAGATAAAAATGGGCCGGGACCTGGAGACACAGAGGGAGGGGAGGGAACCCCCTTTGCGGGAAGCAGTGGTGAATGGAAGGGAAGAGAAAGAGCAGCTGAAACTGCTCATAGAACTGTCCCGGGAGAAGAGAAAAACCTTCTGCCCGGGTTGGAGAAGGATCCTATTTCTAGTTGTGGTGCTTTCTTTGGGCTGGGTCCCCTGGTCCTAGGTGGCGCCAGGAGAAACTGCTCTGCTGCTCTCTCAGCTGGATTCCCAGCAGGGAAGTGGCCTGGCCTGCGGGATTACATTTGGGGCAGTATCAATAAAGCAAACAGACTAAGACCTGGAAACGAGTTGGGACTTGGGACATAGAACACAGCCCACCATGGCTATGCCTGGGGCACAGGGAGATCGGACCCAAAAGAGTGATTTGCAACACTTGGTTCCAGAAGGAACTGGGGCATGGCCAGTTTTCTCCCCACAATCACTGAGGCGGGACCTCAGGAAGCTGCCCAAAGGACCACAGTGGAGGCTAAGACCTGCCTACACCAAACCACACCCATCCCCGCTAGAGAGCTGCTTTTCTTTTTTTGGTTTCCACCAGAGCCCAGGGCAAGATTAACATGGATGCACTGCCGTGATTAATTCTAGATCAATTCTTTCTATTCTGATACATTTTCCCTTGTCCAATTCATATCCCTCCCCTCTGCTGGACTGGGGCTCTGGTCATTGGTTTGCTTAAACAGTTACATTTAATACATTTTCTAGATGTATATTCTACACCTCCACCTTTACCTTCCTATCTCAATCTCTCTCTCTCTGGAGTAACAGACTATATAGTTTCTCTGAGTAACACTATCTTTGTTTCTTTCTCATCTCCTACCATATTCTCCTCTTTCTCTCTCTGAATTAAGCCTCTTAGTCTCTCTGCCTGGTCATTGTCCAATTTTGCTCTCTCCCCACCCCTGTCATTTCTCTTTGTATATGCTCTTCCATCAGCACTGCATACACCCTGCTCTTTATTTGTAGCTGGGAATTCTGGTTTTATGCTTTTAGACTGTCCTTTGTCTTTTGGGTTTTTTTCTTTTTCTTTTTTTTCTTTTCTTTTTCCCTTTTGATTTGCTTGTTTGTTGGATTTGTCTGTGCATTTGAGTGCCTTTGTTCCCTGTGTGTTTGTCTGCCTGTTTTTCTTTCCTCAAGAAACAAGCTAAAGTACACATGGTGGAGAGTCCCAATACCAATATAAGTAGGGAAATAAAATAACCAAAGTCTCAACAAGAGAGACCAAGAGACAGCATTCAAAGAACACTTCCTGAATGGACAGGCCCTGGACAGTCAATGAGGCTCTTTAATATAGCAGTACTGGCAGGTGCAGAGCACATAGCAAGCTTTTAAAACTAACAGGAGACAAAGCTAGCCAAAATGATGAAACAGAAGAATTCTCCTCTAAGGAAATTCCAGGAAGAAATGACAGCTAAAGACCGGCTTAAAACAGATATAAGCCACATAACTGAACAAGAATTTAGAACAATAGTCATAAAAGTAACTGCTGAGCTTGAAAAAGGCATGGAAGACGTCAGAGAAGCTATTGCTACAAAGACTATGGAGCTTAAAAATAGTTGTGATGGATTAAAAAAATGCTATAAATGAGTTACATAATAAAATGGAGCTGTCCAATGCATGGATTGAAGGGTCAGAAAGGAGAATACGTAAATTAGAAGACACAATTATAAAAAAAGAGGAAGCCAAGAAAAAGAGAGATAAACTGATCCAGGAGCATGAAAGGAGAGTTCAAAAACTGAGTGATACAATCCATTGGAACACTATCCATATCATAGGAATTTCAGAAGAGGAAAAGAGAGGGAAAGATGCTGAAAGAGTATTTGAACAAATTATAGCTGAAAACTTCCTCAATCTGGGGAAGGAAACAGACATTGAAATCCAAGAGGCACAGAGAACTCCCCTCAGACATAACTTGAATCGATCTTCTGCATGACATATCATAGTGAAACTGGCAAAATATAAGGACAAAGAGAGAATTCTGAAAGCATCTAGGGATAAAAGGGCCCTAACATACAAAGGGAGACCTATCAGAGTCGTTACAGACCTATCTACTGAAACTTGGCAGGCCAGAAAGGAATGGCAGGAAATCGTCAATGTGATGAACAGAAAAAATATGCAGCCAAGAATCCTCTATCCAGCAAGCCTGTCATTCAGCATAGAAGGAGAGATCAAAGTCTTTCCAAATAAACAAAAATTGAAAGAATTTGTCACCACCAAACCAGCCCTACAAGAAATCCTAAAGAGGACTCTATGAGGGAAATTTTGCAAGGAACACAAGATACTAGAGACACCACTACAAACAAGAACCCTACAAAGAACACAATGACTCTAAACCCATATTTTTCAATAATAACACTGAACGTAAATGGACTAAATGCTTCAATCAAAAGACACAGAGTAGGAGAATGGACAGAAAAGTAAAATCCATCTATTTTCTGTCTACAAGAGACTCATTTTAGACCTTAGGGCAACTTCAGATTGAAAGTAAGGGGATGGAGAAATATCTATCATGCTACTGGAAGTCAAAAGAAAGTTGGAGTAGCCATACTTATATCAGACAAACTGGACTTTAAAGTAAAGGCAGTAACAAGGGATGAAGAAGGGCATTATATAATAATTACAGGGTCTATCCATCAGGAAGAGCTAACAATTATAAATGTCTACGCACCAAATACAGAAGCACACAAATACATAAAACAATTCATCACAAACAGAAACAACCTTATGGATAAGAATGTGCTGATAGCAGGGGACTTTAATACTTCACTTACAGCAATGGATAGATCAACTAGACAGAAAATCACTAAAGAAACAATGGACTTGAATGACAATTGGACCAGATGGATCTGACAGATATATTTAGAACTCTACATTCTGAGGCTATGGCATCACTTTGACTCCCAGGCCAGACAGAGACCCAAAGAAAAAAGAGAACTAAAGGCCAATATCCTTGAATAAGGTTGCAAAAATCCTCAACAAGATACTTACAGATCGAATTCAATAGCACATACAAAGAATTATCCACTAAGATCAAGTGGGATTCATTCTAGGTTACAGGGCTGGTTCAATAGTTGCAAATCAATCAATATGATACATCACATTAACAAAACAAAAGGTAAAATGATATTGTTCATAGATGCAGAAAAAGCATTTGACAAAATACAGCATCCCTTCTTAATAAAGACACTCGAGAAAGTTGGGATAGAAGGAACTTAAACATCATAAAAGCCATTTATTAGAAGCCCTCAGGTAATATCATCTTCCCAATGGGGAAAAACAGAGCTTTCCCCCTGAGATCAGGAACACGACAAGGATGTCCACTGTCACATTTTTTGTTTAACATAGTGCTGGAAGTCCTAGTGTCAGCAATCAGACCACAAAAGGAAATAAAAAGCATCAGAATTGGCAAAGAAGAAGTCAAACTTTCACTTTTCGCAGGCAACATGACACTCTACATAAAACCCAACAGACTCCACCAGAAGCCTACCAGAACTGATCCATGAATTCAGCAAAGTCACAGGGTACAAAATCAACGTACAGAAATTGGTTGCATTTTTATACACCAACAATGAAGCAACAGAAAGAGAAATCAAGAAACTGATCCCATTCACAATTGCACGAAAAAACATAAAATACCTAGGAATAAACCTAAAGATATAAGAGATCTGTATGATGAAAACTATAGAAAACTTATGAAGGAAATTGAAGAACACACAAAGAAATGGAAAAACATTCCATGCTCATGGACAGGAAGAATAAATATTTAAAATGTCATCACTACCCAAAGCAATCTACACATTCAGTGCAATCCCAATCAAAATTTCACCAGCATTCTTCTCAAAACTAGAACAAACTATTCTAAAATTTGTATGGAACCACAAAATACCCCGAATAGCCAAAGTAATACTGAAGAAGAAAACCAAAACGGGAGGTATCACCATCCCAGACTTTAGCCTCTACTACAAAGCTGTCATCATCAAGACAGTATGGTATTGGCACAAAAACAGACACATAAACCAATGGAATAGAATTGAGAACTCAGAATTGACTACAAATGTATGGCCAACTAAACTTTGACAAATCGGGAAAGAGTATCCAATGGAAATAAGACAGTCTCTTTAACAGATGGTGCTGGGAGAACTGGACAGCAACATGCAGAAGAATGAAACTAGATCACTTTCTCACACCACACACAAATATAAACTCAAAATGGATGAAGGACTTGAATGTGAGACAGGAAACCATCAAAGCCCTAGAGTAGAAAGCAGGAAACAACTTCCTTGACCTTAACTGCAGCAATTTCTTACTTGACACATCCCCAAAGGCAAGGGAATCAAGAGCAAAAATGAACTATTAGGACCTCACCAAGATGAAAAGCTTCTGCACGGCAAAGGAAACAATAAAACTAAAAGGCAACTGATGGAATGGGAGTAGATACTTGCAAATGACATATCAGATAAAGGGCTAGTATCCAAAATCTATAAAGAACTCACCAAACTCCACACCCAAAACACAAATAATCCAGTGAAGAAATGGGCAGAAGACATGGATAGACCCTTCTTCAAAGAGGACACCCAGATGGCCAACAGACTCATGAAATGATGCTCAGCATCCCTCCTCATCAGGGAAATGCAGATCAAAACCATACTGAGATACCACCTCACGCTGGTCAGAGTGGCTAAAATGAAGAAATCAAAGACTATAGATACTGGTGAGGAAGTGGGAAAACGGGCACCCTCCTGCACTGTTGGAGGGAATGTAAACTGGTGTAGCTCCTCTGGAAAACTGTGTGGAGGTTTCTCAAAAAAATTAACAATAGAACTCCCCTATGACCCACAATAGCACTGCTAGGAATTTACGCAAGGGATACAGGAGTGCTGGTGCATAGGGGCACATGTACCCCAATGTTCATAGCAGCATTATCAACAATAACCAAAACATGTAAAGAGCCTAAGTGTCCATCAGTGGACAAATGGATTAAGAAGATGTGGCTCATCTATATGATGGAATACTACATGGCAATGAGAAAGAATGAAATCTGGCCATGTATAGCAACTTGGATGGAACTTGAGAATGTTATGCTGAGCGAAATAAGTTAGGCAGAGAAAGACTGATACCATATGTTTTCACTTATAAGTGGATCAGGAGAAACTTAACAGAGGATCATGGGGGAGAAGGGGAAAAATTGTTAGGGAGAGGGACAGAGGCAAACCATGAGAGACCCTTGAATACTGAGAACAAACTGAGGGCTTATGGGGTTGGGGGAGAGCGGAAGGGGGTGATGGGTATGGAGGAGGGCACTTGTTGGGATGAGCACTGGGTGTTATATGGAAACCAACTTGACAATAAACTATGAAAGAAAAAAATGACATATTTTGATTTTATATTCCTAAGCATATCACCTGGAGTAAGTTGATCAAATTTGAAGGAATACTAATATTGTACATACAGCTAATAGCAATCATACTAACTAAAATAGTTAACCTAAATAAGGTTAAATGTGTATACGATGCATTGTACAGTTAGATTTGCAATAAGAAAAATGTATGCCTCCCTCCACCTTCCCCATATAAATTGCCCTCCATTTGAAACTACAAAGGCAGTCTTGCAATATTTCTCCAAAGTCGAAATTAAGGAGTCCCAGCAAATAAAAATAAAACAATACCAGGCCTCACTTTAACTAGGACCCTTTCAGAGTCTATATGACAAAATCAATCCCATATGTCCGAATCCATATAAACAAATCAAACCGTGAACTGGTTGCAGAGCAGGGAGTTTCTTGACAGCCTCCCCTTGTTAATAAGACATAATACTAAAATAATCATATTGCTTATTAGTATCACAAAGTTTATTCCAAGTTTGTAAGTCAGAAATCAATCATGGGATAACTTATACTTTAGGGTATTTAAGAATTTTATAAATTTCAACCAATATTCATTTAACATTTTTTTCTCACATTATAGTGTACTTCATTCTCTGGTTTCTACTCTGCCATGGTGCTACACAAGCTTAGCATAACAGAAGTCTATGTCTTTGATTAAGTTAAACTTTGGTATCTTTTAACATGTAGAATATTCCTAGGGTAGAGTGAGTCAGAACCTGGTCTCTTATTATTGCTAGGACTGAGAACTAGAGGTGAGCATTTTTTTTTCATTAAAGTAGTAAGAAATATAATAAAATAGGTCTTCCAAGAGACCACACATACATCACACACACACTTATGCATATCCACCTTCTTTACCTCTAGATCATCCATACTCACCATTAGTCTCAAATCATCAAGACAAAGTAAAGTAAATATATGTGACTTTAAATGTTGGGAACCATTTCTGAACTCATAAACTGAGAAAAAAACTCCTTGTGAGGTTAAGGTAAGTTGCATGGACTCTTACCTCAGATGGCGACCGTTATCCACCCCCACCCAATTGTTTCTGCTTGAGTACTAACCTCCAAGACATAGTGTTGATTGGTATTTTGAGTGGCTTATTCTGGCCTTGATATGCTGATTGCACCTTGTGAAGGAACCTATTGTAGGAACTTCTTCTTTTGTGACTATGGGAGCAAATATTTGTGTTTCCTGAAAAACCTGTTTTTCTTAATACTTCCCCTTAAGCAAACAGGCTGTTGACCCCTGCTCACAAAGAACTAACTTTGCCTTTTTTACAATAAAAACATTGTCTTGTATGCTAAAGATACCTTCCTTCTCCCTAGGATAAGGATCTAAATCACCTACCTCAATCACTATTGATAAAGGTTATGCATGAGTCTTCTACAAATCTACGTTCTGGGAAATTCCTACATATCAAAGAAATTTGTCATCAGAAATCATTGTCTAAGGCAAATGCCACTTCTGTGCTGTCCCCCAAACACTTAATTATATAATAAAGTTGAGCCCCGGTCAGAGAAGAGATGCCTGCCTGGTGATCAGAAAGAATTTCTCCTGGCTTTCTCATCCCTCCCTCCCCAACACCGTCCATCCTTCAGGGACCCCTGGACCTTGCCGAAACAGGACTCCAGCATTTNGGCTTATTCTGGCCTTGATATGCTGATTGCACCTTGTGAAGGAACCTATTGTAGGAACTTCTTCTTTTGTGACTATGGGAGCAAATATTTGTGTTTCCTGAAAAACCTGTTTTTCTTAATACTTCCCCTTAAGCAAACAGGCTGTTGACCCCTGCTCACAAAGAACTAACTTTGCCTTTTTTACAATAAAAACATTGTCTTGTATGCTAAAGATACCTTCCTTCTCCCTAGGATAAGGATCTAAATCACCTACCTCAATCACTATTGATAAAGGTTATGCATGAGTCTTCTACAAATCTACGTTCTGGGAAATTCCTACATATCAAAGAAATTTGTCATCAGAAATCATTGTCTAAGGCAAATGCCACTTCTGTGCTGTCCCCCAAACACTTAATTATATAATAAAGTTGAGCCCCGGTCAGAGAAGAGATGCCTGCCTGGTGATCAGAAAGAATTTCTCCTGGCTTTCTCATCCCTCCCTCCCCAACACCGTCCATCCTTCAGGGACCCCTGGACCTTGCCGAAACAGGACTCCAGCATTTAAACTGAAGAGCCTAAGTAACGTCATCTTGAGATTAAGGCCTCCATTAAGAGCAACCTCGGGCTACATGTAGCCCCTGTTCCAGAAAAAGCCTCAGATTGTTCAAGGCTAAAGCCACCCTCAGACCACTCTCAGATCAGCTAAACATTTCTGTGGTCTGAGTCAAGGCTGGGAACTGCAGACAAATTAACCAATTACTCACCACTTGCTTAAACCCTACGTAGGCCCTTTGAGCTCACCTCATAATTAGTCATTTTCAAAAGATACTCAAAGGTCATGATTGGGTCCCCGCCAAAAGTAATGGACACCTCACAGATACTGAATAGTCAAAACTATTACCTTGGATGCTGTACAATTGTAATTGGAACTTATGTAATGATGTCATACGTACAACGTGTGCACTGTAACAGCCCCATCCCTTACCCCATAAAAACCCTACTCACTCTTGTTCTGGGCTTCACCTTGCTGCCATTACACCGGTAGATAGGTGAGCCCCTGGTCAAGCTTGTAATAAAGACCCTTATGTACTTGCATCGGTGTCAGCTCCTTGGTGGTCTCTGGGGACTCATGAATGGGACACAACAAAACACTTTTCACAAATGTCTATGATGCTTATTGTAATCAAATAACTCAAATTTCATATGTATGGGTATGTGTTTTAGTGTGTGTGTGTGTATAAAATCTACCTACACTATATATCTACTATCTGCCTATTTTCATTAATGATTCACTAGATTTGATGATGTATGTATGGGAGAAACAGGGAAGCACAGAATGAATGATTTATCTTACATCTTTAATCCAGTTGGGGATAATCCTGTCTAGCTGTGTTTGTAAAGGAAGGTAATTGGTTTAGATTTTATTTAGTCTCCAATTCAAAAACCTCTTTCACCTTCTAGTAATGCTGAAAAGATATTTTCCTTTCTTTTGATTATGTTCTTTCCTAGCTGGAACTAAGATAAGTACCACATCCTCTTAAGAGCTAACTAATTATTCCACAATTATATTACCCAATTAATGATCTGATCTTCTCCTAGTCTATTTGAAAATGTTAACCTCAAAATTGGACATTTTTAAATGACTCCATCACAGAAAGTGGCTTTGCAATTTAGATATTATTTTAATTTTTATGCACATTTTCTGGGCAACTACTTAGCCCGTTTTGTGTTAAAGTAAAATATGTTAATGTTAATGGTGGCAAAATGTCTCAATTTTATCCATTTTACTTCCTCTAGAATAAGGTAAAGGATTATGGTTGTTCTGAGTATGTAAAATCCATAAAAGATACAAAAAGTCAGTATCACAGTAAAGTGGAAAGACAACTGGAAAGGGGCATTAGATATAACAGTCCAACCATCTCATTTTTTTCTTCCTGGTAGATACAAATTTCAAAAAAAAATTGAGAAGAGAAGAAGTATTAAATATTTATTGACAAGCCATCTGTCTCAAATGGCTTAAGGGCATATCTGGTTTAATTTTAAATTTAACAAAATTACTCTTCAATATATCTTCAACATTATGAGTTTCCAGAATAGAAACAATTGCAAATGTGTCAAGTTCTCGTTACAGAAGCTAAACTTCTTCAAGAAAGTTATTAAAATGATTCCTATTAATCAAAGGACTCTAGATGCTGGCGAGGATGTGGAGAAACAGGCATCCTCCTATATTGCTGGTGGGAATGTAAACTGGTGCAGCCCCTTTGGAAAACGTGTGGAGGTTCCTCAAAAAATTAACAATAGAACTCCCCTATGACCCAGCAATAGCACTGTTAGGAATTTACCCACGGGATACAGAAGTGCTGATGCATAGGGGCACATGTACCCCAATTTCATTACAGCACTTTCAACAATAGCCAAAACATGGAAAGAGCCTCAATGTCCATCAACTGACAAATGGATCAAGAAGATGTGGTTTATGTATACAATGGAATACTACATGGCAATAAGAAAGAATGAAATGTGGCCATGTGTAGCAACATGGATGGACCTTGGGGGTGTTATGCTGAGCGAAGTAAGTCAGGACAAATATCATATGTTTGCATGTATAGGGGGATTAGGAGGAACTTAACGGAGGACCATGCGGGAGAAGAAGGGGAAATATAGTGGGGGGTGGGGGAGGGAGGCAAACCATGAGAGATTCTTGAATGCCGAGAACAAACTGAGGGCTGATGGGGGTGGGACGGAGGGGAAGGGGGGTGATGGGCATGAGGAAGGCACTTGTGAGGATGAGCGCTGGGTGTTATATGGAAACCAACTTGACAGTAAACTAAAAATAAAATAAAATAAAATGATTGCTATTAAAATTACAAACATATATAGAGCTATTAGTGAAGGAACAGAATTAAACTTAATCTTCATATTGAACTTTTGTTTGTTTCTAATTCTTAATTTGCATAATCATTTTCTTTATTTTTATAATAAAAACCTAGCTCCCTTGAATAATCAGTATAGGCTAACACACAGATTGAAATCATATTACTGAAGAAATATTTTTATTTGCTCTTAAAAATAAGCAGGTTGGTATGTATTCATTGTACATTGAAACATTTTTCAATTTAACATATTTTCAACTGCATTGCAAAGCAGGGAATGAAGAATAACTTTGCAGAAAATAAAGAACATACAGTATAGTAATTATATTACTCAATGACAGAGAAGTACAGGAGCAGTGGAAAATGTATGATACTAGGAAGTCTGGTAATTGCTAGGGTATGTTGATTTCTGTATATTTATTTGCTCAGATGCACCAAGTAAAATATAATCTAGTTATCAAAGGAAGGGTCTACATTTTAAAGTGCTTTAAGTCAACATAACACATTTTATGCATTCAGCTCTTAATAATTTTTCTCTCATTGTAACAGAGCTTCAAATTGGCATATCCATGGGGCATATACAGGAAAGAGGAAATGATATTTTACTAACTTTGTCAACTAAGATTATTTTTGTTCCTCAATCTCCTATCTGATATATTATAAACCTAACATGTTTAGACATATAGTTTTCTTTACTTCATTATGATTCTTTTGAATGTGGATGTAGTTTCAATGTCCAAGAACATTCATTAAATAAATTTGATTTGTTTATTGTGTACTTTTGAGTAATTCATGATAGTTTTGCAGAAGTAGAAAAAATCCTAAAATTGATATATTAAGTGAACTCAGGTAACCATAAAAACTTGAAACAGTATGTCCATATGCAAAATAATTACTTTGTGTATATGCGTGGTATTCTCTAAAAACCAAATATGAATTTATAGAAGTTTTCTTGTTTTCTGTTTTTTGTATGTTGTCTTCTCTGACAATTTTTATTTCATTTATTCTCCTTGCCATTGATTTTATTTCTTCTTTTTTAATTTTTTAAGATGTAAGTTGAAGTGAAATAACTTTCTTCTTTCAGGATTATTTTGGGGCTTCTTTGGACTATTTTAAGCTCCTTTATCAATATGTACGTGTGTGTGTGTGTGTGTGTGTGTGTGTGTGTAATACAGAATTACATAACTTTACTGGTGAACTCTACCAAGTATTTCATGAAAAAATAGTATAAATTCAATTTCTTCTAAAAAAGTTGAACAAAGAGGATGTATTTCCCAACACACTCACTGTATGAAGGTATCATTTATTCTGATGCCAAAACTAGATAAAGATATTATAAGGAAAAAAAAAACACAGATCAATATTTTTCATGAAAAAAAAGTAAATACTTTAAACAAAATTTAAGGTATTAAACCCAAAAATGTGTAAGAAAGATAATTCGTCATGACCAAGTGAGCTTTATATTAAGAATGAAAGGTGATTTATACAGAAATAGGCACAGAGAATTAGATAAAATGAGGAGACAGAAGAATATGTCCCAAATAAAAGAATAGGACAAAATCACAGCAAGAGACCTAAGGGAAGTGTAGATAAGTAATATGCTGGATAGAGAATTTAAAATAGTGATCATAAAATACTCACTGGACTTGGGAAAATAGTGGAGGAGAGCAGTGAGACACTTAACTCAGGTAAAAAAAAAAAAAGAACCAATCAGAGGCGAAGAACACAATAAATGAAATAAAAAATATACTGGATGAGATTAATAGTAGACTAGAATGTTAAGAGACAACATGATCATCTATAACAGAAAGGATGACAGAATCTACTGAAATGCTACTAGAACTCATCAGTTTGTTTACCAAAGTGGCTGGATATAAGATTGATATTCCAAAAAAACAAATCATTTGAATGTTTTTCAACTTGCAATAAACAGTTGGAAATTGAATTTAAAAAGTATTACCATTTTAAGATAATATCGAAAATGTAAAATACATAGGGATAAATCAGAACTTACATAAGACCTTTACACTGAGTAATGCAAAGTATTGCTGAAATAAGTTATAAGAGAATTAAATAAGCTCAGAGAAAAACCATGTTCATAGTTCAGAAGACTCAACACAGTTAAGATGGCAATTTTCCTAAAATAATCTAAAGATTCAGGGCATTTCCAATTAAAACACAAGCAGGTGTTTTTGGTAGAAATTGAAGCCTGACTATAAAATTCATATGAATATACAAGGAATCTGGAATAGACAAAATAACTTTGAAGGAGAAAAAAGTTGAATGACTAACACTATTTAATTTCAAGAATTATTATAAAGCTATAGTTACCCCCAAAGTGAGGTATTCATATGAAAATAGATGTGTAGATCAATAAAGCAGAATAGAGATTCCAGAAATAGACCCCTCATATTTGGACAATGGATTTTTAATGAAGGTGGAAAGACTAGTAGTAAAATCTACCTCTTCAGCAAATGATGATGGACCAACTGGATATAAAACAAAACAAAATAAAACAAAACAAAACTTGGACTTTAATTTTCCATTATTAGTAGAAATTATTTTAGAATGAGCCTGAGTCCTAAGTTTAAGAACTAAAGTTATAAAACTTCTAGAAAACGGCATAAGAGAAAATGTTTGTGACCCAAATTAGGAGGATATAATTTAGAAACACCAATAAAACCATGATACATAGTAGAAAAGCATGATAAAAGTCACTGTTAAAAGAATGACAATATAAAAGAATGTGAGAAAATACTTATGAATCATATAGGTGATAAAGTAGTTTTTTCCAGAATATTTGTTTCAAAATCCAATAAAATAAAACAAACAGCCAAATAAAAATGGGCAAAAGTCTTTGGCAGTTATCTTACCAAATCTGACATACAGATGCAAATTAGCAGAAGATAATATACTCTAGAACATTACTTACTAGAAAAACACAAATGATAAACACAATGAAATAACACAAACATCTATTAGAAAGTCAAACAAGAAAGACTTGATTCCATATGTTAACAAGAATGTAAAGTTACTGGAACACTAATAGAATGTTGGTGGGAATGTAAAATAGTGCAGCTATAATCTGAGAGTCCTTAGTGTACATGCTGCTGAAGTGAGCACTTGAGAGTTCTTAATACGTTAAACATATAGCAATCATATGGTTGAAGCATTGTATTCCTAGGTATTTGTGAAAGAGAAAATAAGGCATATGTCCACACAGAGATTTGTATATAAATATTAACAGCAACTTTATTTATAATAGCTCCAATATTGGAAACAAACCAATGTCTATCAGCAGGGAAACTGATAAACTGTGATATGTACATGTAATAGAGTGCTACATAGGATAGGATAGGATAGGATAGGATAGGATAGGATAGGATAGAATAGAAAGAAGAGAAATAAAGACTATAGATCACACTCTGAGTGTTGCTGCTCTATAGAGTACTCAGAATAATGGCAGTTATTCCACTTTAAAAAATTTTTTTGAAATGAATTTCCATTCCATTAGAAAGCTTGTGATGGTGCTGTATGTTTTGTTTCATGTTTTAGGTTTTATCAGTAGGTTTTAGGTTTTATTCATATCTGGCTGATTCACAAAGCTCACACTCGTCTTCCTGATCATTCATCAAATAAAAAATTGTTGAAATATTAATATCACACAATGCTAGGGTGTGATATGTAATGACTTTTTTCAATAACTATTTTTCCAAGGTTGAATGTGACCAGAAAACTAATGGAAATATATGAATATTCAAATGTATATTCAAAGGCAGGTTGATGCTACTTAAGGTACGTAATATAGAGTAAGTTTACCTTGCCTAAATAAGTTGGACCCTGGGGTGACAGGGCAAGAAGGAATGGATGGTCCAGTGTGGATCCAGCACTATTACTACAACAACAAAATATATGACAGATTCTAATTCTTATTGTGGCTCTTTGCGTAAGAATATACTCATTTCATTTTGGTCTTTCTGACTATTAACAAAGCATTGAAAGGAGCTCTGGAGGTGTATGTGTATGTAACTGATTTGCTGCCCCAGGTAGGAGTGGTTTTCATTAGCGGATAGTTGCAGGGAATAATTATTTCCAAAAGTAAATAATCACATTCAGCACAGACATTTCACATTTTTAGAACCTATCCATCCATTTTTTTTTCTGTGAATATGAATGTTTTTATTCCACCTGTCATTCTTCCTTTCTTATGATTCCTATTTTCAATTTCCATGGTGATATTTTCCATCTTCCAGTTACTTCCAGTCTTTCTTCTGATAATAATAACTACCATAATTTTTTTGAGAATTACTATATTTTCAGAAACTGCTAAGTTGTTTAAATATATTATCTCAGTGACCTGGTATTATTTTTTCTTTTTTTTAAACAATTTTCAGAGGCATTGCACAAACTGCTCTGGATGTCATTACAAGTAAAGAACTGGGTGTCAAACTAAAATCTATTTGACTTCAGAACTCAACTCTTAGCTACAATATTGCCTTAATAATAATGCAGGGCATATCATGAAAACAGAATAGATTTTGCAGCAGACAACCTTACCATGAGACTTTTTTCCTACTTTCACTGATCAAAATATTTCCAACTCAGTATAGAGAAAAGATATCTATTCTATAAAACATTAAATAGCAGGTACATATTTTTAAAAGTGACAATGGAAAAGAGTCCTCCTATTTGGCAACACATAGTCATTAATCAGGCTTTTAAAATTTGCAAGGAAAAGAAATGTACACTTCCCTTTGGTGAATATGTTCTGTAGAAATACATAAAAGAATATGAGGTAGTACTTTTATATCACACGCACTATGGACTATATACTGAAACTGACAAGCACCCTAGGCTTTATAGGAATCTGATGAGTTAGTGTCAGTTGGGGGAAGCAAAGTGAGAAGAGGTTCAGATTTTCTTTGTTCACACACCATTTATACTTTCCAGATAAGAAGATTTAATTGGGCAGGTGTACCTCCATTTAATCTGCAGTGACCTTATTGTGTAGAATTAAATACATAATCTCTGTTCTTTTACATGGTGGCCATTGACCCTAGCAAATTAATTCTTGGTTGCAATCAGTTACAGGTAGAGTTATAGGACTGGGTTAGTTTTTTAAGTGGCATAAGCAATGATTCCTAGGGGTCAATTAACCATTGTAAGGCCAGTTTTGGCAGGTTTGTTTTTTGTTTTTTCAGAGTGCTGTTATGTGACAGACATGGACTCTGAAAGTTCATGGACTTCTGCAACATATACTGTACACAATGATAGATCTCAACTCTATAATTAACTCTATTTTTGTTAATAATAACAATAAAAACAAAAGGTATTTGTTCGACCCAACCCCATGAAAATCAGTTACCAGAAAAATTCATGTAAAAATTGCATGTGTCTAATTTATTACATTTTCTACTGTGTAATGAATAAATGATACTAAATATCAAACATGGTCAAACAGGAAGCAAAATGAGAAGAGATGAAGAGAGAATGATGAATACGGATATTCCATTTTAAACACTGAGCTATTAAGGATGTGTTCAATAAAATATTGTGGGGTTTTGTTTCAGTTTGACACAAACATTTCAATATAAAAAATTTAAGAGTAAATTTCAATTATTTTACTTCTAGACAAAATGTGGGTATATTTTTTTAAAAAGATTATTTATTTTGAGAGAGAGTGAGAGAGTGCTAGAGCAAGTGGGGGAGGGG
This sequence comes from Crocuta crocuta, assembly GCF_008692635.1. NCBI lineage: Eukaryota > Metazoa > Chordata > Mammalia > Carnivora > Hyaenidae > Crocuta > Crocuta crocuta. The sequence continues at coordinate 1,440,070 of NW_027529203.1, read as the reverse complement.
CAGAGAGCAAGAGTGAGAGCGAGAGAGGGAGAGAGACAGAAAGAGAGAGAGAGGGAGAGAGAGATTGGGAGGGAGTCCCAAGCAGGCTCCTTGTTGTCACAGAGCCTGATGTGGGGCTCAAACTCAAGGACCATGTGTTCATGACCTGAGCTTAAATCAAGAGTCAAATGTTTAACTGACTGAGCCACCCAGGCACCCCAAAATGTGGGTATCTTAATTCACTGTCATATCTTTTGTACAAACACGGGAAGTATATTTTCCAGTTTCCTCAAATGCTGAAGTTGATCCTCAGCAAATGAATTTAAAAAATGTGTGTGTTCAAAGGAACTTGAGGTAGAAAAAGATGAACTGACACAAATAAAAAGGGTTTAAAGTTATGATTTCCCACATATTCTATTAATCATCCTTGATATGGATTCTATCTCACAATATTTTTGAATTCTGCCTTGTCTGGTACATCTCCTGAAATATATTCTATATTTATCCCTGGCTACAACTTTGACTTTCTGTAAGACTGTTCTTTCTGCATTTCTTTACCTATGGAATTGCTCTGTTGTAAGCTGACCAACAGGATAATAAAATAAGTCATTCTACTTCTGGGATTTTTAAATTTCTTTTGTCACTTTATAAATACAATAGGTGACTTTAAAAAGTCAAGAGGATGGAGAGAAGAGTCAATGATGTTCTTCAGCTTTTATTCCTCAAGGAATTATATATCATAAAGATATTAATTTAGTTTACTGTCTTGTGGCAAGAAGGGAACTGTAGAAAATCTTCTATTCTTATATGAAGACAAATAAAATGTAGTTCATCAATCTTTGTCTTACTTCACAATACAGAGTCATGGAAATTGTGGGTAAGTATATTATATCAGGAATCTGGCACTATACACTTAGTATTGAAAGTGATATTATTCAATAACTCAAAAGCAAACCTGTTGTTTCAGACAATTTCTAATTCTTCCTTGGATTGAAATAATTAATAAAACTCCTATTTCAGAAATTGAATAGAACAGTTTGATTGATTAAATATCATCAATAACTACTTCTTACATATATAAATACTTTTTAATATCTTTAATCTCTCTTTTTTTTTTAAGTTTATTTATTTGCTCTGAGAGAGAGGGGAAGAGAGAAAATCTCAAGCAGGCTCCATGCAGTCAGTGCAGATCCTGATGTGGGGCTAGATCCCACAACCTGTGATATCATGAGGTAAGCTGAAATCAAGAGTCAGACGCTTAACTGACTCAGCCACCCAACTCTCCTACTCACATATGTATTCTTACTGCAATCATTTTGTATCAGTAATGTTTAAAATTAATGCAAAATTTGATGAAAATGTCTTACTAGTAACTTTGTAACTATTTTCATATTGAGGATTTGAAATGTGTAGTTATGGTTAAATAGTATTTCTAATAACTAACAGCTAACAACACATGAAAGCTGTTCTGCTCATGAGTGGACTGTGAAGATGAAGTATGAAATGATGTACATTAGGAAATTCAAAACACATATTGCACGTTCAATTGTTTTGAAGGGTCATGTTATATTTCTACAACATAGTAGATATTTCTGTGTGTAATAAATTTCCCTTCCTCTGAAAACCTTCCTTCGTGAATCTGCATAACTGAAAATGTCTTCTCTTTCACTATATATTCTTTGAATTTTCATTATTTCTTGTTACAACATTTAATTTACATATTACATAATAATTTTAAATATTTTAATTTTGAAATAAGTGCAAATATAAATATAATCCACTAATAATGTAAATAGCCACAATTAGTAAACATAAATATGCTTTGTATTAGCTTTGGATTTTTTTTTAACAAATAGGAGGAAAAATAGAAATTCCCTGCATTAGTTTTCTTGGCCCATTTCCATCCCTTTCCTTTCTTTTCAAATTTATTGCTAATATATCTAATTATATGGAAAATTTGAAATAGTTGTCTTTAAGTTTACATAAATTATTATTGCATAGTTTGTATTGTCTCATTTGTCTTTAGATATTTATATCCATATTGATATGGAGAGATTTCATTTACTCATTTTAATGGATGGATTATGATTCATTATATTAATATACCTCCCTTTATATATCAACATAAATATAGAAGGGCTTTTGTTTTTTTCCAGTTTCCTTCTTTATATAAAGAGGTATCCAATAAACAATCGTATAAGTTTTCTACTATGTTTTGTAAACATTCATGTAGGTTATATATCTAGTGTTGCAAGCAAATTCACATATTAAAACATTTTTTACAGTTTTAAATTTGTATTCTTTATTTTTAATTAATTTGTAAGTTATTTTAAAACACTTAAAAATTTTACATACTCTCTAACACACTGCATAGTAGTTATACTAATTTACCCTCTTTCCAAAAGAGTTTGAGAGTTTCCATTTCTCCAAAATCTTTCCAATATGTACTACGTGTTGTCCATCTTCTTTTACACTATTTTTGTCTTTAAAGGGTATAAATTTGTATATCAACATATCCCTCTCCCCCCATTTTTCTGATTACTAATATAATTGAACACCTTTTAATAAATTCATTTTCTGTTCCTATTTAGTTCATATCATTTGACATTTGTCTGATGGATGACTTGTTGTTAATGATATTGGAGTTCTTTATGCAGTCTTTTTTAGTGATTTTGTTGGATATTAATTCTATCTATCTCATGTGAGATGACTATGTTAAAAGTCAGCTGCTTATCTTTTAACAAGATTAAAATGGAGTCTTCATTAAACACACTTCCAATGTCTGGCTACTGTTTTTCCTAGTTTGATTTTAAAGAGATCCAGAAATAGTACTTTGCCGTCCTTCATAAAGCTTTGGTCAAAACTTCACCAACATTTCCTGGACATGCAGGAAGGGATTAGTTCCCTGGGTACTAAATCTTTGCTCTACGCCCTTCCTTTGCTCATCTCCGCAGTTGTAGTAGGAGACATCTGAGTTAAGAGTTGTGGGAAGAAAATAGTTTAGAGGCTACCTAGAAAAAAAGTCTCCGCCACTGGGCAGAAGTAACGGATTCTATATTAGCTGTTTAATGACACTATAAGGCATGCATCCTACCAGCAATCCAGCTGTAATAACCTGGAACTTTGCTACCTAACTTTTTCACGTCCACTATGTGTGGACTACATAAAGTTTTTCATCAGTGATGTTTCCTAGTTATTTTAAATGCTTTTGTGAATGCTTGAATTTTACAGAAGCAGAATTACTAATACTTTTATTAGAGAATTCTTCATGACACATTGGTCATGTTGTTATAGCTGTAAACTTACAAAACAGAAATGAATAAAAAATACCTAGTTATTGAAACTTGAGTCATCTATAGAAGTGTGTAAAGGGGAAAAAAACAGTTCTGTGTATTTCTCATTTACTACTCACACAGCGCACTGCTGACATCTCTAGGGTTAAAGAAGGAATTATTCAACTCTTGTTAAAGATGGTAAGGCAGACTTTATTCAGGACTGTTGTGATAGAAATAGGCACAACTGCAATGAGATTTTACAGTGAGAGAGAGATTAGGTTCATATCCAAAGCAGCATGAGCAAGTGGGAATTTACAGCCAAGGAACAGGGTGGGGATCAGTGAATGGAAAATTACTAAGAGGAGACACATCAGGAGTAAGGGGAATTCTGCTAAACCAACCTAATAGGATTCTTGCTGAAGCCAGGCCTGAGGGATGGTGGAGGATGCGGAAGCTTACTAAATATCAAGGGTGGTCAGATATAAGGAGTAGGGGGTTATGTTTAAACTGACTCATCAGGGTACTTGCTAAAACTGGAATCTAAAGTGTACAGATAGACCTAGAAGAAGGTTCAAGAGCCTGACTAAAGTTTGGTCAAACAAATAAGTTTTGTCACTGATAACGAATGGTTTTTTCCCATACCAAGCAATTCTCTGTGGTACCAGTTGGGTGTCCTACAATTCAACTGTATTTTGACACTGTCTACATGGAGTTAACATTAGATCCCTGAAGTTAAGGGCTCAGTCCCACAGGGTGCCCCCAATTCTATCACTTTAACATTTGATCTATTTCTCTTTTCTTTCAAATAATTTTCTTTGCTAAACACTGTATCATAAATGTTAAAGCAATTTCAAAAAAATTACTCTTACACATTGTGAAATAATAAGAAATATTACCTGTACTTCTGACCTACTGGATGTAAATCAGTATTCTCATAAGCCTCTCCTTGGGTTCAATAGTTTGTGAAAATGACTCACAGAACTGAGGGAAACACTAACTTCTATCGGTTTATGATATAATAAAGGATACAGATAAAAAGCCAGATGAAGAGATACATAGAGCTGGGCTGAAAGTCCCAAGATTCTAATCATGGCTTGAACTTTCTGGTGACCAGACCCAATCCACGAGCCACCTGAGTCACCTCATTAAAAGAAAAGTGTTCCTATACCCAAAAGATTCCAAGAGATTTAGGAGCCCAGATTTAGATGCTCCTATCATCCAAAAAAATGATAAAGTCTTTATAGGCTCTGTATCAAGAACTGGGGTCAAAGACTAAATGTTAGAACAAAAGATTTTCCTACTGCTCCTTATTTTGAAGGGTTTTTGGAGATTTGTGTCAGGACCTGGTGGCGTACACATATATATCCAAGGCATATATAGGTATACATTAATAAACTTTATATATTTATATATAAACTCACAATGTTTATATATATCTATATGGCTCACAGTGTTCAAAAGCAACTTTTGTAAATCCTCCTAATATTTATAATGCAGTATACTGTTTGGCAAGGAAAATTCTTTATATAATAGAAGAGAAATAGATCAAATGCTGAATGACATAGTGTCTCAATTGTATCTGTTCTTTGACACATATGTAATGATTTGTAAACAGTATTATGAACTATTCTTTTAGAACATTTACTAAACAAATTATCTACTTCCTGTGAAAAGAAAATGTGATGTGAATGTAGAGGTTACTATTTTGTTTCTTTTCTGAAGGTTTTGCCTGAGAAGTTATGTACAGAGACTTTCCTCCTCAGTGGTGTGCTAGCCTTTCACCCTTCCAGGAGCCTCATCATCGCCATCTTCTTCCCTGTCCCAGATTTCCTACAAAAGTCGTGCTCAAACTGAATTACAACACGAGAATCAGTCAGCCAGAACGTGACAATGTGGCTGCTCTGGTTTCAGACAAAAGAGATAAGATATTCTGCAGTGTGTTTTGTGCTGTCAAACCAGAGCCAAATGTTCCAGGGAGTTGAAAAATCCATAACTAAGTTGAAAGGGATTTGTCCTCTAACTTCTCCTTAACAATCTCAAACTACTTCGTCATTTCACTATATTTACAGTTACAGTACGGTTTATAGTGCATTCATTCCAGGGCTTTTCAGGTGATTTCCCCCCATCATGCTTTGGGGCATAAAATAGCTGAATGAAAAGAGCATATACTATTTCTTCTTTATTATAGAACAATTATATGTGTAAGCTTTCCAATAAAAGAGGAGGTGGAAGAGAATGTCACAGCCAGCATCCTGTTGGAAACAAGTATGTATTAAAAACTACATATATCCAAATTTGGTTTCGACTTTACTATACGAAGTGAAAGTGTTTCCAACTTGTTATTATAACAATTATTCATTTATTCCTGACTCTTGCAATAGACTACTGAATCTTAAAACAGCATTTGTTCTGCTCTTTTGTTGTGTTTTTCACTTGCTGCATCACTGGCTACATATTTTTCAGTTACTTTTTAGTAAGTATTATTTCTTTAGGCTTAGATCTAGATAATCATGCACCCATCTAAAATCATCTCACACATACTGAAAAAGATAAGCAAATATGATATAATGGGAATTCTTCATCTGCTTATTTAATAGTTTCTATAGTTTATTTTTTTAATGAGAGAGAGAGAGAGAGAGAGACCGCATGAACAGGGGAGGGTCAGAGATAGAGGGAGCTACAGAAGCCAAAGCAGGCTCCAGGCTCTGAGCTAGCTGTCAGCACAGAGCCTGGTGCAGGCTCGAACCCACAAACCAGGGGGATCATGACCTGAGCCGAAGTGGGAAGCTCAACCCGACTGAGCTGCCCAAGTGCCCCTAGTTTCTATAGTTTAAACATTAAGTCTAAACATTTCCATGGTTTTTACAATTGATCTCCAGTGCTTTTAGTTTAAAAAAGAAAACCAATGTTTTTATAAAAAGAGATTTTCCTCAGTATAGACTGGGATATCTTCCTATTTTATATCTATATTACTGGATGCAAAAAACAAAAACATACCAAAAAAATCAAAACAATAACAACAGGAAAACCCTAAGAGAAGATCAGATTGCACAAGCTTTAGCATAATAATTGTTTTGAGATTTACCTACTTTTCATGATTGATTCAAGTGAATAATTTGTCTTTATATTTGTCCTACTATGCAGGAAAACACGAAAATTAACATAAGAATACATGAGGTTTTTGTTTAGATTCAAAATATAGGTTGACATTCATTAACAAATTTAATTGTGGGAGGCTGTAGTGTTAGAATATAGTTTGCTTAAGAAAGATTCTAGGGGGGCACCTGGCTGGCTCAGTCAGTTAAGTGTTGTACTTCGGCTCAGGTCATGATCTCACGGTTGGTGGGTTCGAGCCCCACATTGGGCTCTGTGCTAACAGCTAGCTCAGAGCCTGGAGCCTGTTTTGGATTCTGTGTCTCCCTCTCTCTCTGACCCTCCCCTGCTCACTCTCTCTCTCTCTCAAAAATAAATAAAACATTAAAAAAGAAGAAGAAGAAAAAGGATTCTAGGGGCACCTGGGTGGCTCAATCATTTAAGCATCCAATTCTTGATCTCAGCTCAAGTCATGCTCTCATGGTTTCATGAGATCGATCCCTGCATCAGGCTCTGTGCTGGCAGCAAGAACCTGCTTGGGATTCTCTCTCTCCCGCTCTCTCTGCTCTTCTCTGACTCATGCCGTCTCTGTCCCTCCCCAACTCATGCCATCTCTGTCTCTCTCAATAAATAAATAAACTTAAAAAAAAAAAAAAGAAGGACTCTATTATCAGGACACCTATTGTATGTTATCAGTGGTTTAGTTGGTTAAGTGTCCAAGTCTTGATATCAACTCAAGTCATGATTTCTTCGTTCATGAGATTAAGCCCTGGCTTGGGATTCTCTCTCTCACTCTCTCTCTGCCCATCCCCTTCTTGCATTCTCATGCTCTCTCAAAATAAATATTTTTTTATAAAGGATTCTATTATATTTCTTTCAAAACCTCAATAAATTAAATGTATGATTTCAAGTGCAATGTCTGAAAAGTAGATTTAATACTTAAATTACAAAACAAATGCAGAATTTCTTTGTGTATTTTAAAACATTTATGGCTATGCTAATTCATTTGAGTTTTTAGTAACTGACATTATCACATCTTTTATCACATTCAAAACATTTTTATATAAAAAGCCTAATTTTTCTTCCTTATAAGCCTTTAGTTTGTATAATCCAATTAAATTCTATAAGAAGTTCCAGTGGGGTAAACAGGTTTGGCTATTAGTACAGATGAATCTTGATAATCTTCACTATACATGTTGAGGCCTTGTAAGTACATTAAAACACACACACACACACACAAACCCAAAACAAAACTTGTTATAAGTGTGCAACTTCCTGTAGGCATTGGCAGTATGTTACACAGAGACTTTAAGATGTGTGATAATTTGGAGTGATGTTAATAATAATTCCTTGAGTATAATACTCAAATAAAAAATGTATTACTAGTCTCATGAGTAGTGTTTTTCTTCTAGGCATCAACAATTAATGAAATTAGAATTTCTTGTTGGAACAATTTAAACATTTCAAATAGTGACCGAATTTAGTAAATATTTTCTACTAGGTGAGCAGTCCCAGGAATGTTGCTCACAAATGTTCTACCTTACTTTAGAAAAATTAGAAGTCCCTATTCCACTCTCAGCAATTGACACTGACTGAAATCCTTGGTCCCTTGGTGAGCACTTTCAAGAAGGACAAAAGTCTCTGGGGAATTAGTTGCCTACTCTTAAAGCTCAGAGTAACCAGGATGTCACATTTTTGAACCATTGCTCTAGATTTTATATAAACCTTTTCACTGTCATGCTGTCATGAACTCCTTGCTCAACAATAGATTTCTCCAGGGTTAGGAGAAAGAGGAGATGCTTCAGAATATATTTTCACGGAAGTCTAGGAATAGTAAAATGTCACATGAGTCAAGTGCTTGGTAAAGGAAGATGTAAAGTTTTCCTTTGAAATTAAATTCTTCAACATTTAATGTTCACTAATTAAGCATTCTTTAATAGCCAGTGGATAAAATACTGTTATATTACTAATAGTCTACATATTATAGGCTGTCATCCCAAGTCACTCATGTTTCTCCTCAACACAATACTCTTGAAGTACTTTCAGGGATACCAACGGGTTTCTTAGACCTACTCATGAAGAATTCTGATCTATCATTGCTGAAAATAAGTCAAGCTTGACTGTGATATTCCCCTGGTTACCATATCTTCCACAACTTCAGCACAGTCTCTTGCCAGGCATCTGTATCTCGTTATATGTCTTTGACAATCCTAAAGACCTCACTTTCCAACAGAGCTGATTTGAGGGGAAAATTAGGGGAAATTTCTTATCCCCACTGTTATATTCTCCTCCTTAAGTATCAAGCAGTGCAGGTTTGCTCCAATGTCTTACAAAAAGGGCTTAAGAAAATCTTTCAGATTTTTCATACAGCTCTCTATCTCCATAGGATTAAAACATGAATCAATTCAGAGGCTGAACATGGAGACAATCCAAATAACATACAGTATGACTTGCTGAGAACTGGCCCTTTATGAATGGATTAGGCATAAAAGTAAAATGAGTGTCACAGAGGCCAAAATTGGCACATCCTTTTAAGACATCAGGCCATAGATATTCCAGTCACATTAATAATAATGTCCCCACTGTGAAGAAAGATGCATCAGGCTCATTTATCTTGATGCCATTAAAATTCCACTTTATCTCTTATGACTTTTATATAATATTATTTCAAAATAAAATGCTAAAAATTTAGAAGTATTTATCACCACATACTTAGTCCTGGCTATCTCTCATAAAGGCAATTTTAAATTATATTTGGCTTCATGTTGATTTACTACAGAAGGCAGAGATTTTTGTCTAAGTGTTCTCATTAAGTGTATGCCAAATTTTCTGATTACAAACTCTTAGAGGCATGGGGGCAAACCCTAGATTGTGCTAAATTGGTCAAAGACCAACCCAAAAAGACTCTTGGGAATTAATCAGTGTTTCTTTGTCAAGTCTAATGTAATGGTTCTATTAATGTAACTCTTCTAATAACAGGCTTCTTTCTCTCCACTTAAATTATGAACTTTACATGGACCTACCCTGCTGGAAATGTAGAAGTCCTACCGCCCATTTACTCACTTCCTTAATAGGCTCACTCCTTATGCTTTCATTAATTAGTCCTATACCTTTGTGGGCCTGGGGAGGGCAAAGGCCCTGCCAATTGTCAGTCACCTTTGTAAAGTTTATTAGTGAGTATGCTGCTCTCTACTTAAAATTTTCTGAGAGGATTCTTTTGGAAGGTTGGGCAGGTAATTATATGGAGACTCTTTTCTCAGGTGATTCTGGGTCCAGATGCTACACTGTAATGTGGGTTCAGATACATAGCAACATCTGGATCTGCCATATAGTGCTTCCCCCACATCTGTCCAGTGAAGGCTCCTAAACTATTATATCTGTTTCTAATAGCTGAAAACCCTGTTTCCTATTTTTCTCACTTGATTAATTATGTCTCCTGAGAAGGAATCTAATTTCCATAAAAATTATATGAGTTCTAACTTCCTGAGTAAACTCAAGATTTTGAATATACCAGAAAGCCACATTAAAAATAATTGGTCTTGATTTTAGCCTAAACAAAGCCTAAAAGATAAATGTCTAAAGGCTAAAAGATAGTTGCTACATTTGAAGTCAGGAGACCCAGGTTCCAACTCTACTAATAACAAACTATTTGATTCTGGAGAATCACTTTGACTCTCTAGAACTCAGTGAATTCATCTGAAATAGGGTTGGGTTGGATGAGAATTTTTCAAGTGAAATTGTAGTTCAGAGTGGTAAATGTTTTAAATTATATAATAGAGTTTCTAAGAGACAAGTAGAAAAGAAATGGAGAGAAAAGGGAAAAACAATTTGCTTTAGTTAGTCCATAGACAATAGTGTGGACCATATGGTTTGCTCAGTCTTTTATATGTGTAAATTTGAATTCTGTGTCAGTACTGACCCATTATCAGCCTCTCTTCTTGATAAATGACATGACGGGTTATATTGATTTATCCACATTGTCTCATCATGTCTTTTTTTAGACAAAGAAAGCCTTTGAAAAAGAGCTTTTGAAATGTCAGTAATAAAGTTTGTAACTACATAACAGAATAAAGTTCACCCTGGTTTCATATTCACTGGTTTCATATTCTCCTAAACAACATGCCTTAGATAAATTGGTTAATAGTCAGACAGCAAAACTCTATTATTTATGTGATATTTTGGAGGTGTTATTAAAAAGTACATTGACATTCATCATTTTGTTCTCATTGTTAAAGGCACCACAAATTGAACACATTTATTAAAATTTAACTATAGTATGTCAATATTTCTACAAGATACCATGGCACAGACATACCAGTGATTTTGAGATGAGACTGAAACAAAGCCTTAGAAGCTCACAGCCAAAGCAATATTTATGACAATTACAGTGTCCCGTATGTACGTATATATACAGAGAGAAAGAGAGAGAGAACATAAATACATGCATGCTATATATGTACATGCTACTTTACCTCACAGAAGCACTCTTCATGTCATGGGTGTTGATTTATAATCTCCTTAATTCACTGATCTTTTTCCAACTTTTCTATATGTATTAAGCAATATAAGCTGTAATTTTGCTCTCAAGAGAGTATATCTTGTCCAATTGTTATTGAAATTCTAATTGATTATTTCCCTGTGTATGCAGTTCATTCTTAGTCAAATAGATATTCATGGAAACATCCCAAGGAAGTTATTGGCATCACAGTGTCACCAGGGTAGTTCATTGATTGGGCCTTTTGCTACTTGGCAGTTGTGGGGATTTTGGTTCTTGAATGGATCACTTTGAGTCTCTCAGTCAAACAGACTGTACCTATCAACATTGCCAGTCAAGGTCACTAGAGCATAGCACTACCCACGATAGATCAGAAAACTGCACATGGATAGGTCAGGAAAAATCTATCTGTGCTGCCAGAAAAGAGAATGCAATGTATATGGACTTTGAGCACTTGAAAAGGGCTTTGGAGATCAACAACTGCTTCATTATACAGATGAGAAAATTCAAATTTAGAGACACCGTGATGCTCTTGGTGAGACAGCTAATTAGTGGCAACACCAAGATAAAAACCCTGATTGCTAGTCCATTTCTTTTCCACTTCATTTGTGTACATTCTCCTGACAACAGGTCAAAAGTTAAGTCTTGCTTTGTGAAGTAGCACCTTACAATTACCCATAACCATTTAATTTTCTTCTATTCCTTATAAACATCATTAAAGAAAACAAAGCTTTGATGTTGTTTCCAAACTAAATCATATGGAAAGATTGGGGATAGCCTTTTCTAATTATGTAGGCTGTCAGTTGTAAATAAAATCCAATTGTCCATTCAAGAATACATAATTGCTTATGAACTTAGCCAAATAGTTTCAGTGAACCTAACCTAACAGCTTACTGCGGGGTGCACCTCTTTCTCCCTCCTACTTTATTCTGCTCTTTGATAAATCTCATTGACATGTTGAAATAAAAAAAATAGTGTGGCATTCCTCCTTTTGTCACACTGTCTCTTCCCTGTTGTTGCTACTTCCCTAGCATTAGGCTTTTTCCCTATTTCCTATCTTCATATTCATGAGAAAGCCCTGCAAGAGAATCTCACCTGGTGAACTTCCCAAAACTCTTCCCATTGACTTTGCTGCAAACTTTTGAAATGCATGCCAGTAGAGTAGATGTCCTTTCCTGGCCTCCTAATTCTAAGGAGGGATTATTCTCAGAAACTCCCTAATGACTCTGACATGTTAAGCCCTTCTTTCACCTATTTAAGGATGAGCATAAAGACCCCTTGCTTGGGGCACCTGGGTGGCTCAGTCAGGTAAGCGTCCGACTTCGGCTCAGGTCATCATCTCCCAGTTCATGGGTTCAGCCCCGCATCGGGCTCTGTGCTGACAGCTCAGAGCCTGGAGCCTGCTTCAGATTCTGTATCTCCCTCTCTCTCTGCCCCTCCTCAGCTCGTGCTCTGTCTCTGTCTCAAAAATAAATAAACGTTAAAAAAAAGAAGACCCCTTGCTTGAAGTCTCATTTATGTTTTACCTGAGTACAAAATCATTTTTTGACTGAAAATTTGAAACAATTTGATCTGAAAATGCTTTTCTTTAGAAAATAATTATTCTTGGTTACCTAACAGAAAGGTCTACAAATTGAAAAACGATAGGTGATAAAGTTGTAATAATTTTCTGATTCTAAGGCACTGCAAAATAAGAAAGGAGCTTACCTTTTAAGGCACTTTTAATCTGAGTAAGACAGATGAAGCTATTCAGTAGTCATTAAGTCTGTGGGAAAATTTCAGATATGTGAACTTTTAAAATTTTGTTTCCTACTGGGATGCCTGGGTGGCTCAGTCAGTTAAGTGTCTGACTTCAGTTCAGGTCATGATCTCATGGCTGGTGGGTTCAAGCCCCATATCAGGCTCTGTGGTGACAGCTCAGAGCCAGGAGCCTGCTTTGGATTCTGTGTCTTCCTCTTTCTTAACCCCTCTCCCACTCATGCCCTCTCTCTCTTTCTCAAAAATAAATAAACACTTATAAAAAATTAAAAATAAAATTTTATTTCCTTTTAATTATTCTCCTGTATTCCTTTTCTTTATGTCTATTTCAATTTCTTAGACAACAAATATACACAAGTACCCAAATATTAAACACCAATAATCCTATATTTGAAAGACAATTTATTGTGATATTTTTCCTTATATTTCTTCCAATTTATTGTCCTCCTCTCTGTGCTACTATATGTCCTTCTTCTGGTTTCTTCTGTCCTTTTTCACTTTATCCTCTCTGCTTTCTCTTTTATCACTTCTTTTATTTTTTATCCTTAGAACTTACAAGATTTTGATTAATATAAATGGAGGTGAAAAAAACTATACCAGTTATGAAAAAAAAAATGTACTGGTCCACCCTGGATTGTCTGTAAGTAAATAGTTTATAGGATGGGTTTAGCAAAAATGATAAAAGAGAAATTATATTTTTAATAAGCCTGAAAATGAATTCTAAAATTATGAAGAAAAAGGTTTTAAATAATATTCAAGTTGTTTATAAAATTGCAAATGGTGTTTTCAGCTCAGAAATGTGTTTTCCATTGCCTCTTCAAAGATGGGTAGGTTTTCTTACAGCAAGGTGTAGTGAAACCCTGACACTTTATGCACAAATGCATAATGTACCAAATTAAAATAAAAAATAGAGTATGAATATCCATCTGATCATATACAACTATCTAATTTGCTTTTTGAATGATGGCAAGTATGATACAGTCCTTGCAGTGTAAAATATCTGTAATAATAAAAGAGATATGCATGCGTAAGTATACAAAGTCAGAGAGAAGTCTCAGGGGTTTATCCTTAGGAAGTTAAAAGAATTCTATTTTCTATTCATTCATTGCACGATTTATTATAACTATTCTGTAGAGCAGAACCCAGCAGAGAAGCTATAGTTAAACCTGGCTTGTTGTTTCCATCATAAATCCCCTTTCTTGAATGATTTATAACTTGGCTGTTTTTATTTGCTTTTCTCTGAAACTTGGCATATAAGCACTTAAACTTTGAAGCATTATTTCCCGAAATTTAATTTAAATCAGTTTAGTCTTTCCCTTTCCTTCATCAAGAAGAGAAGCACAAAATATGTCACATGGGACATCGCAACCTCTATGTTTCTTAAATAGGGCAGCTGCCAACAGGAAACAGATAATAATTATCTTGTGAACATCCTTTTTAAAATCCCTGCTGGACAATAATAAGTACATGAAATGTGCAGAGTAATGCAGCCCTTTTTCCAAAACCAGCTTCTTATTTAAGTCAATGGAATATATTTCCAAATAAAATATGCAGTATTGTAACCATAATTTGAGACATCAAGAACTATAAAATTCAAATGTAATATTAGTTATATGTCTCAAAAAAACCTGAGTGAATTGTGACTTGCTCAAAGATCCAAAATATTGCAATTAGCTCAAAAGACTAGGGGTTGAATTAGTATTATTTATCTCATTTTGAAAATCTTTGGAAAAACACATCTTACATTTAGGATCACACAGAAAACAAATATGATAACAAAACTTAACTTAAATAACATATTACTTTCTACCAAAGCTCAATATTTCTGGAAATACTTATCAAGGGTAATAAAGGTATCCATGGAAGGTAGTTTTTATATAAATTAAAACATATAAGTTAATGTGTTTAATTAGATGTCTCTAACTTTGAAAAATAAAAACGTAGCATACTTTTATATATGCAAACAATTGGTAGCTGTATAGTGTGGTCGAAGACATGCATTCCCTTCCTACCGTCTAATCACCACCACTCACTCTCTTTTGCTATCGCTACCTACTATGCTCCATCTGTATATTTCTTTTTCCGTGTTTTTATTTTTTAAGTCAGTTGTATTTAATGGACGGCTTTTATTTGTTTGTTTGTTTTAAATATTTATTTTTGAAAGGAAGAAAAAACAGGAGAGGTACAGAGAGAGAGGAGGACAGAGGATCCAAAGTGGGTTCCACGCTGGCAGCACAGAGCCTGATACTGGGCTGGAACTCCCGAATCATGAGATCATGACCTGAGCCCAAGTCTGAAACTCAACCGACTGAGCCACCCAGGCATCCCGCTCAGGGATATTTTTTACATTTTTTGTTTTATTTTAATTCCACTACAGTTAATGTAGTGTGTTATATTAGCTTCAACTGTACAATTTAGTGATTCAACCATTCCATTCATCCCCCAGGTGCTAATTACAACAAATGACACATATTTTGCGAGTCCTCTCACCAACCTCCCCTCTGGTAACCATCAGTTTACCATCACTCTCTATAGTTAAGAGTCTGTTTCTTGGCTTGACTCTATTTTTCTTTTGCTCATTAGTTTGGTTTTATGTACTCTTCTTTATCTAACAGATCTTATAACAAAACCTCATACTATCTCCTGATTTCACTTAACATATGTATTGATGACTATTGACTTTATGGCTTCCTTTCATTCCATACTACTCTACCATGTGTCCTAATAAGCAAACATATCTGAGTTTTCTGAAACCAACTGGGCCAGACCTACCTAATTTTTACCTTTGTTTTTCTAAGTCTCCTCACCTTTTTTTTGTTCTGGCTATTCTCAGGGAATGTCAAAATCCTGTATCCTTTCCCTGAAGCCATTCACCTGAGTGCTTTTCTTTTTGGGTACATATTCAACCACTGGAACGTAAAAGAAAACATTTCTAGAAAAAAAGTATGTGATTCTCTAACACATTGCATAAGCCTTAGCATATTTCAAACCTCAGCATATTATCTCATAACAGAATCTTTGGTTGTCTATATTCTTATATTCCTAAAAATATTCTGGTGCCTCTAAAGTATTCAGCAAATAGAGTAGGATAGACTAGAAGAATAGGATAGGATACAAGAAGTTCAAGATATTTCTTGGATGAAAGCATTTAATATAAACACATCCTAATAGATTTAAATTAAAAAAAAATTTTAATGTTTTATTTATTTCTGAGAGAGAGAGAGCAAGCAGGGGAGGGTCAGAGAGAGAGGGATATACAGAATCTGAAACAGGCTCCAGGCTCTGAGCTAGCTGTCAGCACAGAGTCTGACGTGGGGCTCGAACCCACAAACCATGAGATCATGACCTGAGCTGAAATGGGACGCTTAACCGATTGAACCACCCAGGAGCCCCTAGATTTCATTTTTTTTATGTTTATTAATTTTTGAGAGAGACAGAGACAGCATGAGTGGGGTAGGAGCAGAGAGAGAGAGAGAGAGAGAGAGAGAGAGAAAGAGAGAGAATCGTTAGCAGGCTCTGTGCTGTTAGCACATAGCCCAATGCAGAGCTCAAACTCATGAAACAATGGTTCTGGGAGCCGCACTGACCTAACTAGATGACAGTCACAATGAGGAAATGGCAGTGTTTGCACAGCTCCTGCCATGAGAAATGAAAACTGGTATCCCCTTCTGCTACTACTGGCTCATGTTGGAAATGAGGCTGCTGGTATTAACCAGGCCTCACAATATTCCAGATCAGACCGATATTCCCCACATAGATTGCTCATAAGGAAAAGCATATTCCTACCTTTTCAAAAGAGATATCCGATGAAAGCATTGTGGATGATTGTCAAAGGGCTCTTCCAAGGGCCTTGCAGATCCAACACTTACATAATAAAGGGGGCTAAGAACACAAGAGTTACAATTGAGTCTGGCCCTGAGACAAAGAGCCTAATTTAGAGTTAAGGAGAGATATCCACCCCCACCCAATTGTTTCTGCTTGGAGTACTAGCACCCCAAGGCATTTGTGAGTGACTTATTCTGGCCTTGAATATACTGATTGCTCCCTGTGAAGGAACTTACTGAGGAGCTTCTTTTGTGATTATGGGAGCAAACATTGTGTTTCCTGAAAAACATGTTTTTCTTAATACTTCCACCTTAAACAAACAAGCTATTGACCCCTGCTCACATAGAAGTAACTTCACCATTTTTATGCTTAAAACAGTGTTTTATATGCTAAAGATACCTTCCTTCCCCATAGGATAAGCATCTAAATCACCCACCTCAATCACTGTTCATAAAGGTTATGCATGAGTCTTCTACAAATCTCTGTTCTGAGAAATTCTTACATATCAAAGAAGTTTGTTATTAGAAATCATTGTCTAAGGCAAATGACACTTCTGTGCTGTCCCCAAACACTTAATTTTAAAATAAAGTTGAGCCCCAGTCAGAGCAGAGATGCTTGCCTGGTGATCAGAAAGAATTTCTCCTGGCTCTCTCATCCCTCCCTCGCCAACACCATCCATCCTTCAGGGACCCCTGGACCCAGCCGGAGCCGGTCTCTGACAAATGAGATCATAACCTGAGCCAAAACCAAGAGTCATAAGTTTAACTGAGTGTGCTACTCAGGCACCCCAAACACATCCTAATAGATTTATGGTATGTTGAATCCTTGCCTTTGTTTCAGCCATTTTTACCAGATTCAATGTTTATTTATATGACTTATTAGTACCTTTAATACTTTACTAAATGTCAATGATATTTATGTTTTATTGCATAATAAAAAGGAAGTCATGTAAGTTGTGACTTAAATCTATGAATTATTACTTTAGTTCCCCAAAAGAGCAATGACATTTTACTACACTTTTCCCATTGGATTATTCAAACTTTACAGATGTTCAAATCTGGGTTCATTCCTCCTCCACACTAGAAATCTATTCCTGATCATTGCAGCCAAAAATAATATCCCCTTCATTTGAAGTATATATTTAAAAAATTATTTTTGAGAGAGAGAGAGAGAAAGTGTGAGTGGGGGAAGGGCAGAGAGAGATGCAGACACAGAATCTGAAGCAGACTCCAGGCTCCCAGCTGTCAGCACAGAGCCCAATTTGGGGCTTAAATTCACCAACTGTGAGATCATGACCTGAGCCGGAAGTTGGACAATTAACCAATTAAGCCACGTAGGCACCCCTGAAGTATATTTTTACAAATATTTTATTTTGCTCATGTGAAATATCTATTTTGTAAACGACTATTTCATAAATAGGTCATATGTTTATTGAGATTAAGATTTAGGAAGTCTTAATTTCTTTGTGTACTCTGTAAACCTTTTCCGTGTTNAGTAAGCATTTTAATTAATTAATTATTTAAAATATTAAATTAATTTGGTTACTATTATAAATATTTTTCTAAAAATGTCTTTTTATTTTTTATTCTGGATGTGACCAGGTGGTGCCAAATTACTAAAATAAGGTAATAAATTTAATTTAGTCAAATCAAACATTTTGTTTTGGATAAAAATTAGCCAATTAAATATTTAATTGCTCTCATTTTGATGCTTAAAAATTTAGTAAGTTTAAATATATTAAAATATGAATGCTAACTTGAACTAAATTTGTTGCTTTTGGTATAATAACTATATATCACTATATTATATCTATGTTAATTTATTTCCAGAAAAAAAATTTTCCTGAGTAGCATATTGCTTCAATGACACTGACATTTTAATTATTTTTTAAGATTTTATAGCTTTAGTAAGGAATAAAATGAGATAGAATATACAAACAACATAGAATAAATTGTACGTAATACAGTGTGTAATTTGATGAGATTTGACACATGCATACACCCCTGAAATAATCATCCAAATAAAGATAATGAATATATCCATTACTCTCCAAGGTATTAGTAAGATCCTTAATAATCTCTCCTTGTCAGCTCTCTCTGTCCCATAAAATTTCCAGATCAACAGAGATAGGCTTTTTGCAATTATAGATTAGTTTACAATTTATTGAATTTTAAGTAAAAGAAAATCATTTGTATGTTTTCTATATTGTTTGGCTTCTTTTATTCAGCATAACTATTCTGATATTTATTGATGTGGTTTTATATATCAGTGTTCCATTCCATTTTAGAACTGAACATATTTCATTGTATGGATATCCTGGATTTGTTTATTCAGTTGAACTAATACCAGTTTTAACTATCAAAAAGAGAGACATGAAGATTCATGTTCGTAGCATTTACATTCCTGTGAGAAGTGTATGAAAGTGCCACCTGCTCCACGTGCTTACAGCACTTAGCATGGGAAATAATTTTATTACAAACATTCTAATGGTTGTGTAATAGTGTTTCCTCATGCTTATAAAGTGCATTATTCTAACTGTGTGCACTGTTGCCCTTTCTTTCATCTTCTACTTGATCATCTGAATATTATTACTGCTGAATTTTCTCTTTAAATATTTGCCAATTTTTAGAATCAGCTTATTTACTTATTTTTGAATTTTGATAGGTGTTTTATATATTCTAGACAGAAGTTCTTTAATGGATATGTGGTTTGAGAATATTTCTCAATAGTTCTAGTAGCTCTTATGTTGATATCTACAGATTTTCCAGAAGATTATGCTGCAAAGATTGTGTTGTCTGCAAATAAAGATTGATAGTCCCAATCTTCTTTTTGAATCTAAGTTACTCTTAATTCATCTTTGTCATGACTCATTGTATTATATAGTTTTCCTAGTGTTATATTGAATATAAGTAGAGAGAGTGGACATCCTTATCTTTTCTTTTTAAATTTAGGAGGTATAATTCAGATTTTTAAAAGTAAGAATGATATTAACTGTAGGATTTTTATAAGGTCAAGGATATTCATTTCTATTCCTAATTAACTGAAAGTTCATATCAGAAATATGTTAGATTTTCTAAAACGTTTTGTCTTTATCTATACAGATAATCATAAGTTTATAACTGTTTGTTTTATAGTATGTTCAATTACATTGAACAAACCTTGCATCATAGGAAAAAACACGTATGGCTCAGGATGTATTATCTTTTATTACTGTTGAATTGAATTACTTAATGTTGTGTTTAGAATTTTTACATTTATGTTTAGGAGGGATGCTGATGTAATCTGATTCTCTTGTATGGTCTTTGTCAGCTGTTAGTATCAGGATAAAGTTGATCTCATATAATGAATTGGGAAATATTCCATCATCTTTACATTAATGGAAAAGTTTGCATATAATTTATAATATTTCTTCTGTAAATATTTGATAGAATTTACCGATGAAGTCATTTGGGGTTTTCTTACTGGGAATGCTTTAAAGAGCAAAGTAATTTAATTTAATATGCAGCTATTTCAGGTTATCTACACATTTTTGAGTGAGCTTTGGATGTCTTATACCTTTTGAGGTATTTTTCAATTTATTCTAAGTTTTATCATTAAATGCTTATCATAAAATTGTTCAAAGCATTCTTTTATTATTGATTGAATATCTAAAGAATCTATAATTATTTTGCCTCTCTCATTCTTGAAATCATGAATATGTACTCTCTCTCTTTCTCCTCCAATCAGTCTCCCTGGAAGTAAATAAATTTTATATATCTTCTCCAAGTATCACTTTTAACTTTCATTGAATTTCCTTAACTATTTTTTTTCCAATTTAAACATTTCTGTTCTAGTCATTATTGTTCCTTTTCTTCATCTTACCTTGATTTTTTTTCATTGTTATTTTTCTAGTTCCCTTAGGATGAAATTTAGGCTATTGATTTGATTACCTTTTATTTCTTATTTTCTAACAGTTATTAAGTACTATAAAATTTCCCATAAGTACTGCTTTAGCAGCATCCCACAAATTTTGATATATTGTTCCTTCATTTTCACCCAACATGCTTTCTAACTTTCTTTTGAACTTATTTTTCTCCCCCATAGGTTATTTAGAAGAATTTTGTTTCCAGATATACATTCATTTTCATTTTCCATAGATCTTAAATAAATCTAACTTCATTCTGTTTTGATCAGAGGAGAGAATTTGTATCATTTATTTATTTAAGTTTTTATTTAAACTCCAGCTAGTTAACATATAGTTGTAATTTTGGTTTCAAGTGTACAAATCAGTGATTCAATACTTACATACAACATAAGTGCCCTCCTTAATCTCCATCACCTATTTAACCATTTTCTCCACCCAGCTCCCCTCTGCTAACTATCAGTTTGCTCTCTATAGTTAAGAGTCTGTTTCTTGGTTTGCCTCTGTCTTTTTTTCGCTATGCATGTTAGTTTTTCTTAATTTCCATATATGAATTAAATCATATGGTATTTGTCTTTGACTGACCTATTTTGCTTAGCTAAAACTCACTAGCTCCATCAATGCTATGCCTGACAAGATTTAAATCTTTTTTGTCTATTCATGTTTTGAGACTTTGTATATAATTAAATCATTTATTTAATTTATCTCAATTTATTGAGACTTGGTTTATGGTCCACATATATCCTATTCATGTTTTGAGACTTTGTATTTAATTAAATCATTTATCTCATTTATCTCAATTTATTGAGACTTGGTTTATGGTCCACATATATCCTATTATGATAAATGTTCCATATGCAATTGAAAGGAATATGTTTTATACTATATTTGATTGGCATGTTGGTTTATAGTGGTTTCAAAGTCATCTATATCATACTGATTTTATGCCTATTTGTTCTGCTGATTATTGAAGGAAAAGTATTAATTATAATCTCACAATTTTTTTTGATTTGTCTATTTTTCCTTGCAGTTCTCTGTTGTTGCTTCAATCTTTTGAAGCTATGTTATTAGATATTTAGGATTGCTGTATCCTTTTACTAAATTACCCCCATTATCATCATGAAATGCTTTTCCTTTATTTCAGGTAATATTCTTACCTTTACTTATGAGAGTAGTACCTGAGGCTTTATTTTGATTGATATTAATTTACCTTTACTTATGAAAGTAGTACCTGAGGCTTATTTTGATTGATATTAATGCAAGTATTCTAGTTTTAATTTACTATTAAAATGTTATATCTTTTCCAACCTTCACTTTTAACCCTTTTGTGTCTTTACATTTAAACCATACATAGACAACATATAATATTTGTTTTATTAACCAATTTGAAAATATTTGCCTTTATTGTATAGTGTTTAGGCCATTTGCATTTAATGTGATTATTGATGTAGTTAGTTTAATTTTATCATCTTTCTGTTTTTTTACCTTTCTAATTTTAATTTTAGAGAGAAGAAGATTGTGCATGCATGGGAGAGTGGCGAGAGAGAGAGAGAGAGAGAGAGAGAGAATCTCAAGCAGGCTCCATGCTCAGCACATGATACAGACTTTGAGTCTGGAGTTCTCTCTTATCCAGCAAGACAGCGGACACACAATTAAATGCAAGAGAGGTTGGGAGGAGACAAGAGCCCCAAGTAAGTGACCTTGCTCCATTTTTATTAGGATCAGAGATAGTGAAACAGTGAACATTAACTCATGTGTGAGAGAAAGGGATTTTGAAGATAAGTGATTTTAGGGGTTTGGATCAATACAAAACAAAATTCCAGCCCTGAGCAGATGGTTGTTTAGGAGTAGATGGCTGTTTATGGCAGGCGCAGGGCACCATTCTGTTTATCTTAACTTGCCTAGGGAATAAGACAGAGCATGCTACCTCAGAGTCGACAAGGCAACTTTCTTTTGTTAATTAGGCCCACTCTGGGCAATGTCACCCTGCTGTGGTGGTCTATAGCTCTGTCTGTTTACATATTTTGGACACTTCCTGTGAAAGTGTCCAGCTTTCTGTTTTTGTACTATGCTAGGGATTCTTTCACCCTGTTTACCTACCCTGGATGCTTTCATCCTGTGGCTTCCTATTCCTATGCTTTTGTTCTCTGCTGTGGGAGCTTTTGCTCTGTTTACCTAATCTCTATGCTTTAGTCCTAAACCTTGTTAATCCCTTGGTGCAAGCTGGGAATTCCTAAATTTATTCCCCACAAGCATTGAGCCTGATGTGGTGCTCAATCCCATGACCCTGGGATAAGGACCTGAGTGGAAATCAAGAGTCACTCGCTCAACTGACTGAGACACCCAAGTACCCCTCATCTTGCTATTTTTAATTTGGTTGTGTTTTGAAAAATGAGAAAGCCCATAGGAAGAATGTCTCCCATAATTCCATTGTCCAGTGAAAACTACTTTTTTTAGCTTTAGTGTCATCATTTAATTCCTTGAATGTATGGATATAGGAAAAATATATTTTAATTTTGGTATATTATTAGCAGCATTTTTATGCAATATTTTGTTTAAGAATTTTATATTATACTAAAACACTTTTAAATTATCACTTAAATGAAATCATAAGTTCATACTTTATATTGTATCTGGCACAAACAGGCATAAAATTATATATTTTTGTATTATTATTTATTTATTTATTTAAATTACATCCAAACTTCATAAGTATTACAAAAAAACTTCTTCCACAAAATTCACACCTCTCATATCTTATTTCTGTAGGATAAATCCTTAAATGCTAAGTTACTAGTCAAATTTTTGAACTTTCTATAATGCCCAGAGTTTTTATTTTTTAAACATACAGAAAAAAAAAACAACTTAGGAACTTTGAGAGATGAAAATATTGAATTTTACTGTAAAGCCAGAAAAAAAAGAATGAGGAGAGCAGATCACTGCTTTGAATAAAAGCAGAAAAAGAAACAAATAATTGAACTCTCACTTCCTGAGGCTCTCTGTAGCGGAGACCAATGACTAGCCAATCCCTGATCTATGTCAGAGTCAAAAGCTAGCATCAGCACAGTTGTTAAACTCCATGCTCACTTTCTAATAATTGTTTGACTTATTTTCAATTTTACTCTTGTTTAGCAATGTATATTTTCTCACACTCTTGAATCCATAATTTAATAGTAGTAGCTGCTTACACCACATCATTCACCTAGAAACTGACAACTCAGTTCTTTCTTTTCCTCACTATTTAGTTCAACTTCTAGGGCTTGAGTCATTTTATTGTTCAAGGTGATTACCTATTTAAAGCACTTTTCTCACATTTTCTTTATTCCTTCAACTCCAATACCCAACTATAGGGCTACATTTTGCACGTTGTTGAAGATCTAGATCCAATGTAAGTCTAGATCTATAAAATTACTTCCAAATCTTCAGCTGCAAACAGTTCTCTCTTAATATTTTCTCTCTAGACTTATTTTTCAAAGTGACTTAAAATGTCCTTTATTATTATTATTTTTTTCATGGCAACTCCTTCTATTACATTTTCTTCCCTTTCTATTCATTCTTCTCTATCTCTGGAATGAGTCTTAGTTACACCAGCATCCTAAAAAAGAATCACTTTTTATTTCACTCTCCATCTCAGAAACACAGCAAAATTCCTGCCCTGGAACCATGTTAAAACCCCGCCATTTGTCTCCTCTGTTCCTATATGATGTAGAAATGCAACCAAATGGATAGATTGATTCTTCCATAAAGGCACGGTCTCAAACCTCAGCAGAACCTTCAAGGCCAATCAGCAACCTATTTACTTTTCCATGATCAGCTCTAATGTGCTTTCCTCTTGAGGATTATTCTAAATCGTAATGAATCTTCATAAGTGTAATACTTAATCTCCTCTCCATCATTCACAGCAGACAATTGTGCTTCTTATTATACAGAGAAAATTAAGACTATTGATGTGTTATTCTTTAATGTCCCTCCTCTTACCTACAGAAAAGTATTAATTCTGCAGGCCTGCTGCTAACCCGCTCCTGCTCAGTAGGCCTTTTCTCTGCTTTATTGGTAATCTATGAGGAAATGGAAATCATATTTCTGGGGATGATGTGAAATAGCTTATAGTTTATGTGTTAGAATTGAAATATGGAAAATAAAATATAATGAATATACTGCTAACAGTGTTCTGACTCTCTGTGCCCTTACCTATAGTTGAATATACATTTTATGATTTCATAAGCATTGCCAATCTCATTTCTTCAAATAATTGCAAAAAGGATATAATTTTAATGATGGAGCAGTCAGGAGCAATAAATTTGGCTCGACCACCTTACAGAGTTACTTCAGATGACAGATAATGGCTCTTACCTCAACCCTCTGACATGGTAACTAACATTCAGCAGAAACATCTCTTTCCTGTGTCTATGGAGAGGCACTTAAAAAAAAACTTTTTTCCCCTCAAATCTGGATTTTATTATTTATACAATGAGTTAGATTCTTAAAAACAATGATGAATACTTAATTTTTGTTACAAATTTATAATGTTTTCTCTTCATTTTTATAATTTTCCTGTAATGGTAAATGAGAGCAAACAGACATACCCAGCTAACCAAAATCCAAACTCAGAGGTCAAGGTTTTGTCTTATATTTTATAGTAAATAAAATTAGATTCTGAAAGAAAATGCAGTTTCAGGTTTACATTAATATTTTATATACATATTTTCCATAATTCTACTGATTCACCAGATATTTTATACAGTCATATATTATTTATAAATTTAAAAAAATGAAAGATTCAGGGACTACCATTACCTTAACTACAGTAAATGTGAATAGATGTTTATTTTTTTGTGTGGCCTTATTTGTAAAATATTTTTTAAATGTTTTTTTTTAAATTTATTTCTGAGAGACAGAGAGAGATAGTGTGAGCAGGGGAGGGTCAGAGAGAGAGGGAGATACAGAATCTGAAGCAGGCTCCAGGCTCTGAGCTAGCTGTGGACAGCCCAACCGACTGGGCCACCCAGGCACCCCTGTGTGGCCTTATTTTTAATCTGATTCATTTAGCAAATACATAACCACAAATTTCTTATCCTATTTTCAAATTAAACTAAAAACGAATGATAACTCTTAATTGAAGGAAAAGCTAGGTAGCACTTTTTAAGATATTTGGATCTATATTCTGGTCTTTGCTGTATCACCAACCAGCCATTACCTTGAGTAAGTCAAATAATCTCTAAAGTACTTGAGTTCTTTATGAACAAATGAGAAAGTTGGCCTGGATAATCTCTGAGGTCCTAATTCAGGTCTAACATTTTATGACTATATTTACTTAAATGTTTCCTGTGTGACAGTACCATCAATATACAAAGGACACTGCCATGAATACATGTTTTTATATGTATTTTTACTGGAATTCCAACCAAATCCATGGTATAACCAGGAACACTGCAGAAGTTTCAACTATACACAAACATTTCTGTTTCAGTCTTAAAGTTTCTCATTTTCTTTGATCTTTGATGCTGTAATAGTGACATTAACTCATAAATAATTTATTATGTTCTGCATTATTTAAAGGAGCAATTTTCTTTTTTTAATTTAAGAACATAAAGTCTGAAAAATACTACCCATAATACTTAAGCACCAGTAGGAAATACCTAAAATCAAGTCACAAATACTATAACTATGTTTTTATTTAAAAAAACTTAGTAAAATCTAATATCTAATTTCTCAACATATTAATAATTTTCCAGTATTCAATTAATAACACTTTTAATGTACCTAATAAAGATTCAATATCCATAATATTTGTATAACTTAGTGAATATATACTTTCCAAACGATCATGTCATGATGTTATAATGTACATGGGTAAAAGATGCATTCAAACTGCATAGATAGATAGATAAATGGATTTTAATATAACGGAGTATGAAAAGGTTATGGGTGTAGTTTTGGATTGCACATTGCAAACAACTATCACTTGTCAGTATTGGTTTAGTAACAAACAAAAATATTCACAATTCTGTGGAAATGTTAAAAATACAACTCCTTTTTCCTTCTTATCTGGATAAAAATGAATCTTCTTTATATTATTTAGCCAAATATCATATTGAAACATATCTGATTGAAGAAGCGGATATATGAATAAATCCAGCTGTTTTGGTTAAGCCACACATTAAAGAAATTTGCAAAAACTCAAAGCAATGCCATGAAAAAAATAATAGGATAGAAGCCATTTTATCCCTGATACTGTGGCTTAATCTACTAGAGAAACATCCAGTGTTGCTTCNTAGATAGATAAATGGATTTTAATATAACGGAGTATGAAAAGGTTATGGGTGTAGTTTTGGATTGCACATTGCAAACAACTATCACTTGTCAGTATTGGTTTAGTAACAAACAAAAATATTCACAATTCTGTGGAAATGTTAAAAATACAACTCCTTTTTCCTTCTTATCTGGATAAAAATGAATCTTCTTTATATTATTTAGCCAAATATCATATTGAAACATATCTGATTGAAGAAGCGGATATATGAATAAATCCAGCTGTTTTGGTTAAGCCACACATTAAAGAAATTTGCAAAAACTCAAAGCAATGCCATGAAAAATAATAGGATAGAAACCATTTTATCCCTGATACTGTGGCTTAATCTACTAGAGAAACATCCAGTGTTGCTTCTTCTCTGAGACTGTTTGGGGTCAACAATGCAAAATGACATTGCAAATTATTTGATTAACAATTTTCTGAAGAGGAGGTTTTCTCACTGTCCCCAAGGTGTAAATAAAGGTTAACTGTAAATATTTTGGGGACCCTGAAATATTGCAAAAATGTATACTATTTATTTACAACCCCATTAGCTGATGTTGCTGTGCAATAAAATGGCACAATTCATTGTGAATAAGAGTATTATGGTTTTAAAATGTACCAAGAATTTTGTTTCATTTAAAACACAAATAGGAGTATCTAAATATACATGTTACTTGAATGTTATTACAAAATTAGATTTAAAATCTATCAAGGAATGTTTTTTTTTTTTTTTAGCAACAGAACTTAAAATGGAAGAACAAGTGTGGTGGAAAGAATCAGCTAAGTGGCTAAGTTTTATAAGTCTGGACACTGGTTGAAATGTCCACATGGAGTATATAGGTTATACACCAAAGTGGTCATTCCAGACTCAAGTATTGAAAAATTTGGGGGTGTAGGTGGCTTAGTTGGTTAAGCATCCAACTTTGGCTCAGGTCATGGTCTTGCGTCCCTTGTGTTCAAGCCCCGGGTTGGGCTCTGTGCTGACAGCTCAGAGCCTGGAGCCTGTTTCAGATTCTATGCCTCCCTCTCTCTCTCTGACCCTCCCTCACTCACATTCTGGCTCTGTCTCTCTCTCAAAAATAAATAAATATTAAAAAAAATTTAAGAGTAGCTGTGTCTTAAAAAAAAGAAAAAAGAAAGAAAAAATTATTGAATTTATTGAAAAAGTGTGATTATTAGATTTTACAGAAACTCAAAGGCAATGAAAATTAAGGTATTCAATATTGATGATGATGATATAGTAACTACTGTTACTATATTCACCTTATGTGAATATTCAATTTTAATACAACAACTCTATGGCATAGTCGCTAACATTAAAAACATTGTACAGTTGTGGAAATTTAAGAAGTTTCCCCAGCAAGTGGTGAAACAAGGATTGAAATCCAGAAGCTCTCTCTTTAAGATCCCAGACTCCTAACTGCCTTGCCTGATGTGGCATACACGTATTGGAAAGCTGAGAGACTGGAAAATAGGGAAAATAATATCTGTTAAAAAGAAGACCACAAGGGGCGCCTGGGTGGCTTAGTCGGTTAAGCGTCCGACTTTCGCTCAGGTCATGATCTCGCGGTTCATGGGTTCGAGCCCCGCGTCGGGCTCGGTGCTGACTGCCAGCTCAGAGCCTGGAGCCTGTTTCAGAGTCTGTGACTGCCTCTCTCTCTGACCCTCCCCTGCTCACGCTGTCTCTCTCTCTCTCTCCTAGAAATAAATAAAAAAACAAAAACAAAACAAAAAAACAAAAAAAGAAGACCACAGACCCAAAATGGAGTTATTTATGTTAAGGCCCTAAGTCAGCAAACCAAGACTTAATACCTAACTTAACTGCAGTTTCAACCCCACCCTCAACCCCAGGAATACAATCTTTAATCAATCAATGTTGAATTTCCTAGTCTGAACTAAGATATGTACTGATAGCTCCTTTCCATTCCCTTTAGGAGGGCAACCTTGCCTAAAACAATACAATTTTTGCTAATAATTTTTTTTCTTTTCAATCTCAGCTTTAAAAACTTTTTTTTCTGCAGCTCCTCTCACCACCAGAAAGAATGTTGCCGACAATCCAAAGATAGAATTCAGCTAAATAATAACTTACATCTGAAAAAGCTCTTCACAGTCATCTACTTAGACATAAAAATATCAAGAATAGTTGACTCATTTTTCATGTGTCATTTCATTTCAAAGAATGAAGATTCTTTCTTTAAAATAATTATATAATGGAAAGGTGACTGGGCAAAGGTTTTTTAAAATTTTTTGTTTTCCTCATGTTTGTAGGCTAATGGGAGAAATGTCTATCTTGGGCTCTCTTTTTAGTAGTTTTGTTTGGTTTCCTGGTTTATGTGATTACACAATTCAGTAATGATTATCACTCTAAAATGGTGATATTTGTGTCTACATGTGAAGTGAAATGTATTTCCCAAAAGGCTAAAACAAAACATTTATATACCATGTAATTTCTAGTTTCTAGTAACATTAATTTCTAGTTCTGTAACATTATCTATGAAAAAAATTCTGTAAATTATATACACATACGAAAATAAATTAGTCATGCAATAAATGTACTAAGATACAGACAATTTTCAAAATTTCTTCCAAAGGTGAACATGTACATTTTAAAGTTTTTAATTGGTCACTATTCTCATTAATGTAATAGTTTTATGAATGCTGTATTTAAATTGGCAAATATATACTTCCTAGGTCCTTAAATTCTATTGAATAAAATTTAAATTAAAAAATAAACTAATGGTAAAATATGAGAATAAAAATGAGAACAACCCATAATTTATTTTTCTATGTTATTCCCTACTAGAGAGTTTTTAAATAGGTCTTTCTGTGTTATTTACTTTGTTCTGTTTTAATTCTGCACCTGTGCTTTTCATTATCAATTTACAAGCTTTAATTTATGTTTTGGAAAGTGTGTAATTGTATTTAAGCTTCATGACTATATAAAATGATAAGTTATTCCGATTCACTGCAAATATAGCTATATATTTATATAAATAAATGTAAAGAAACATCTGAATGGTCAAAACTTAATTCTTAAAATGTGGTGATTTGATTTCCCAAAGTAATATTTCCTGAATATTTTATGATATACAATTTTTACTTCTGTAAGGTTTAAATAAATTACCTATGAAAGTGCCTTAAAAACTGGACTGGCAATGGAGAAGTTCATGCACTAAATAACTTATTTTCTTGATGATCATATTAGCCAGGTATCTGTCAAGTTTCTGTTTTACTTTGAACTCTTTAGACACAGCAATGCCGATTCATCATGCAAGGAATAAATATTAAATGCATTTCTTCTCTGCCGCAAGGCATTAGGAATAGCCAATTATATGCCATACAGATTAATGCCAATCAAAATTACAGGATGGATGTAACACTCCACTGATTTTATTTCGGTGCATCTATGGAAATAAAGCATTTCAGTGATTTCAGCTGCTTTACCTACAAATATTCTGAATGCTTAACAGAATAGAGTGGGTGGAAAATGACCAGTATGAATATTAGACAAAAAGGGTTGTCTCTGTTGTGGCTGTGATCATATGAGGCCCTGGAGGATATGCAAACACAACTTTCAGGGAAATTAAAAGGCCATTGACAACTAGGCCAAAATTGCATTACTACTGCTACCTTCCTTCTGCATTCCCTTGATCTTTCTGTATCTCTTAGCAATTATCGAAAGTGGGGGGGGGGGAGAGAAGCTTGTTATTAATTAAGATCTGATGTAATAATCAAGGCAGGAGAAAAGAAGGCTTTTTGATGTTTAACTAAAAAGACCATACCAAGTGGCAAGGCCAGATGCTATAGATTAAGAATACAGCTACACTAAATCAACAATTCTCTTTGTTAAAATACCTTTTCTTATCTGAGCCCTTTTGATAATGCTTGTCAAAACTCCCTGATGTTAAACATTTTTAATAGATAATTATTTTACAGATTTCACACTTGTAATTTATTTAGGTGACTCTGTCAGAGATGGAAGGGTTCTGAATTTGTACAAAGATATCTTTTTGTTGATTGATAGTAACTCAGTAACTTGATTTGTTTTTTGCGGTTTTTTGTTTTGTTGGTTTTGGGTTTTGTCCTTTTTCATCCAAAGTAATGTCAAGACATCCAATCTTTCTCCAAGAAAATGAAGAGCATGGACAGCAGTAGTTAAGATTCAGATCACACTTCCTTCTTGGCTTATTTAAAGTCGTCAACCTCTGACGTATTTACTAAAATTTCTTCTCTCTTTTAGTTCACTAATTACTAAGGACTGCTAGGTTGGCAGAGCTTTGCTGTGATTGAAAGATTGTATTCAGTGGCAAGAAACAAACCAGGCAAGAAAAAGCTAGGTTTTGCTGCAGCAGGCAGCTCTCTGGGGTTTCCAGAAAATCCTCCTCATTCTGGGCTGTTGTAAAGATTACCCTTCTGGAAACAAGAGAGGGAAGGGAGGAAATTTCTGATGTGGTTGTTTAACCTTTCACACAAAAAGTTCCCTGCACTTTGCTGTTGCCTTCCTTTGCTTGATTATGTGGCTCTTAAGTTAGTGGTTTGATCTAAGTCTCTTTGATCTGATGGCTTTTTATTATTGATTATATTCAAATCACACCTGTAAGGTCACAGAATTAATTCATGTAAGGGGGGATAGAAGGCAGAAATAATTTCAGTGTTGTAAAATAATGTATAAAAAGAAATAAAAATATGAGGTGAATCTTTAAATAACCCAAGAAGCAGAATGACAATTGCTTCCTTTAAAGGAAAGAGAGTGCAGACAAGAGTTTGTATTTCTAGAGTTATAGTATTATTTTACAATTTTGACTTCTTGGTGTGGAAAGCTAGGCAACTAACAGTTATCTAAAGTTAAAGAAACGAGGCACTTGGGTGGCTCAGTTAGTTGAGTGTCTGACTTCAGTTCAGGTCATGATCTCACATTTCATGAGTTCGAGCCCCACATCAGGCTCTGCCGTCAGCACAGAGCCCACTTTGGATCCTCTGTTCCCCTCTTTCTCTGCCTTCCTCCACTTGAGCGTGAACTCTCTCTCTCTCTAAAAAATAAAATCAACATTTTAAAAAATCAAGAAAGAGGAGAATAAACATGTTAGCTAGAATTGTAGGCAAAATAGACAAAAACACAAATATTCAAAAGAAATAGTAAAGAAGGACAGATTTGTATACTATAACTTCTTCCTTAATCTGTGTTTATTTTTTTTACAACTACCACATCATCTGAATTACTGCAGTTTTATAAAAAGTCTTGAAAACAAATAGTATGAGTCCCTCTACTTTATTTCTTTTTATTATTTTATTGATTATTCAAAGTCATTTATCTTTCCATATAAACATTTGAGTCATTTCATTGATATTTACAAAATAGTTTGCTGAAATTTTGATTAAAATTGCATTGAATCTATATATATAACGTTGGGAGAAACTGAGATCTTGACAATATTGAATCTTCCAATCCATATATGTAGTATTTCTCCAATCGTTGAGATCTTGATTTTTTTCACCAGTTTTGTAGTTTTCTGCATATTGATCCTGTACATATTTTGTAGATTTGTACCCATTGTCTCATTTTTCTTGATGCTATAATTTGAAAAGTTAAATTCCAGATGTTTGTTGCTGGCATACAAGAAAGCAATTGACTTTTGCATACGAGCCTGCATTCTGACACTTTATTCTCTGGAGATTTTTGTCAATTCTTTGAGATTTCCTACATAGACAGTTATGTCATGTGTGAACAAAAATAGCTTGTTTTCTCCTGCTCAGTCTGTATACTTTACTTTTCATATTTCACTAGGTGAGATTTTTTTGTATGATGTTGAAGAACAGTAGTAAGAGGACATGCCCTTGCCTTGTTCCTGATGTAAGAGGGAACCATCCAATTTCTCACTACTAAATATTGTTGCCAGGTAACTCAGTTTTGGTTCTTGTCCCAGATGCACGAAGTAATTGGAGACCCAGACCAGAAAGAGGGATAGAGTTTACTGAGTAGATAAGCATAGTAAACTTTCAAGAGTGAGAGTGAGCCACTGCTGGAGCAAGAGTGGCAATAGCCACAAGCAGCTCTAACTGTATCCTCTTAAACCTGTTTCTGCATATGTAAATTTGGCTTTGATTGACATTTTTGATTGACAATCTGGTGATTATATAACATTTTGGTTTTTGCACATGTGCCTACCCATGATGCATTCTGTTATAATTGTATATATCTATGTATTGTGCATTTATGTGTTTTTAATGAGCTTTTGCTGTGACCTTAAGGGCAAGTTGCACATTTTGTGCACATGCTCAGTTCTTGAAAGTTCCCATGTGGCTATTGAGACAGCTCTGTGGCTAGAACTTTCTTGTTCTATTAGCCCTTAGAGGTGTCTTTGAAGGTTGTGACTATTAACCCTGAGTGTGGTGGGGCAGGGCAGGGCTGGGGTGGGTGACTCTTCAGGTGTGTCCAGCATCTGCTTTATCCCTCCTCTCTCATGCCTAACTAACTAACTAACTAACTAACTAACTAACTAACTAACTAACAGTATATGATGTTACTTGTGGGCTTTTCATAGATGCCCTTTATCAGGTTGGGGGAGTTTCCTCTACTCCTAGTTTGCTGAGGGTTTTTATTTAGAATGTACAAACGTATGTTGGATCTTGCCAAGTGTAAGATGTATTATTTAGGCCATTCTCATTTAAAATGATTACTGATATAGTTGTATTATCATCTATTCTATTAGTTGCATTTGTTCTGTTTTTCTTTTCTCACTCGTTCTGTTGGAAACCATTCTGAGCCCACTAGTCAAGAAAACTCCTGGTGAGGTTAAAGTAAGTTTGCACGGTCTTTTGCCAATCAGATGATGACCGATATCCACCCCCATTCAATTATTTCTGCTTGAGCACCGACCCCCAAGGTACCTTGTTGATCGCTATCGGGAGTGACTTGTCCCCTTATTCTGGCCCTAGTATGATGATTGCACCTTGTGAAGGAACTTATTGTAGGAAATTCTTCTTCTGATTATGGGAACAGACATCATGTCTCCAGCAGGTCCTGTTTCCCTCCATACTTTCCCTTGAGCCAATGGACAAGCTAATGACTCTTACTCATAAAAGATTGATCTTTACCTGTACAATTCTGTTTTTATGGTTGCGTTAGTCCAAGAGGTTCTTCCACCTCAACATGTAAATCAGCTAACCAAAAATGTCTCTCATGCCCTAGCTATTCAAGAAATCATAAAACTAGACACAAAGGTAAATGCACTCAATGAGGCTATTCTATATTGGAAATAGCTAAACTCTGTAAAGGTATGGCTGGCTCTCTAGTGCCATAAAGCATATAATTGGAAAATCAAGTCTTGCCCAGAGACAAACAGTCTTACTTAGAGAGAAGGAACAGATAAGGGCAGAACATAAGTTACTACATATACCTTTAGTAACTGGTGGTGTATAGCAGCCCCTTCCCTAAGGCCTACTTTCCACAAATACCTTCCCTTACCCTGGCAGCTGTGATGAGGATGGATAAGAGTATCTACAAACCTATGAATTAATCTTAGTGTTATTAAAATGTGAGCACCCTGTTATTTTCTTAGTTATTCAACCTCACTATAATTGGGGCAGTTCTGCAAGAAGACTTCTGTAAAGCCTGTTTCTGTACATTTTCCAAAAACATCTTGTCACAGAGAACTATTCATTTTAAAAATTCCATTTTCTGATGCCATGTTAATGTTTCTAAAAATAAAGACACCAAAACTGACAGGACAGAGATGCCTGCCAGGTGACCAGAAAGATTCTCAGGGCTCTCTCCCTCCCTCCCTCGCTGACATTGTCCATCCTTCAGGGACCCCTGGACCCGGCCGGAGCTGGTCTCCAGCATCGCTCCACATTCTCATTTCAATTCTTTATATGATTACATTTTACCTCTTTTTTTTCTTACTCAGGTATAATTAACATGAAGTGTTATATTAGTTTCATGTGCACAATATAATGGTTCAACATTTCTATGCATTACTCTAGGTTTTTCTAGATAAGTGTACACTTAATACCCTTTATTTCACCCATCCATCCCACCACCCCTCTGGCAACCATCAGTTTATTTTCTCTTTTATTTTATTTCTTTTTTAAAAATATGTTTGTCCTAGAGTGTTCAATACATATTTATAGCTAATATAAGTCTTCCTTCAAGTAATATTATATCACTTTACACATAGTAAGTTACCTTAGAGTATTCCCACATCCTCCATTCCATCTCTTATGACATTGTTTCTATTTATTTTAGTTATTTATATATTATATTACCCAATTCATTATCACTATTAATTTAAGCAAACTGTTATCTTTTAAATAAGTTAAAAATAAGAAAATACCACCTCACACCCACAAGGATGGTTATTATCAAGAATAAAACAAAAACCAGCACAAGATTTGACAAGGATGTGGAAAAATTGGAGTCCTTGTGTGTGGCTGGTGAGAATGTAAAATGGTGCAGCTGCTATGGAAAATGGTATGGCAGTTACTCAAAAAATTAAAAATAGAATTACCATATGGTCCAGCATTTTACTTCTGATATGTACCCAAAGGAATGGAAATCAAGAAAATAAACAGATATTTGTACATTCATTTTCATAGCAGTATTATTCACAATAGCCAAAAAAGTGAAAGCAACCCAGGTATTCATTGACAGATACACAATGATAAACAATGTGTTGTACATACATACATACAATGAAATATTAGTTAGCCTTAAAAAGAAAGGCAATTCTGACATGTACTACAACATAGAAGAATCTTGTGGATATTATGCTAAGTGAAATAATCCAGTCACAAAAAGACAAATACTGTCTGATTCCACTTATTTAGGGAACCATGTAGTGTAGGTCAAATTTATAAGGATAGAAAGTAGAGTTGTGGTTGTCTAGTTGTGAGGACAATGAGACTGAGAAGTTATTGCTTAATGGATATATATAAAGTTTCAATTTTAGACAAGATGAAACGAGTTCTAAAGGTTAGTTATACAACTGTGTGAATGTACTTACTACTTCTGAATTGTACACTTTAAAACGTTTAGAAAATTTTATGTTATGGTATACTTTGTTACCCATTTAAACATATTTAGAAGAATAAGAAAATAAAATATTTTATTTTAATGTTATTTATTTCTTCTCTGATGCTCTTCCTTTCTAATAATAGACCTGAATTTTTTACCTATATCATTTTGTCTCTCCTACCTGAAAAATTTTCTCCAATACCTGAACAATTTGTAGTGTCTCTTGGAGAGTAGCTCTGCTGGTAATAAATTATAATAGTTTTTGTTTCACTAAGAAATGATTTATTTGTCCTTCATTTTGAAGGATAATTTCATTGGAATTACAATTATAGATTGGAGTCCTTTTGTTCATCTTCTTTCAACTCTTTAAGTATTTTAGTGCGTTCTGTTCTTATTTACATGGTTTCTGATGAGAGTCATCTGCAATTCTTATCCTTGTTCTCCTATAAGTTAATTTTTTTAACTCTTTTGGCTTCCTCCAAGACTTTTCTTTGCCTATGATTTTCTGAAATTTGCATATTATATACATGGATACAGATTTATTTATTTAGTATTTATCCTGCATGATTTTCTCTAAAATTCCTAGTTCTGAGATATTGTTTCTGTTATTAATTTTGAAAACATTATTGGTCATTAATATTTCAGATTTCTTCTGTTCTTTTCCTCTTCTCTTTCTGGTATTTCAATTATATATATGTTAAATATTTTGAAATCGCCCAAGAGTTCTTGGATATTCTGTTCTTTTTCTTGTGCACTCTTGCTTCTCTTTTTGTATCTTTGAGTTTTCATCTTTGCTACATTTACCCATGTATTCTGGCATACTTTCTGCAGTTTTCATTATAGCCCTTAATGTATTAATCATAGTTTAAAAAATTTTTAAATTATTTTTAAATAATATTTTAAATTTCTTATACAATATTCTCCCAAACAGTCATATCTGAGACTTATTCTTCAGACTGTGCTTTTTCATGCATTTTGGTATACCTTTTAATTTTTTCTGGTTGTGAAAAGTCAGATATGATATAATAGATAACAGGAACTGAGGTAAATAGAACTTTAATGTAAGATTTTATGTTAATCTGACCAGGAATTAGGCTGTGTTTAATATTTGCTGTAGCTACAGGTGCCAAATAGTTCAAATCCTTCTAGTGTTTTTATTTTTGTTTCCATGATTTTCTTTGGCATCCCCTAAGAACTCCTCTTTAGATAAGGTCTATCTTACAGGTATTATAACTGTAACCCACTGTAATCATATAGAAGCCCTTTGAGGTGGTGGTATGGTGTATGGGAGGGAAAATGATCTGTTATTTTATGATAATATCTCAGTTTTTAGTAGACCTGTGCCCTTGGACAGTGTCTCTCAGTAGCCCCACATCTGCTTCCACCCCTAGGTAAGATAGGAAGGCTAGAGGAGGCTGGATTCTTGCAACTACTTTTCACTTAGATGGGTTAAGTCTTTGGTAAGATTCTACCATGGAGAGCAAGCTACTGTTAGTGCTGTATTTCAAAATGGTTATTTTTTTCCCTTCCCACAGCTAGAGCCGTCGGGAATCTTTCCTGGCTCTTAAACATCACAACTTGTAGGGTCTCTGGATGTAAAAGCCATGAATGTGTGGGGATCCCTAAGACTACAGTCTCCATCAGTTTCATATTTTTTTGCTAGTTTATACTTAGTTTCCAGCAATTTGACAAAATTGCCATATAAATATTCCTACCAATTAATGGCACCAGTGGTTCTGGTACATAGATGTTGACTGTGACTCTCTCTACTCACCTGTTTTTTCAGATATTGGAGTGGTGGTTTGCCTTGTGATCTCAGTTCTCTGGTGCATCCAAGTCAGTGGTTTCATTTGCTCAGCATTTGTTGTATGAATGGTAGTGATTTCTTTCAGAAAAGTCTTTACTAAGCTGAAGCAAGAAGTCTTGATATAACTTTATATCCTTTTAGACTACCTGATTTGTTATGATAATTATTTGTAAGAAAAAATTTGAGAGAATAAAGGTGGAGTAAAAGTAAACAGATGCTATAACAGAGTGAAACAGATAGTGTGACAGAGAAAATCATACGAAGAACTATTGATCATTTATTTTCCCCCTCAGTTTTTACCTATGTTATGGGACATATACATCCCAGCGTTCATTCTTCTACTGGCTATCTGTGTGAATTTCAACAAGTTACATAATCTATCCTGAACTCAGTTTTCTCATATATTGAATCACTTTGATTAGAGAACTCTAATATGTGTCCTAGCTCTACTTCTCTAGGTTGTTTAGTATATAAGAGTCATCACCTGCAAAGTGGATTTATTTCTTCATTCAATTATTCATTCAACAGGTATTTATTGATTTTCAATTCTGGATCAAGATAAACATCACAGTTAAGGTCGCTGTTTAGTTAATATGTATATTCTATGGTGCAAATAATTAAAAAGTAAAAATTTAAAAACCCACTTGAGAATGTAAGACATTATTACTAAAATAGTAAAGAATTAACATGATGTAATTGGCCTTATAGGAGTGAGGATGTGGACAGTAGTTGGTAGGTAGAATAGTCAAAAAACTATCCCAATGGAGGTCACATGTGAGCAGAAGCCTGGATGGCAAGAAAGGACAACCCAAGCAAAGTTAGGAACAGAGCATCTGCAACAGAAAAATCAACAAGGGTAAGACTATATTGGAAATAAGTTTACTTTTTTTTTTTTGTAAAACAGTAAGAACAACAAACAAATGGACAAAAAACAAGTCATGTGTCTAAGAGCGGAAGGAAATGTCTGAAGAGAAAAAAGCTGGAGCCACTTTATACATAACTTAGAGAAGACAAATTTGGATTTAAATTCACATACAGTGGGAATTGTTTGGAACCAAAAAAGCAGCTATGCTATTGTAATTTGGGCAAGAGAGACAGTGGAATGAACTGGGGAGCTTGAGGCAGCTCACTTGAGGCAGCTGAAGGCGAAAGGTGCTGACATTTATTTTAGAATTAAAGAACATGGTAGTTTTGCATTTAAGTGACGAGAAAAGAAGTGATAAATGGCTTCTAAGTTTTGTCTTGAGCAGTTAGGTGGATTGAGGTGCCATTTAGTGAGATGTCAAGACAGAATGAGGAGTAAGTTCAGGAGGAAATAGACTTTTCTTTGAGCTATGTTGGGTTTGTGATTCCTTTCAACATGAAGAAAAAAAACATGAGAGAAGTGAGAAAAATTGCAAAGACATCAGCAGCCCCTTTGTTAGGTGAGAATGCCTAGGGTGAAAACATCAGTGAGCAACAAAGGGGAGAAGATTGTGATCGAAATGTGAGGATGCCTACTGTAGAAACATTTTAAATAAAGTAAATGTGGGGAAAATGTAAAAGAATAAAAACCTATTTCAAGAGTTCCTTCATAAGGAAATGAACTATAGGGCAGAAATGGTAATTATGAATGAGCTTAGCTTAGATATCTGTGTAAACTACATGAAAATCAGAACTGAAGGACCTAAAATAAACTTAAATACTAAACAGGAAGAGATAAAGGTGCTGTGTGTCTAATGTGGGACAAATATGTTGAAGTTTAATTCAACTGGCATATAACCAACTCCAAAAAGTGAAAGAAAACAAAAGACCAAATGGGAAAATTTTACAAAAGCAGTCATGAAGCCATTGCTTTCAGGGCATCCCAGCTGTTCTTTGTGCTTCTTAAGATGACTAAAGAGGCAGAAGCTGCAGCAGCCCTGGATCCTAACAGAAAGAACCATGTGAGCCATTTATGGGGAATTAGTCAGCCTTTGTGGGAAGGACACCCGCACCAAGACCTCTGTGTTAACATTTGTTAAGCCAAATCAATACTTTTCATTCCTAAAAATAACATTTGAGGCCCAATATTGTTTCTTGCTCATTGTCATTCATTGAGATGAATGTGATTTTTCTTCCTAATTATAAATAAACAAATTTGAAATGTACATTTAAGACAATTCACTGAAACAATCTCATTGTTTTAACTAGCTGAGGTGCAACAAAAGAGCTGTAGTAAAGCCACAGAGCTACTTAACAAGAAATTTTAATTCAGAATATAGGACTTCTAAACACCATGTTGGGATTTTTAAAAATCTGTGGACTTTCATTACAGAGAAATTCGGGGGGAATATGCATCTGTCCTTTATGACTTTATATGATTCACTCATCAAATTTGCTTTATAAATGATTTTTTAAATTAAACCACAGAAAATTAATATATTTTTTCTTTGATTAAATGTGAATATTTAAAGAATGGGACTTGAGAAAATGAGTGGCTTGTTAGTTACTGGCAATGTACTTTATAGAGCTTTATTCTTAAAATTTCTTTTTTATGTATACTGTTAATTTAGAGAGAAACATATTTTCCAAGTCATCTTCTTTGGAGGAGGGTTAATATAAGAGATCAGTTAAAGGAAGTCACTCTTGATCTCTGCTTTGGGAAATAGTTTTTTAAGG
The DNA here is from genome assembly GCF_008692635.1 of Crocuta crocuta. Classification (NCBI taxonomy): domain Eukaryota; kingdom Metazoa; phylum Chordata; class Mammalia; order Carnivora; family Hyaenidae; genus Crocuta; species Crocuta crocuta. The sequence goes on along the minus strand of NW_027529203.1, from coordinate 1,399,989 downwards.
CTGCTATTTATTTCTTCTAGATTTACTATTTATCAGTAGTCTATAAAAATGTATACATCTAAGGCTTTCAAGATGTGATCAATGCAAAGCTTTTCCTGACGCAAACACCAATCTTCTTAAAAAAAAAAAAAAGATGTGAGACCAACTTTTATCCTAGCCCTGTGAAGCCTAGAAGATAGGTTTTTCTCAAACATTCCATCACACAGAGCGTGCATCATATAATGTTCATGGTTAGTAACGTAGGAAATGATTCATGCTGCCAAATCTAATGAGTTATTTTCTAGAAATGGCATGCCTACAACAGCTTTTCAACTACAGCATACCTAAGAGTTGGAACTATTTAATCCATGCAGCCTTTACATTACAAGGAGAATTGTGAGCATGCCTTGTAAATTCTGCTTTTCAATACTCAACATAGCAGAGATGGAGTAATTAACTCTGCCTGTTATATATGTTTTCCTTAGCATCTGAGTCAGTATCATGTTAATGTTTCTGTGTTAAGGAGTTATAGCCTTTCTCCTGATAAATATGACTCTGGTTGCCCAGAGTACTTGGGATTGGCTAAGCTGAATTTTATCCAGTGCTCCCCACATTTTTTTTTTAGGAAATTAGTTATCAGTATGGTGGTCCAAAATACTTAAGTTGATAGCATTCCATGTAATTCACCTAGTTTCTGGGAATTAAGAGTTCCTGGGCATTGGTGATATTATTTAAAATATGAAGGTCTTTCTTTTACTGTGGAGTTTATAATTTTGAGCCTATATTTGTATCAGAAAATAAGTTTAACATGACAATAACAACAAAAGTTATGTTTTTATCATAACTATATGTTAATTCTATAATATTAATGTGATGTTAACTTATTGCAAAAGGAGCTATTGAAGAAATGCCATTCAAAGTTACACAGAGAATGAATAGGAAAGCAAAATAGCAGAGGTAAGGCAAATAGAAAAGGAACACATATCAACAATTTAGGGCATTGATAGGTATATTGCAGTTTTGAGAACATATGTTAGAATTGTTGTAGTTTTCAAAGATTTCTGGCAGGTAGATTAAGCAACTAAGAAAGTGATGTTTAACTAAGTGTCAGGAGACCACACTTTAGCATTACCCTGAAATTTTGTAAATTAAAAAAATCTGCATCTTTAACTCTCAACAAAAAGTGAATTATTTCCAGGAAACAATCATTGTTTTGAAAAACAACATCAGTTGAGAACTTCTGTTAGATACTGTATACATAGTGATTCCAAACAAGGGTAAAATGTCAGCTCTCAGATAGCTGATAATGCTTACTGGAAACATCATCATATAGGTAATCATCCAATTATGATTGTGGACAGTGCTTTTCACTCATTCTCATTCACCAAATACATAGTGAGTGTATATTATGTGCCAGAATCTGTGGTAGATTCTAGAAATAAAATGGTAAGCAAAAGAAAAATAAACAAACAAACAAAAAACAAAGAAATAAATATGGTTCTTATTTTCATTGAGAAAAAGATTTCTGGATGAAAACACATTAACTAGATCATTATACAAATAAATACAAAAGAGAAAACTGAGGCAGTTCTGAGTAAAAGGAACCCAATTATTTACGGTGGGATATTAACAACAATAAAAATGAAGCTCGAGATGCAAAGAAAGTTTTCTTAAAGAAAGTGAGATAGCCTATGAGTAGACATTAAGAAAAAATAGGGCAGTTATCAGAAAATTTGAAAGAGCATGGATAAAGGTCTCATGAACAGTAACACAGCACACTGGAGAAACAGATAAAATGACATTGGAATTAACAGCAAGCAATTTTTTAAAAAAATGACTCAAAAAGATATCAGAGAGCAAAACTAACTTAGTTTACTGCATTTGGAGGGAGTGACTTTAAATCAGTGGAAAAATAAATAGGAGGACAGAAAGAACATTCCAGGAAGAGTACAACAATTTTAGAAGATTTGGGGGAGAAAAGAAAAGAAGAGCACTGTTATAATAAATGAAAGGACAAAAACATACCTAAAGAAGCAGTTTTCAACTATAGTGATTTTGACCCTCATGGAACATTTCAAAATATCTAGGGATATTTTGTCACAACTAGGACAATGCTACTAGAATCTAGTGAGTAGAAGACAGAGATGCCACTAAATATAATGTCAAGACAATTTCTCACAACAAAGAAAAATATAGTTCAACATGTCAATACTTCCAAGGTTGTACAACCATGAGCTAGAATCCTAACAGCTAAGAGGATAAAGATATGAATTGTGGCTTGAAAGTTAGGAAGTAACTATGTTATTTTAGAATTTATAATAAAGTCAATAGGTAACTATTGAATAATTTTCTGTGAAAGAGTGACAGTGAGAATTATGCTTTCAAAATATTATTTTGACTAATATGATAAATGGATTATAGCAAGAGAAGATGAATTCAGAAATGATTACAGAATGACTCAATAATCCTATTAAGAGCTAATGATAAATCAGTCAAAATTAGCCAAGTAAAGTGGAGAAAAGTGGACAAATTTGAGAGATATTTTTGAAAGGTCTCTGTGACATACTGGACATGTGTTTCAAAGTAGGGAATGTCTTCCGTATTTCAGATTTGAGCAGGACAGCTGGTGGTGAAATTTCTTGAAGAGTTCTTAGAATCTTGTATAAATGTTTTAGGGTAATTCTCTCTGTTTATGTCGTCTTACAGAAAACCGGGATGGAAGTCAATAAAATAAAATTCGATAGAAACAGATGCAGACCTAAGGAATAATTAAGAATTCTGACACAAATATCTGAACTTATCACTCCTAATTTCAAAGAAATAGAAAACCACCAGCTTTCAGAAAAGTGGGTAATTAATTCAAATAACAAAAAATGTATTTAAGAACTCACAACTTTGCTTTTCCTGTTTCTATCCACACAAAATATCAGATTGCTGCTCCCATAACTCCCAAGTTTATGTCTACAGGTTAAGTAATGAATAGAAATTAATAGAAGTTTAATAAATGTGAACCTCAAACACAAATTCCCCAAAGACAATCTTACTGATTAATTTTAAATAACTTATTCATTCCTCACTTTAGTCAACTATGGATAGAATGGCAGGGTAATAATGTAGATGACATGTAATTTCTGAGGTCCACATCCATTGATGTTACCATAGGTCTCATAAGGAATAGTTCTAGGTTGAGTAGATTGCACAAAATTTCCAGGATAGGTGATCCATTGTTTTTACAGTCAATACTTTTTGACATCTAGAGATGATTTAAACTTAATATAGCCAAATTATTTCTTAGACAATTAAAAGAATCTCCTTTCTCTAGTGCTACCTCTAGATAATGTATGCGGATTCAATGCTAGGAGATAGTATATGCAGATCACACCAGTAAATAATGCCTATTTCTTCTCTTGTTGATAGATATTCAGGACAAATGTGACTATTCATATTTTTGCAAACTTTGTGTATAAGATTTCTCTTTTATATCATTTCAGATTATCATGGCCTCACCTCTTGATTTCTAGTCCCACCCATGCTGAAATGACTACTGTGAAGGCACAGACTAGCTGGATGGAGTGTTAATCCAACAGCACATTAACTCATATGCACTCTCAGAATTAGTAACCAGAAGAGACTGATCAACATCCCTGACACTCAATACCACATTTCTAGAAGAAAATATCCCTTGACAGTCAAATATAGATTGGATGTTATAGCATACCAATATTTCTGGAAGCAGTGGGTAGGGGGATAGGGACAGTAACTTTCTCAATACATTAAAGAAAGAATCTTTAGCTGGGAAAGGCACCCAAGATATACCTTTAATACCTCAGCATGTGAGAAGTATTATAACATTTTATTCTCTTAAACAGGATATATTATAATCATGATACCAAATATTAAAACACACTTTGTTCCCAAATAAGTGAATACTGATTGGAAAATATAGTTTCCTACATTTTTAAAGAAAAAAATGTAAAACTTGATTTAGGACATTAGACACTTATATGATTCTACCAATTTTTTAAAATTAAAAAAATTTAATTCCAGGGCAGTTAACATACAGTACTATATTAGTTTCAGATGTACAATACAGTCAAATTATACCTTCTACATAATAAGAGCACAACAAAAGCAATTATAAATTGCTTCTAGCTTGGAAGAGTTAACATGATTTTTACACTACATTTCCTCATCCAAATATTTTTTTGAACTGGTAATACTGTTTTTGTTTTGTTTCTGTACTCTCGTTACTGTTTTTTTTTAGTTTTTTAAAAATATTTTTATTTATTTCTAGGAGAGAGAGAGACAGCGTGAGCAGGGGAGGGTCAGAGAGAGAGGGAGACACAAACTCTGAAATAGGCTCCAGGCTCTGAGCTGGCAGTCAGCACAGAGCCCGACGCGGGGCTCAAACCCACGAACCATGAGATCATGAGCTAAGCGAAAGTTGGAGGCTTAACCGACTAAGCCACCCAGGAGCCCCACATTACTGTTTTTTTAAAGCTGAATTTCTTTTAAGCATAACACCAGTTAACTTTAACTTAATAAACATTACTATAGAAAGAAAGACAAAAAGAGCAAGAATGATCAAGCAAGGATGAGTTGTCTTTACTGCTGACCTGAGAAAAAACACAAGAAAAAAAGATCATTGGAGTCAAGATAAGAGAACAGATTTGTATATGCCTTTGTGTTTTATAAACCAGTACAAACAGGAAGATTCTTTCTGATTTAACTGATATTATGATTCAAAACACAAATACCTAAAGAGGTCAGGAGTGCATAAAATTGTCAAATCTGGAAAATACACATGTAGACAGAAATAGCTAGTAGCTTCTATGGAGTCATGAAAAGTGCTTGCCAGTGCCAAGGACCAGCTGGCAGTTTCTTTGTTTCTTCCATTTGTTGATCTTCGGATGGCCAGCTGTTTTAATGTTATCAAGTTAGGACAGGAATTTAAAATTTTCTATAACGTTTCTATATTCTAAATGCTGTCAAGTGATTCTCTTCCCTTCTTCTCCCTTCTGTTTCCTTCAGTGCTTCTTTGTTTTCCTTTCTTTCTTTTCATTTCTCTTTTCTTTTCCCTTTCCCTTCTCCTTCCCTTTCCTTTTCCCTTCCTTCCTTCTTTCCTTCCTTCCTTCCTCTCACTTCCCTCACACCCTCCCTCCTTTCTTTCCTTCCTTTCTCTCTTCCTTCCTCCTTCCTTCCCAACATTCCTGCTCTACTTGCCTCTCTTTTTTCTCCCCTCTCTCCTTTCTATTATTAATATTACTAATATTTTCCAGGCCAAATACAAAAAAAATGCAGACTAAAAGGTAGATGGAATAATATTCCATACGAATTTATATAACCATTGAGAAAATTCAATGTTGGATCGTTAAAATAATAAGACATTTACTTAATTAATTGTTCATACAATTGAGTTAAAGACTATGATAATGACAGTAAGCATCAATAAGTATCTTATATGGCTAGAAACTTTGCCCATCAGGCTAGCCTTCAGTAATAACAATAACAGTCTATCACTATGTATTACATTAGTCTTGATCACTACTTTCTTCTCAAATTGTTTCTTTTTCATTCCATCATCTACTCTTATCTTCTATCCCAATAAGGACAAAATTGAATAAACAGTGTTTAATTATGTTTATCCCAATTAGTTACTTGCAAATACCTCTGCTTAGAATAAGCTTAAGGACAGACACAAAAACCGAATTTCCCAGTCTCACCATAGACTTTCTAGAGTAGAATTCCCATGGTTGGGGTCAGCCCTGGAAATTAGAAAGGGCTGGATAGGCACCCTTTCTAAAGATGATAATAAGGAGAATTATACATGTAAATGGTTGTGGGGTCCCATTAGAACAATGTATTATTTTAGTAATCTATTGATGAGTCATGTTTTAAAATGCAAATATAAAGTAACAAAATATTTATATTTTGGTACTAATAAGTCTAAAGTATTAATTAAAATAAATATCTTTTTTTAATTAAAAAAAATTAAATGTCTATTTATTTTGAGAGACACAGACAGTAAGTAATGGAGGGGCAGAGAGACAGGGAGATACAGAACCTGAAACATGCTCCAGGCTCTGAGCTGTCAGCACAGAGCATGATGTGGGTGGGGCTCAAACTCCTGACCTAAGCCAAAGTTGCACGCTTAATTGACTGAGCCACTCAGGTGCCCCCAAATAAGTACTTTTAAAGAAAACAACAATAAACAATGAAATTGCAACAACCAATAAAAATGTAAAATAGTGCTTAAATTAGATATATATTTCTAAGATTTATAAAACTTTAAATGCTTAAATTATAAGCATTCAAAACTGAAATGCAGAGATCCTGAATAGCCAAAATAACTTTTAAAAAGAAAAACTAAGTAGAGGTCTCAAACTTCCTGACTTCAACAATTGCTACAAAGCTACAGTAATCAGAACAATGTGGTATTGGCATAAAGACAGACCTACCGACTAAAGTAATAGAAAAGAAGGTTTAGGTTTAAACCCTCACATACATAGCCAAAGGATTTTTGATAAAAATGAGATTTAAAAAATTTTTTAAAATTTGTTTTTGAGAGAGAGATTGCCACTGGGAGAAGGGCAGAGAGAGAAAGACAGAGTGAGACACAGAAGTGGAAGGAGGTTCCAGACTCTGAGCTGTCAGCACACAGCCTGATGCGGGCCTCGAACCCACGAGCTGTGAGATCGTGACTTGAGCTGAAGTCAGACGCTTAACCGACTGAGCCACCCAGTCTCCCTGAGATTATTAAATGATAAGTGGACAGCCTTTTCAACAATTATATTGGGAAAACTGGGTACTCACATATAAAAGAATCAAGCTGGACCTTATCATATGCCATATAAAAAAATTGAAATAGATCAAAGAACTAAATATAAGACCTAAAACTATAAAACTCCTGGAAGAAAATGTAGGGGAAAGGTCTCATGACATTATATTTAACAATGATTACTTGGCTATGACACCAAAAGCACAGGAAAAAAGGAAAGAAAAAACTTAATTAAGCTACATCAGAATTGAAAATTTTTATGCATCAGAGGACACAACAGAGTGAAAAGACAACCAATGGAAGGGGATAAAATACTTACAAACCATATGTTTGCTAAGAGGTTAATGGTTAATATCCAAAATATATAAAGAACTCCTATAACTCAACAACAACAAAAAACTATTAAAAAATAAGTTAAGGTTTGAATAAAATTTCTCTAAAATGATCAAAAAGCACATGAAAGATTTTTAATACTATTAGTTATTAGGGCAAAGTAAATAAAAATTATATTGAGATACCACTTCAAATCCAACAGGATGGCTATTATTAAAAAAACAATAGAAAATATTTCTTATTAAAAAAAATAGAAAATAACAAGGACCAATAACAATTGGTAAGGGCTTACAACACTTTTGCACTATTGGTGGGATGCCAATTGGTGCAGGTGCTGTGGAAAACAGTGTGATAGCTATTCAAAATATTAAGAATAGAATTATTAAATGATCCAGCAATTCTACTTCTGGTATGTAGAAGATGAGGAATTTAGCAGATATTTGTATAGTCATGTTCATAGCAACATGATTTATAATAGCTAAAAGGTGGAAGCATTCCATGTAACCATCAACATATGAATGGATAAACCAAGTCTGGAATGCACATACAATGGTGTATTATTCAGCTTTTAAAAGGAAGAAAATTCTGACACATACTACATGAATAAATTTTGAAGATATATAAAGGAAATAATCCAATCATCAAGGGACAAATGTATGATTCCACTTGCATGAATGTGGTAACTAGAGTTGTCATATACATACAGACAAAGTAGAGTAGTGGTTGCCAGAAAATGGGGAGAAAGAAAAATGAAAAGTAAATTTTTAATGAATACAGAGTTTTAGTTTAGCAATAGTAAAAGAATTCTGGAGGTGGATGATGTTGATTGTTGTAGAACAATATGAGTGTATTCAGTGCTACTGAATACTACACAAATAAATGGTTAAAATCAACTTTTATGTGATGTGAACTTTAAAAAAATTTAAATATAATAAAATTAAATATAATTAAATATGTTTAAATATAATTTAAATAAAAATTTAAATATAATAAAATTAAATTAAAATGTGTATTTAAGTAGAATAGTGCTAATGAAGCACTGTAAACAAAAAGATATGCTAAATATCCCTGATGAACTTGCATGCAAAAATTCTCAATGGGATACTAGCAAATCAAATTCAACAATACTTTAAGATAATTATTCACCATTTTCAAGTGGGATTTATTCTTGGGCTGCAAGGGAGAAGTTCAATATTTGTAACTCAATCAAAGTGTTACACCACATTAATAAAAGAAAAGAACCATATAATCCTCTCAATAGATGCAGAAAATGCATTTGAAAAAAAAATAGAGTATTCATTGTTGATAAAAACCATCAACAAAGTAGAGTTATGATACTTCAGTATCATAAAGACCACATATGAAAGACCCCCAGCTAATATCATCCTCAATGGGGAAGAACTGAGAGATTTTCCTCTACAGTCAGGAAGTAAACAGGGATATCCACTCTCACCACTATTATTTAACATAGTACTGGAAATCTTAGCCTCGGCAATCAGACAACAACAACAACAACAACAACAACAACAACAACAACAAGGTAACAGAAACCAAATCAGCAAGGAAGAAGTCAAACTTTCAATATTTGCACACAAAATGATACTCTGTGTAGAAAACCTGAAAACTCCACCAAAAAATAACTGGAACCAATACACAAATTCAGGAAAGTTGCAGGATATAAAATCAACATGCAGAAATCTGTCGCATTTCTACACACCAATAATGAATAGCAGAAAGAGAAATCAAGGAATCACTCCCAGTTACAAGTGCACCAAAAACTATTAAGGACCTAGGAATAACCTAACCAAAGATGTAAAAGATCTGTACTTTGAAAACTTAGAACTCTTATGAAAGAAATTGAAGATACAAAGAAATGGAAAAACATTCCATGCTCATGGATTGGAAGAACAAATATTGCTAAAATGTTTATGCTGCCCAAAGCAATCTACACATTTAAAGCAATCCCTGTCAAAATGCTACCAGCATTGTTCACAAAGCTAGGACAATCCTAAAAATTGTATGGAACCACAAAAGACCCTCTTGGAAAAGCAAAGAGAAGATGGAGATATAATGATTCTGGACTGTAAGCTATATTACAAAGCTGTAATCATCAAGACAGTATGATACTGGAACAAAACCAGACACATGAATCAATGGAACAGAAGAGAAAACCCAGAAATAGACCTACTACTCTATGATCAACTAATCTTTGACAGAGCAAGAAAGACTATCTAATAGAAAAAAAAAAAGATAGTGTCTTCAAGAAATGGTGTTGGGAACTTAAACAGCAACATGCAAAAGAATGAAATTGTACCATTTTCTTAAACCACACACAAAAATAAATTTAAAATGGATGAAAGACCTAAGTGTGAGACAGGAAAACATCAAAATCTTATTGGAGAACACAGGCAGCAATCTCTTTGACCTCGGCCAGAGCAACTTCTTACTAGACATGTCTCTGGAGGCAAGGGAAACAAAAGCAAGCAGAAATGAACTATTGGGACTTCATTAAGATAAAAATCTGTTGCACAGTGAAGGAAATAATCAACAAAACTAAAAAGCAGCCATTGGAATGGGAGAAGATATTTGCAAATGACCTATCTGATAAAAGGTTAGTATCCAAAATATATAAATAACTTATCCAGCTGAACACCCAAAAAACAAATAATCCAGTATACAAATGGGCAGAAGTGGCACCTGAGTGGCTCAGCTGGTTAGGTTTCCAACTCTTGGTTTCAGCTCAGATCTTGATCTACTATCTGCTGACAGTGCAGAGCCTGCTTAGGAGTCTCTCTCTTCCTCTCTCTCTCTCTGCCCCTACCCTGGTCACTCTCTACCTCTCTCTCTCTCTCTCAAAATAAATAAATATTTTAAAAAAATGGACAGAAGACATGAACAAACACTTTTCCAAAGAAGACATACAGATGGCTAACAGACACATATAAAGATGCTCAAAATCAGTCATCATCAGGGAAATACAAATGAAAACCTCAATGAGATACAACCTGATACCTGTCATAATGGTTAAAATTAACAACATAGGAAACAAGTGTTGGTGTGAATTCATGAAAGGGGGAACACTTTTACATTGTTGGTGGGAATGCAAACTGGTGCAGCCACTCTGGATAACACTTTGAAGTTTCCTCAAAATGTTAAAAATAGAACTACCCTATGACCCAGCTATTGCACTACTACGTATTAACCCAAAGGTCACAAAAACGCTGATTTGAAGAGGCATATGCACCCCAATGTTTATCAACATTATCAACAATAGCCAAATTCTGGAAAAGCAGAATTACCATTGACTGATGAATAGATAAAGAAAATTTGGTGTATATGTATGTGTGTGTGTGTGTGTGTGTGTATACACATATATATACATCAATTTTTCTTATATATGTATATGTATATATGAGAGGGGCATATTTATATATGCACCTCTCCTCTACTCCCACTCTCTCTTTAAAATGAACAAAATAAAAAAATAAAAATGAATTTTTAGAAAATCTAATTAGAAATACTATTTCCAAATTATAATACCTAATCATATGAAAATTATAATAATTAAGATATTGTGACTTTATGACCCTGTTGATTTGATAACTCCAATAATTTTTAATTTAAGATTGAATGTTATTCTGTAAAAGACAAAAATTTCAACCTCAATTGACTCAAGTTGCTTTGCTAAGAATTTTGGATAAATTTGTTGTTGTCTGAACATATATATAGTGGAATATTAATGGCATCAAAGTAGGTAACATCTTTTAAGCAGTTAGGTTAAACTATTTTAAATTGTTCCTTTTATCCTTCACCTTAAGTTCTGAATTTCTGAAGCATCATAATAAAATAGAACTAATGAGCATGGGTTTCGTAGATGAATGTGACTTTGAATCTTAGATATGCACTTCTTTTTAAAGCTTATTTATTTTAAGAGAGAAGGAGAGAGTGTGTGCACGTGCAGCACACAACCAGGGAACGGGTAGAGAGAGAAAGAATCCTAAGCAGGCTCTGCACTGTCAGCACCAACATGGGGCTCCATCTCATTAACCAGGAGATGATAACCTGAGCCAAAATCAAGAGTCAGATGCTTAAACAACTGAGCCACCCAGGCACCCCCTGGAAAGGATTCTTATTAGTGATCTTCAGCCATTCATTCACAGGTTCTGAAACTCATATTCTCTCTCTCTCTCTGTCTCTCATTCCTTCTCTCTCTCAATACACCTGCCTTAAAAATTTACAAGAAACAAAATGATTGTGTTAAAAATATCTAAAAATAAATGGAAGCTGGTGGTAGTTAGTACAAAGAAAAGGTCAGTGATGGAAATAATAATGACAGTGGTGACTGTTAAATGACTTACTTACAGTGTTTTTCAAATCTTTTAATTCAAATTTAAAGTTGCAAAATTATTGATAGCTACATAATTAGCCAGGGCTTGTTATACATATACTAGAGATTAGCCCTATTTCCTCAGGATTCAAGAGATGACAGGCTAAGGAATAATAGTTAGGGTCAAAAATCAGAACTCTTATTAGCTAAAGAAATATTCGTTAAATACACCAAAATTAATTCAGGTCATTTTTAAGGAAAAAAAACGCACTTAAGATCAGGGTATAGATCATAGTGGGGTCGGGTTGATATTCTTGAAATAAGCAGATTTTAAAAAAGAAAGCTGAAAATAGGATCCAGGATTCAGAAAGCCAGAAGAAAGGAATACAGAGATAATTAATCATACTTCTTAAGTATCTACCATTCAAAATAGTTTAATAGAGTCTATGAGAAATACAGTGGAGAAAAATAAGTGACATTTGATTATAAGAAGCTATCAACACAATATAGAAGAAAGGCCAAATCAAGTTCTTTAGCCTACAGTTTGAGAGATATAGAAGCAGAGACTTGGACAGATTGTTTAAATGACAAGCAAAAGATCAGACTTGGGAAATTGAGTGAAGGGCAGGGAGCATCAGTGAGCCAATGGAGCATCGGATTTACCACATTGCTCTTCTTTCCATGCACATAAAGAGTTAGAGGTAAAGGTACCTTAGGCTATGTAAAATTTGAATAGGTTAAATAAAAGACAGTATCCTTTCCCCAAGAAAAGACTTGTTCGCAGTATTATTCATCTTGTTTCTGGTACATACATTCACATAGATAGAGAAAGAGAGAGAGAGAGTGACAGAGTGAGATCTAATATGTTCAAATATATTCGATCATTCATTCTAACTTGGATGTCAAGAATTTTTTTCCTTTGAGATTTTATTGAAAACCCTAGAGAACTAAAGTAGTTAGTTCTAGTTAACTTTTGAATCTTGTTTTTATGTACCTTTTAAAAATTAGATTACCAAATGGAATTTAATATATATCTATGCAATCAGCTCCTTATAGCCATCATTGTAAATTTCCCTCTATGACCTAAATTTCCATATGTATTCTGTTCTCCAATGTGAATTTCTACTCTGAAAATGATAGTTGTATGGTCCAAATGAATCTATGGTTCAAACGAAATAAAATAAAACAAAAAAAATGAAATACAATTTAAGTTAATAAGCATACTATGATTTTTCTTTCGAGGAAATAGACTTTCTTCTTCCATTTAGTCTATTATTTTTTAAGAAAAGATTTTAAAATCTTTTTCTAAAGATTTTAGAAATATTAGTCCAAATATTAGTCCATCCAAGTTTGATGCATGTTTATTTTTTATAATTTTCCCCAAATCACAGTGATATATATGTTAAATACACAGAATCTAATTAGTTTTTTAAATAATTAACAACATGACATAAAATGAGTCAACCATAATCAACTTCATTTTATTCTTTTTAAGTCAGCATTTAAAAAATTTTTTAATGTTAATTTATTTTTTGAAAGAGCATGAGCAGGGAATGAGCAGACAGAGACGAAGACTCAGAATTCGAAGCAGGCTCCAGGCTTGAGCTATCAGCACAGAGCTCCATGCAGGGATTGAATGCATAAACCATGATGTCATGACCTGAGCCAAAGCTGGACACTCAACTGTCTGAGCCACCCAGGTGCCCCCCCGACACCGCTTTTTAATGCAGTTTTAAAACCATTTAGATTTAGAGTTAAACACATATAAATAGACATATACCTATTCATCAAGGTAAATATAGATTTATTAATTTTATTTATCTATAATGTAACTACATTTCTCCTAGACTAATATTTAATAATATGCATATTCAATGGATATATGTAAAAATTTTGTACTCAAAATTATCTCTTCTTAGTCATCACCAATTTTTATAACATATATTTGTAACAAAAATGCTGATCAACTGTGCTCATTTCTTCACTGAAGAAAGCACAAGAGGAAATCAAAATATGTTAGAAAAAAAACATCAGAGAGCACACATGAGGAATATTTTATTTGTGAGGAAGATTAGAATTGAATTCTTAAATGCTTGTGGAATCTGTACTCTTTAGAATTTCTTAGAATAAAATTAAAAATTTTAATTATTTTAATAAATAATCTACTTTCCTGAGAAGGGCAACCATGTATAATTTTATACTTGGCATAGACATTTTCCTGTTTTTCGGCAGTTTACCTTATGCCACTTCACTTTTACAAAAGACCAACATTTGTGTCTGCTTTTGCTAACTGAAAGAAATCCGAAGAATATTTTTGTGTTCATGAAAAAAGTGAAAAGCAAAAATCGCATTCAGCATTTGCTTTTTGGTGGGCCATTGTATGTACATGGAGCAGTGAGAATAGTACCACTAAGCTCGTTCCCTGCAAACTACACCAAGCAATTCACCATCAAGCCTTTGCAGCTTTGAACGGTTTCTGTGAGCATTTGTGTTTTATCTCCATTTATTTGCATTGGTTAGCAGAGTGTATCCTGAGGTAACAAAAAGTGTAAAAGAAATTTCTGGGGAGTCTGGAATCATTCAAAAAATATTGGTAGTTATTTCTTTACTTAACACCATTTTGGCTTATGAAAGCTTACTCAGAATGCTTTACTTTTAGATAGTGAGGGAAACCTGTATTTAGTTCAAAGACACCATTTCATTGGGCCTGTCCACCGTGTTGTGGGGCAGACAGCTCAGAGAGTATGTGGGGATTTTTAAGGCGGTGCATTGACATTCAGTAAGGTTGTGACCTATGAACATAGGCTAATACTAAAGCAGGGCCTATAAATAATTTTTGTGTAAGTGCTGAGTGATGTTTCCATTTCTTAGGAGAGAGAAAGAATGTAAACAATAAATAATTCATCTCTTGGTTTATTCCTAGTAAGAGGAACTAACTAAAGTAACTTGACTTTCTCTTGATTGCAAATTCTCATTTAATTTGGCCACCTAAATGGCTTTTGGATCTGCACACTTCACCCACAGTTTCACTCATCTTGTTGCATTGCCATATTTTGGATTACTATGAAGTCCTCCTAACCTGACCTCGATAGTGGTTTTCTCCCCTTTTGTGAATCATTCTTCACATTCCAGACAGTTATTTTTTTCTCAAATGTCAATTCAATAGATGTTCCTCACTGCTGTTGTGAAAAAATCCAATCACTTACTAAATTTCTGAAAATGAAATTTGCTTTTAGATAGATTGAATGTCGACAGTATATGTACTGTCCCCTCTAAAAGCAGTGGTGCTATGATTTTTTGGTATGATTTTTTTTTTACAGCAAGATATAAAGGACAAGCCATAAAACTGAAGTTAATTCAAACTATTTATTTTCTTTGACTAGGAAAAAATAATTTAGAAAGGACAGAGTACTATAATTTCATATTAAATGTTAAATTTGTCAACACTGAATAAAAACACCTCATAGAGAGTTTTTAATTTTAATTACTAGTTATATCACATCAGTTAGATTTATAGAACACATTTATACTTACTGTATTATGCTAAAGATAAACAGGAATTAAAAATAATTTAAGTGGTGATTATAAATATTTGATTCACTATGCAAAATCTTTGTTACACATACAAGTAATATAGCAATGATACACTGGTAAATCTTTGCAGAAATTGAATTTACTATGCAAGATATAGCACAATCTTGTTTTTGAAAATTTGGAACAAACTACAGTGATCAATAAATTATTTCCAACCACAAAAGAAATACAATAAATCTTTGTTGAATGATGTAGTGCATGATATTTTGCATTGTTTTCAGTTAGGAATTCAAGTGTAAGTTACACAAATGAAAAATGAATTGTTCTGTAGCATCTTTCTGCTACAGAAATGCTACTACAGTGTAGAACTACTACTAGAGTTATTAATTTGTAAGTCAACACAGTACACGAAAAAGGGGAAGAAGCTGAAAATTAAGACTAAGCTTTTTGTCCTGCATAACCTTTTATGGAACACATAAGCAAATGAATAATTATATAAATAAAACTGAGTTTTCAACAGAAGAATTTTTCTTACTCTGTCTAGCCAAAATAAATCTAATTTTAGGTTGGTCTACAGAATAAATGGATCAATGATCAACACTTTTAAGTTTTAGACAAAGCCATTTGGGTTATTTCTTTGCCCTTTTCCCCCCAGGAAGATCAGTCACATAAACATTTGTAGTGAACAATGTGACTTGTCAACCAGACCACAATTCAGGAACCATACACCCGGCTGCTGCAAAGGCAGCCTCAGCTGTCAGCCCCTTAAATTGAAATTTAATTTCTTCAATTTAAATGAAGACAATGACCTTGCCCAGGATCGTGTCCCCTTCCTAAGATGGTTTGCATTCAATGAGGGATTAACTTTGGGATATGAAGATCCACCCAGCATCAGAGTTCCCAATGATGGCTGAGGCCTTTGTGTGTCTGTGCTGCAGCAATACTTCCCCCATTTCCAATCCTGCTTCCTTCCTGTCTCTTTCAGAGGTGTTTATACCAAGAGTAGTCCCTAATACATTGCCCGCATACAAACCTCCAACTAATAGGCTGCTTTGCAGGAGTTCAACCAAGAAAACGTCCATTCTGTACATTCCATTAAATGATAGTTTTGGTATGTATAATATAAAAAATATATGCTTTGAAATGAGCTAGTCCTCTATGATCTGAACTCTGGAGAGCACTATAATTACAGATTGTTGGTTGCCTCAAGGATGCCTAAAGTAACAGAGTATTTTTTTCTAGCAGGCAAAACATATGCAAATTGTCCAAGGAATTATTATTATTATTATTAGTCTCCAATACTTTGTAGATCTGCTTTTAAGTACTTGGAAACCAACCCATTAAGCCAATTAATACTTTGCTAAAGTTATTGGGATGGTGGATGGGTAATGTATTAAGGAAATCAGACAAAAATGGGTTTTAATTATGGGTTTATTACTAAGTAAATATGTGACCTTAGGCAAGTCACTTAATTGCTCTGGGTTTCAATGTTCTCTTCAATAAAATAAGCATTTGAACCAAGACAGTATAAACTCCCTTTCAAGAAGGACTAACAAAGGATAATCCAGGAAAAAAGAGGTAAATACAAACTATATATACATTTTCAGTCAAATAATAGTATGTTTATCCAGATGCCATAAAAAAAGGACTTTGAGATGGTTACTGAGGCTTTGAGGGTGGTAGGGAACAAATTCTTACATGAGCACCATAACAGAGATCCTATAACATAGCACCATCACTGCAAAGTATTGCCTAGTTTCAGAACCAAATTCTCCAGTGTTCTGGTATCTAGGTTAGCTATGGAAGTGAATTTTCTTTGAAGGAAAATAAATACTGCATTTATGGGACCAGATTTTAAGAAATTGTTGCACCTTCTTCAAATTTTTTCTTCCCTTCACCTGGCTTGATAAAGAGAATAGAAAGGTCTTAGGGGAATACGGAAGCACAAAATGTAAAGACTTCAGTGATCCACACTGAATTACTGTGTGGATAAAGGCAGATTGCCAACCAGAGACACTTCCATTGTACTGTTGCGTGTGTGTGTGTGTGTGTGTGTGTGTGTGTGTGTGAAATTTGTCACTAAACCATGGCTGTCTTGTTTTGTTAATGATTGCTCCACTAATAATCATTACTCAGTTTAAAATTAGTTCTTTTAAAATATTTACTCCTCATCTCCTACTCTCCTTAGTCTACCATGAGGGACGATTATATTAAAGAAAATAATTCATTAATTATCTATAATCTCCAAATAAGGCTTTATTCTTTTATCTTCTTTTATTTTCTGTTATTGACATTTTTTTTCTACTCAGGACAAAAATTAGAGCCATCCCTACAAATGTGATAGATTTGTATCACAATGTACAAAGTGATACATTGATTGTATCACTTGTAACATGTATAACTCTATATACAATTTTGTAACAATATTTTTATTTTAATTACTTCCTAGATAATGTTCTTTTTCAAAATACAAACTACATCAAAATGAAATAATTGCATATTTTTCTTTTCTGTAGATTTATCATGATTTATTAAATAAATCTGTTGAGAATGAATTTTCAGGTCATTTTTAATTTTGGATATTATATATATTATCTTGAGATTAAGTTTCATGAACAGCTTTAAAGCAATATTTGATCACAGATGATCAGTAGGTTGAATAGCAGTTTGAATATTAGATAAATCTCACAAAATTCTCTTTGATTTTGCTTAGAAATCAGAACATTCAACAACATAAATACAAGTTCCTTTAGATTAATTGTCTAACTGTAGTATCTCTTGTTTTCTCTGTTTTTTAACAACTACTCATAGCTTAGGTAAATAATATACAAAGTGTTCAACCCTTAAATACAATTGAGATATAGTCATAGGCAAAAATGTAGCCATTGTATGTTATTCAGTAAACTTTTACTATTAATTAACATGTGTTTATGTGTATGGGATGCCATTAATGATTAAGGATTTTAGGCAACTTACTATATTGAAATATCTAAACACAGAACAGAACAAAAATCTAGGTCAGAAAACAATTTGTGAGTCTAAAAAAATTAGAAACAAATTAATAATTTTACAAGGAACAAAGGGTGCTATCATGATTGAATTTAATATTTAAAATGTGCCTATGTATCTACATAGCCACAGTAAAAAAAAAAAAAAACTGAATCATAAATCTCACTATTTTTCATGAAGAACATAGGCAAGATTATCTACATAGGCAATTCTCACTAAATTTTAGTGAAAATTTTTATTTATAATTTTATTCTTACATAGGAATCATTGAGAAGCAATAGAAAATTCTGATATTATCTGGAGGTATGTATTCATATTTTGATGCCTGTGGATGATCAACACTAAAGTATATTTGTATTTCAACCAAATGCTTTTAAAATTCAAAGAGTAATTTGTACTCAAAGGCATTTTTCAGCTAGTAATATCAAATGCTCTTTTGGGAAGATCACTTGAGCAAAGGGACTAAGACATGGCTATCTCCTTACTAACATATTCTTTTGTCTACAGGAGTACATACTTTATGCAAAGATTACTCCCATGGTTAATGAATAATGGAAGTAACCTACCTCAGAAGAGATAAAGATAATTAGTAGATTATGGAGTCATGGTATTTCATTATTTTGAATATATCTGAGGTCAGCTACATGAATCTATGTGGAAATCCAAATGGAATGAATGAGAAGGGGGTAGAGATTTTTATTTGTTTAAAAAATAATTGTGGACCTTTAAAATTAACCAGTAACTTTAAAAATAGTACTATAATATAAAGTACAATTAAAATTTATTAGCTTTCCATTTGAAAATAAGTTTTTAATAATACTCTGCTTTCTGAGCCTTATATCCAGTGAAAAGGTAAGATTATAAATATAAATTAAATATAAGTGGATATAAATATAAATATATAATAAAGGTATAAAACCCAAGGTGATAAATTATTAATCATTTAATTTAACATCAACAATGTAGCGCATTATGAAAAGAAAGAATACAGTCAAGATTCTCAGTAAGATGCAAGTGTAAAGTATAGATATAGAGGCACCATGCAATGCAATTGTTTTTATCTCCTGTCAAATAATTTTTCCAGTGTTGATTTTCTTCTGGGATGTACACATTTAAAGAGGATGTGGTGAATTAGCAGAGATATTACTAAAAATATATACCAATATTATCAAATAGCTGAGAAATAAAACCATTTAGAACATGCTTGAGAAATTAGATTTTGTTCAAACTCACTGGGAAAAAAGACCGAGAGAAAATTAAATATACTATCTAATGATACAACAGATCTGGTAAAGATGAATGGACAGTGAAGTTTGATTTGCTGAGCCATCTGTCTTTACAATTAAAAACAGCTGAAGTTGGTGTTAACTAACTCTTAGGTTTTAGAAATTATTCATTCCTTCTTTTAACAATAAATATCTACTATATCAAACACAGTACTTATCACTTGGAGAAAAAAAATTATTAAACTTGGCCACTAAACATAAATGGCTCTCATTCTAAAAAAGAATACAGAAATAAGCCTACAAATTAGAACTGAGGGCTATAGGTTCTTGAGAAGATAAACATGGGGCATCCAGCCAATCTCCTTTCTTTACTCCTTATCTGTATGTCCCAATCCTTTCTTCAGATTTACATTTTTAAGACTTATCACCTCATATGGGGCCCTTGTATTACATCCTATACTTATTAGTATCAAATTATTTCTTATTGTATTCAGAATAAATTCAATACTGCTTTGTCTTTCCTGACAGCCTCATGGGATTTCCTTCTGCCTAAGTCTCCCTGCTCATCTGACTCTTCTCTTCCCTGTGCCTTCTAGACACATTGAGTTTCTTTTGCTATTTCCAGATACACCAGATATCCCTTAGACCCTTTGGAATTGTTTTCTCTGCCTGCACTTTCATTGCTCAGATCTTCCCATGGCCATCTCACACTAACAGTTCAGGTGGTGGGATGCCTGGGTGGCTCAGTTAAGAGGTCGACTCTTGATTTCAGCACAGGTCATTTTCTCATGGTTAGTGAGATGGAGCCCTGTGTCAGGCTCTGAGCTGACAGTGCAAACCTTGCTTGGAATTTTCTCTCTCCCTCATTCTCTACCCCTCCCTGCCCCTCTCAAAATAAAGAAATAAATGGTTTTTAAAAATTTTTAAATGGTTTTTAAAAAACCAACAATTCAGGTGGCAACTCAAGTGATGTTTCACATAAGGATTTATGCAGATCATCCTCTCCAAGTTGTCCAGTTTTCTAATGACTAATGTATTTTTATGACTTTGCTTTCTTTGTAGAACTTATTACTATATCAAATGATATGTGTATGCATTTATTTACTTCTTTTTGATTTGGCTCTTGCCAATAAAATTTAATTTTCTTTGGGCACCTGGGTGGCTCAGTTGGTTGAGTGTCCAACTTTGGGTCAGGTCAGGATCTCATGGTTTATGAGTTCGAGCCCCCCGTCGGGCTCTGTGCTGACAGCTCAGTGCCTGGAGCCGGTTTCAGAGTCTGTGTCTCCATCTCTCTACCCTTTCCCCACTTGCACTCTTTCTCTCTCTCAAAAATAAATAAACATTAAAATTTTTTTTAAAAATAAAATTTAATTTTCCTGAAAGCTTAGCCCTGGTATGTCTGTTTTACTCTTATCCTCAGCTACTAACACAATTTTTGGGCATATATATAAAGCACTTAATAAAAATATGTTGAACTGTTTAGTGAATGAGTGAGGACAAATACAGAGCCCATACTAAGCATGAGCTGAGTCTCGAAGGAGGAGCTGAATTTAACCAAAAATACAGTCCTCCTTAGTTAATTATAATATTATATCAATATCAGTTCATTGAATGTTACAAATGCATCATACTGACATAAATTGTTAATAACAGGAAATTGGGTGTATGACATATGGGAACTCTCTATACTGTTTTTTCAATTTTTCTGTGTATCTAACACTGTCTAAAAACAAAGTCATATACACACAAAAAAGATGGTGGAAATACTGTGTCACGGCAAAAGATCAAATGATGTCAAGAATGTTTCCAACAACTACAATATAAAACCTTGTGTTTTTACTCAGAGATAAGGATATAATCAGTTTCAGTTTGGGTTACCCAGAAGTAAATCCTGAGATAAACTCTCATGTGATAGGTAGTAGAAATTACTCCTACTGGAATAACTGGTGGGGAGAAGAGAAGTGAAACTAGGAAGAAAAAATGAGCACAAGTGGGCTCCTGAGTGAAGTCTCATGGAAAGTACCTGGGTGCCATAGGAAAGACCTGGAGACAGTGCAAATCATCTTTCAGAATATCTTTAGGAAAACCAAGATAGACGGAGCATTTATACACCACTGTTACTGGTTATAGCTGCTCAAGGGAAATTAGGTGCTTCAAATTTCCATAAGTCATTAACTAGGATGAGGCAGACAAGTTTGGGCAGCTTGAAGGCTATCTTCAGACAAAAACACAGGTGTGGGCTGTTGGCAGTGCCAACATCTTAAAAACTATTAATAATAAAAATGTCTAAGGAGGCTTATGGAACACTGACAGTGATTTGATTTTAAAGATTAATATCTTTGAACTACCCACTTAAATCCTACTAGTCTGCATAACCTAGATTATTTCAGAAGAAAGGTTCCTGGTAAAAGCAATCTTGTAGGTCCAATCGGCTTTACCATCTGAATTACCTTATATGGCTAAATGCAATGGTACCTTTTTCTTCTTCTACATTAATAACTGTCAAACTTTAGAGTACATCACATTTCTGTGCTTGCCCCTGGAGTTTCTGAATCAATAGGTCTGAAGTGGGGCTTAGAGTTTGTATTTATAAAGTTCTCAGGTGATGGTGACACTGCTAATCTGAAGAATCACCATTCTTGTTACAGATTCCAAAATTATTTTTAATGGTTATTTTGAGCATTTTTTCTTCCCACTTTAGAGCTTTTATTTTTTTTAACTTTTTAAGTAGTTTATTGTCAAGTTGGTTTCCATATAACACCCAGGGCTTATCGCACAAGTGCCCTCCTCCATGTCCATCACCCCTCTTCCCCTCCCCCCCATACCCATCACTCCTTAGTTTGTTCTCAGCATTCATGCATAGTGTCTGGTGCTCTACAGGTTATCAATACTATTTGTAAAACAAGTCTTGTTTGATAGATTGTGAATTTTTGGTTGCTCTAGTGGGTAATACATTTTCTATAAATTCTTACATTAGGAGGATTAGTGGATTAATGTAGCATTTTACTTTCACTTGAAATATTAGGTAAACTTCTATTTCAGGTCAAAAACAAATTAACTCAGTAAGCTATATTTTGTGTATTAGAAATATATGTCCATTAACCAAACTGCCTAAAAATAATTCTCTGCTTTTACAAACCCTAGGCTTCAAAGATGGGACCCAGAGTTACTTTACAAACAATTACTCTGAAAAATTATAGTCTCTTTTAAACAAAAACTAGCTGTAGTGAAATCATCCATAAATATTCATATAACAAAGCTGCCATAGAGCAAATCTTACATAGTGCTTTGCATGAATAAAAGACTTCCTATTGGGATTTTGTTCAAGTATTGTGATTCTTTACTACTCATTTAAGAATGTGTTTTAGAGGTGCCTGGGTGGCTCAGCTGGTTAAGCATCTGACTCTTGGTTTTGGCTCAGGTCATGATCTCACGGCTTCTGAGTTTGAGCCCCATTTCAGCCTCCATGTTGACAGTGGAGAAACTGCTTGAGATTATCTCTCTTCCTCTCTCTCTGCCTCTCCCCTGTTTGCTCTCTCCATCTCTTTCTCAAAAATAAATAAACTTAAAAAAATGTGTTTTAAAGTAGTCTCCTTTTTCTTTTAATTATCTGACTCTGTACCATTTGAATTTTCAGCTGTAAACTTGACCTTGCAGTATAACCTCAGTTTGGTGGTAGGCCTTCATTCCCTTCTGGTTTTTTTGTTTTGTTTTGTTTTGTTTGTTTTTTTGTTTTTTTGCTGTTTTTTTGTCCATGAGCAATTGAATACAAATATTTGTTCAACCTTTCAAGAAGTTTTATTAATGTTTATTAAACACTAATAATACATATTATTAATTCTACTATATATAATTTGAATATATTAGAACTGAGGTATGATTACATTTTTAACAATGATTCCAAGTTTATAATGGCAACTTTAAGGGGCTCCCTCTTAACTCATGAATTAACAAACAATCATTCATTCATAGGGAGCACTGATAGCTATTCAATATACTTCATAGGCAGAAGGAAATACAGTTTAGCAAAGTACTGTGAACTACAAAGAATATTAAAAATATATAATTATGAAGAAAAACTTAATCACCCTATAGAATCAACTATTTAAAATGTCCACTATTTACATGCCATTTATCCCATATACTTTAGCATTTTCTAAGAAACAATTAAGCTAGGAAAAAATATATATAGATCTCTGAAGACCCAGGTCCACTATTCTAGAAGTAATACAATGAACCTCAGCTACTTTAAGCACATCACTTGTTAAGAGCATCAGCTCACTTTCCCTAAGTGTACTTTTGCTGATCCTGGCCCAGGCAGCACAAGGATTGAGGGATTGATAATATGCATAAATTAGCAGAGCATCTCAGGAACCCTTCAGAACTTGCTTAGCTGTCAACAGTATGCAGACCTTCCTTGACTAATATTTATTACCAGTATAGTGGCTTGATCAGAGGCTAGTGTCCCCACTGGGAAGTTTCATAATACTCTGTTTCCCTGAAAGATGGGAGTTAACTATAACATAAAAATATACATTGTGAATTGCTGCATAAGGACATATAGAGAAAATCATCCCCATTCCACTTTGGCAGTCACACATATGGGCACCTTGAATTGCAATATTTTCCGATACTTTTCCACCTCAATGCTTTGAACTTCAGGTTTCATTTTTCTAGGAATAACCAATACATTTTTTTATATTCCACATCCTCATTCTTTCTGAATCTCTTCTTTACACTTATTGTCAATTTAAACCCACTTGTTTTCAAATTACTCTCCTAATTCCTGACCCTTCTTCTATTGTCACCATGCATGCCTAGGTCAGACTTGCTCTCACACCCTGGATTGCTCCTCCCATTGAATCTCATCACTCACTAACCAGTTACAACCTGCTCCTCACTAGCATTATTGATGCGATGTAAACTGGATTACATAGGAGTAAAAAAAATGTATTAGTTTTGACTGGGTTGGGGAGAAGTATGTGAGGACAGGAGGCTTTCTATGGCCAATTTGGAGACTCAGCTGTGTGAAAGTGTATTTAAAAGGAAATAAATGGATGAAAAGAAACAAAGTATACAGAAAAGGATATTGGTGCTAAGACTGAGATGCAGACATTATATGGTTTTGATAGTATTTCTTATTTAAATTAATCATTTTGGATTATAACAGAAAAACTTGGCCTTTTTTTCCTCATCAATAATCATTGTTAACAGTTTCTTTTCTTTCCTTGAGAAGTAAAAGAATACAAGTTTTATTCTCAAGAAAAATGTACATGGGATTATAACATACATAATATTAAGTAACTTATTCATACATAAAGAATATTTTCAGAGTAAGACATAAAGCTACATCTCATCATATTGAATGGCTACCATGTATTCCACAATACTGCTATGAGATTCATAATTACTGATCCAGTTCCAAAATTAATAAAAATCAATCAAGTATTTCCTTCCCTCAAGAATATAAATTCTTCATTAAAGATTTTTGTCCTTGAGAATATCCATAGAATAAATTCCTAAAAGTTGATTTGCTGGGACCACAGATTATGTGTCTTAGATCTATCACTCTTAAATTTTTTCATGGATGGTTTCTTGACATGCAGGTCTCAGTCTAATGTCAACCTCTAAGGTCTGCATGGACACATGATAACTGTCTTTCTTCTCACTCTATTTTATTTCCATCAGTTCACTTACCGCCAAATGACATATCATCTTATTACATTAGTCATTTTTGGCCGACTTCTTTGTTTTCTACCCCTAGAATGCAAATGCTCTGAGAACAGAACCTGTTTATGACTCATTCATCGTTGTATATCCAGCACATAGTAAACAGGTCAACAAATAGTTGTTAAATAAATAAAATGATTACTACTAATGTCATGGTAACATATCACAACATTTTATTTGCCACTAAGAGATAATAAACAGAAATAAGTATGTTGAGTGTTTTGAGTTTCAGTCCTTGGGCTTCTTCCCATTATTCACTGTGTAGGTGACCTCATTTAATTTTATGGCTTTAAATATGATTTACACACAAATGACTCCTAAATGCACATTCCAGCTCAAATACAAACTCCAAAGTCATATAACACACTCTGTAAAACAACTCCACCTGGACACTGAGTAGGCACCTCAAAATTAACATGTCTAAATGCAAACTCCTACTTATTATGTCACCATCTGTTCCTCCCACAAGCTTTCCTATGTCAGTAAATGACAACCTCATTCTTCTTGTTGCTCAGGATAAAATCCTTGGTAATATCCTTGTCTCCTCATTTATAAACCATCAGCAAATCCTGCTGGTATTTCTTCAAGGATACATGAAAAATTCATTCTGAAATCTATGCCACCACTTATCACCTCCATTACCAGCATCCCCGACAAACCACAATCGTCTTCCATTTGGATTAACACAAAAGCCTCTTAACTGATCTCCCTGCTATGCCCTTGTTCCCCTACAAGTTCTCAAACAAATAGCCAGCAGATAGTTTTTAAACCTAGGTCAGGTCATACCAATCCTCTGCTAAAAATTAAGATTAACATCACCAATAATAACTCATGCTGATATCTGTTTCCCTGAATAAGGCGCTATGAGAAAGGCACACCACCTTTCTAGTATTTTTTCCAAAATTCATAACCTCAGTCTAATCATGAGATGACATCAAACAGAAATTGAATGACATTCTACAAATTACCTGTATGGTATTTTTCAAACATGCCAAGGTCATGAAAGAAAATGAAGAAAAGTCACTTACCACAGATTGGATGAGACATCACAAACACATGGTATACTGGATTGCATCCTGAAACAGAACAAGTGCATTAGTAAGGAAAATGGGGAAATCTGAATGAAGTCTGTAGTTTAAAGTCTATAGTTGATAACATTGTACCAATGATATTTTTTTTACTTTGATAAAAGCATCATGCTTATTTAAGTTGTTAACATTAGAGGAAACTGGAGAAACATATATGGAAACAATTCTATATAATTTTTCTGAAAATCTGAATTTATTTTAAAATTAAAAGTTAAGAAAATCCTTTGGGAGCTTCACATCCTACTTAAAAAACAAACAGGACAGGTATTTTAGAGTACATATACATTCTGCCTCTCTCTGCACTTGCCTTTCCCTAGCACCTCTTACTGCAGCTTTTACTTATTTCTCTTCACGCATCCAATTACTCTGCTCAGTGAGTATCCTTGATTTTTTTTTTTTAAACCACCAAGAAATTCAGGCTTCAGGTCATTTACAGTTTTGGAATCTCTTCCCTTAATTATTCACAAAGCTCTCTTCCTCATACCTCTCAGGCAGGTCTCAACTCAAATATAACCTTAAAACTGAGACCTTCCCTGACCATTGTTTAAAAAATGCCTCTTCCTGAAAAACCTCACTAGCAGTCACTGTTCTATTTACTCCTCTTTTTTTTTTTAATTTTTTTAATTTTTTTTTTTTTTTATTGAGAGAGAGAGAGCATGAATGAAAGTAGGGGAGGGACAGAGAGAGAGGGAGACACAGAATCCGAAGCAGGCTCCAGGCTCTGAGCTGTCAGCATAGCGCCTGACGCGGGGCTAGAACTCACGAGCTGTGAGATCATGACCTGAGCCAAAGTCTGATGCTTAACCAACTGAGCCACCCAGGCGCCCCCTTTTTACTCCTCTTTAACTGTTCTTCATAGCACCAGTCAATATCAAAGTAGTAATTTATTTATGTGTGTCTTCATTATTTTCTCCTGCTACTCTGTGAGACCAAGAGCTTGTTTTATTCACTCTTATATATTTTCAGTTTTTACAATTTTCTCTGCCATATAATAGACAATCAATAAATATTTTTTGTTACTGTAAGTCTCACTTAATATGGAAAGTCAGATTCATAAAAACAGAGATTGGTGGTTGCCAGAAAGTAGGCAGACATGGGGAGATGTAGGTAGTAGAAAGGAAATGTAGGTAGTAGAAACGAGGAGATGTTGGTCAAAGTGTACATCCATACTTTTGGTTATAAGATGAATAAATTCTGGGGATTTAATGTGCTGCATGGTGACCATAGTTAAGTTGTATTGTATGCTTGAAAGTTGCTAAAGAGTAGATCTTAAAAGTTCTTTACTACACACACACACACAGACACATACACACACACAAGTAACTGAGGTAATGGATGTTAACAAACCTTATTGTGGTAATAAGATAGTAACCTCATTTTGGTAACCTTATTGTGGTAATTTTGCAATATATACATGTATTAAATCACCACAATGTATACCTTAATCTTATATATCATATGTCAATAATAGTTCAATAAAGTAAAAAAAAAATCGTTGAATGTGGAAGTGAAAAAACAAATGAGTTGATTTGGCTGGAAAATTACAAAAAAAAAACCCAGAATGACTTAAAACCTAAAAATTATAATTAGCTTCATTTATTTTCCATTATATATACACATATATATATCATGTTATATATAAATATAAATAAATGAANCTACAACTGAAGAGTCCAAACTAGTATCTATATTATGATATGCCTTTAATAATTTGTAGGAAAAATGAGTTCATACACATATGAATGAAAAATATGGGTACAATTTCTCTTCTTGTACTCACAAGAGTTTAATTATGTGCAATTATTCATTTTATGTAGAGTTTTAAGTGACAGGCAAATTTCAAAAGGTGGTAATTAAATTCAATAGCAATGTAAGAAAAAATCATCCCTCATCAATAGTGTTTTATTTCAGTTACTCATAGACTGCTTTCAAAAGAATGCTTTTCAGAACACTAGTAACCTTTCAGAATAATAACTGCATGTATAAATGAACATAAATAATGAATTGTTTTACTAAATTCTCTAGTTCTTGCTCTATGATTCTGCAGGGGAGTTCTACAGCATTCTGAAAACCAGTCGTTGTAGAAGATCACAATAGTGTAAAATCACACTGTGAAGTAAAAGCGTATCGTATCGGTATGAAGTTTTAGTGTACTCTGGAGTTACCTCAGAATCACAAAGCAATTAGCCAATAATGTTAAAAAGTTATAGCTAATTTAACTAATGGTTAATGGAGCCTAGTAAAACTGTCAGAGTTGATGAGCCCAGGGAGATTTTGTTCAGGAACACACATTAAAGTCAGGGTCCTTTATCTCTTTTCAGAGTTTAATCAGTATCTGGAATGATAGGCTTTTGTAGTGATATGCCAAAAATATGGTTTTTGGTTTTAATCTGTTTGAAATTTAAGTGTTAATAGGAACTAAAAAGAAGACAGAGACTTGTCACTAAGTACATTATATAGGTCACAAAATCATGCTCAGGCAGTCTCTAAGAAAGCAGTTTCTATAACTACTAGAAGCTTTAATAGATATAAATAAGATCCTCTTTCCTTTATAGTTTGAAAATATAGCAGAAACTATATTTGTGATTTATTGAATGGCAATGAAATGTAATTAAATAAAAGAGTGGTTGAAATGATATGAAAGGGAATATAGAGGAGATAGATTTGCAAAACTAAGTCTTTCAAAAAGGTTAGAAAAAGTGGCAGTGTCTTCTAGACAATAGTTTTGAAGTCCCTAGCTAAAGGGCAATGCACCGTTCTTTACGAGCTTCATGTTTTATTCATTAAATGGTTTGAGCTTCTAGAAGAAGTTGTGTGTTTTCACAAAGCTTATGTTATAGATCCTTTACTCCAGGAAAACTCAGCTCCCTACTGTGAGAAATTCACTTGTTTCCCAAATACCAAATTTAAGTCATGCATGAGAATTTGGACTTATGTACCAAAGAGAGAGGGAAGAATTCTGCACAAGGGACTGAAAAAGTCTCTAAGGGAATGTACCAATTAGCTAAAATATATCAGCAAAGTTTTGGAACATTCTAGTTCACTGCTAAAAGAAAATTTCACGTATTCCTTGTCTTCTATTAAGAATTTTTTATAGTTGTCTGGAATAAAAGTTCTGTGACAAATTTATTCCCTGTAAAGATATTGAGAGCAATTGTGATAACCAGCACATTCAAAATAACAAAAGGATCAGTTTGGTTCCCAGTTTGTACCATAAAAATACACTGCATCAAAATTTCAATTTAATATAGTAATGGAAACAGTATAATAAATGACATGGTAGGAATCAATTATTAATAGTAAATAAATCAGAATATCTTTAGATTCACAGTAAAGGTTTATAAAATCTCATAGAGTTGGCTAAAATAATTTTATGAATAATTCAAAATAAAAATGCAAAATATTATTAATTCCCACTTGAAAATGTATGTATTTATGTATATTCAACTTTGATTTTTGAGTATGTACAATCTGCAAGGGTCTATGTGTATCACTATGGAGAGGTGAACAAAAATGTTTGTAATTTGTATTCTGAATGAGTAAAAAGTTTTACATATATATTTTTAAAAGTCAGACTATAATAAGTCTTAGTATAGTCAGATTATAGTAAGTGCTAGTATAGACTCTAAATTTATTATAATTATAGCTAAAGAGAGGTAATTCTCACAAAGAAATCTATGGTCTCAATGTATATGTCCCTCCAAAATTCATATGCTGGAATCCTACTCCCAAAAGGTGATAGCACTAGTACATGGCACCTTTAGGAGATGATTAGGTCAAGAAGGTGGGCACCTCATGCATGGAATCAGTCTCCTTATTAAAGAGCACCTGAGAGAGTTTACTCACGCGTTCTAATGTGTAAGGACCCAGTGAGAAAGCTTTGACAGGGAGAGGGCCCTTACCTGACCATACCGGCACCCTAATCTTGACTTCCAGGCTGCAGTACTGTGGGCAACAAATTCTTCCTGTTGTACACTACCTAGTCTGTGGTATTTTATATAGCAGCTGAATGGACTGCAATAAGGAAAAACTGCAAAGCCTTATGGAACTTAAAGAAGGCAGAGTCTAGGTAGAATTTCAGAAGGTGAATGTGATGAGAAAAATATATTAGGCCATTTTGTTAACAGTAACTCATCATTTAATAAGACAAATAAGAAATACCTGTTTCACAGGCAGTACAGTGTGCACTAGAGATGCAAAAACAAGCAAATTAGACAAGGTATCTGCACTTAAGATGATCACAGCTTAGAGAGAATAGCAGACAAATTGAAAAGAAGCAATATAACATTTTCACTTCAGCCATAAAAGTACAAATGATTTATTATTAATGAATGGGGAGAAGCTCATAGACAAGCCTGAGGTTGTGAAATTAGATTTTCAGAGGATTAATAGGAGTTTTAAAGTTAAATAAATTTAGTCACATAACAGACAGAGGGAAGTTAAAGGTAAAAACACAGTTCATAAATATTAGGATATATGGTAAGCAACAACATAAGAAGCCTAAGATATTAATGGAGCAGGGATTACAAGTCATGTTGCTTTGAGAGACAAGATGGGAAGGGAAGGTGTGGAAAATATCATCCTACATCCTCTAATAGGTCAGCAAAAGTGAAATGCACAGGGATACCAGGCTCATTTAACTTGAGAAGGGACACAAGTTAGCTATTTATGGGAAATGCTCTGCTGGCGGTAAAGTACATAGAATCTTCCCAGCACCTTCTTTATCCGTTTAGATGATTCTTTTAGGATTGTTGAGCTTGTGTTGCCCTATGGGTAGGAAAAGGGCTACCCCATGGTCCTTCTGAGCCTACTCAAATTTGGGTTTTTACTCTAGCCATACCACTAACATCCTGATCTCAAATTCTGCCCTTACACGACAATGCTGCTGGCATCCCTCCAGTTTCCCACACTTGAAACGGAATTATTTACTCATCTCCTCCAACTCTCCCCAGATGGAAAGTTACCAAGTCTTGTCAAACTTGTTTCCTAAATATTCCTCTAAACTCTTGACTTACTTACTAGCATCTCTATGATTTCTGCCAACCTCACCTTTCTTGTGACTTTCACTCCCTGCTGACTCATTTCTTTGTCTTAAATCTTAATTCTTTAAATTTATTTTGCATCATATAGCCAGAGTAATCTTTCTAAAACACGAAATTGAATATGATAATCCCATACACAAATCTTTTGATTAAATGTGCCTTAATCTTAGCTGGGTCACCTCTAAGAAGGTACTTTTAAAGGCTTGGACCTTCTTAACAAGTAAGAAGAAAATACTTATAAACCATAATTTTTATATAAAAACTCAGGAAATTCATAGAACTGATGCTCATACATTCATGTATTGCGATGAGTATATGACCTTCATACAATAAATCATTTTTCAATGGCTTGCCATGGCTATGGGATAATATCAGGGCCATAGAGTTTGCCTTAAGAAGGCCCCAGTTCTATCCTGACTCACCTCTCACGACTTTCCTCTGCATTTAAATGAGCTTTACTCTAGCTTCAGAAAATTTATGCATAATTTTCCCAAACTCAGTAGTTCTCTTCCAACTTCAGAACCTACCTGCACTTTGCAAAGGCCTTTGTTTAAAAGTTCTCCCTAGACTATATCTGTTCTACTTTTCCTGTCTGATCAACATATAAGCTATAATTGTATTTACTTGATTATTACATGTTTTATAAGCCATAGCTCTACTTTTGTAACCACTGTCATGCATAGCATCTAGTGCTCTATGGGTTATCAATACTATTTGTAAAATAAATGAATATTGGTATAATAAAGTTTAATAGATTAGTCAGTGTTATCTCCCAAATTGCAATATAATGAATAAGTCCAAATTTCAATGGTCTACAATAAATATTATTTCACAGTCTTGAGGCTGTCAGCTATGACTTGACTAGTAGTATCAGTCTTGGATAGGCAAGCCTAGACTCCTGGCTTAAGGTTGAGTTTAAAGCATGGCAATGGAAGTGATATCTACTCCACTGGGGTAAAAATCAGCTCTGGATAAGTGTGTGGGATTTTAGATATAATGATCTATGTTCTTCCAAAGGGCTACAATATAGAAACAAAAATGGCATACTTCTGGTATTAGAATTTCATGAGTGGGAGAAGGCATTTAGGATAAAGATATCTAAAAAGTTTCCTTAATAATATAATAAAAGTGGAGATATACTAGTTTAGGTTTTTCTGTGTGTTTTCATTCTGTAATCCATGGTGAATGGAAACTTATAGCATGCTCTTTTTTTTTTTAATTTTTTTTAATGTTTTATTTATTTCTAGGAGAGAGAGAGAGAGAGACAGCGTGAGCAGGGGAGGGTCAGAGAGAGAGGGAGTCACAGACTGAAACAGGATCCAGGCTCTGAGCTGGCAGTCAGCACAGAGCCCGACGCGGGGCTCGAACCCACGAACCGCGAGATCGTGACCTAAGCGAAAGTCGGACGCTTAACCGACTAAGCCACCCAGGCGCCCCAACAGCATGCTTTTCTTTAAGATAGATACCAGAAGCTCCAAAAAGTCAAGCCAAATCACTCATACACATTCAAAGGCCCTGTGTGCATTATTTCTGCTTACATTCTATTGAAGAAAGCAAATCACAAATCCAACATTTAAAGGGGTAATAAATGTTGGGAACCATTCTGAGCCCACTGGTCGAGAAAGCTCCTGGGGAGGTTAAAGCAAGTTTGCAAGGTCTCTTGCCATCAGATGATGACCGATATCAACCCCCACTCAATTATGTCTGCTTGAGCACTGACCCCCAAGGTACCTTGTTGATCAATGTCAGGAGTGACTTGTCCCCTTCTTCTGGCCCTGGTATGATGATTGCACCTTGTGAAGGAACTTATTGTGGGAACAACTTCTTTTGATTATGGGAACAGACATCGAGTCTCCAGCAGGTTCTGTTTCCCTCCATACTTTCCCTTGAGCTATGAACAGGCTAATGACTCTTACTCATAAAAGATGGACCTTTAGGTGTACAATTCTGTTTTTACCATTGCGTTAGTCCAAGAGGTTCATAGAGCTCAAATCAACTAACCAAAAATGTCTCTCATGCCCTAGCTATTCAAGAAATCATAGACAAAAAACTAGACACAAAGGTAAATGCACTCGAAGGGGCTATTCTATGTATCGGAAATGAGCTAAACTCTTTAAAGGTATGGTTGGCCCTCCGGTGCCATAATGAATATAACTGGAAAATCAAGTCTTGCCCAGAGACAAAGAGCCTAACTTAGAGAGAAGAAACAGATAAGGGCTGAACATAAGTTACTACATATACCTTTGCTAACTAATGATGTATAGCAGTCCCTTCCCTAAGACTTACCTTCCACAAACACCTTCCCTTACACTGACAGCTGTGATGAGGATGGATAAGAGTATTTACAACTTAACCTATGACTTAATCTTAACGTTATTAAAATGTGTTATGTTATCCTGTTTTTCACTAAGAACACCCTGTTATTTTCTTAGTTACTCAACCTCACTATAATTAGGATAGTTCTGCAAGAATACTTCTGTAAAACATATTTCTGTACACTTTCCAAAACATCTTATCACAAAGAAGTATCCATTGTAAAAATTCCATTTGCTGATGCCATGTTCTCATTTGATCTATAGATAAAGACACCAAAACAAACAGTGCAGAGATGCCTGCCTGGTGATCAGAAAGATCTCATGGCTTTCTCTCTCTCACCAACACCGTCCATCCTTCAGGGACCCCTGGACCTGCAGGAGTGGGTCTCTAGCAAATAAAGTTTACTCTGGGTATTCTAGAAGGAAGATCTGTAAATTCACTAAGCAAAGGGCATGGATTTGTAATTATGTTATAAACATGAATGGAGAAATAGATACAATAATCCAATCTACCATATATGAATTGTGGAGTTCCAGAATGAATATAAACAATTTAAAAAGCTGTCAGTCTTTGGCACAAGTATTTGAGACGGGAATATATATTAAAAAAAAAAATAGGGCTGAAATTTGCAAAACAAAAAGTTTCCTTCTGTCACCTTTGTTTTATTCTTGAGCTAGCATTCTGACAGTCTGACTGTACAAAATCTTGTCAGTTGACAGTTTACAGTGTTTTGAATTTATTGAGCTTTCATGTGAAAGCTGAAGCATTTGGAAAACTTCTCCATTTTAAGCTACACTAAATAATTCAGGAGTTAAATTATATAAAAGGAAAATAAGAGATCATGGAGTTAAATTTCAGTTGTAGTTTTCTCATTAACAACATTAACAGAAAAGTGTTTTAAATGTTTTATTTTTTTATTTAAAAAATTAAGTTTATTTTGAGAGAGAGTGTATGTGAACAGGATAGTGGCAGAAAGAGAGGGAGAGAGAGAATGCCAAGCAGGCTCCACACTGTCAGCACAGAGCCTGATGCAGGGCTCAAACTCACAAACTCTGAGATATTGACTTGGGCTGAAACCTGAAACCAAGAGTTGTACTCTTAACCAACTGAGTCACCCAGGCATTTCCCCCAGAAGACTTCTATATAGCCTGGTCTTATGACTGAAATAATCATGTCAGTATGTATAAATTACTATGAAATGATATCATAGGTAAAGTAACTAGATGGTCTAGGTTATCCATCAATAAGGTAGAAATAGATACACCATAGATAATAAACTCAGACCAATAAAGACTTATACACTGAAAAAAAAAAAGCAGCTAATATGAAGGCTTATTGACTTCACATGTACATAAGAGGAGTACCAAAGCATTTTTATGGACTTGGAAAAAGTCATTGATTATAAAAGTGAACACTTAAATTAGCAATTTCTAAATGAATGATGATGATGATGATGATGATGATGATGATGATATACTCACAATACTAAAGTATCTTCTGGATTGAAATGAAGCCAACAAAAACTGGAACAAAAACTTCTGATTCTTTCAGACAGACAATTATGTAAAGGAAATTTACAAAGTAAAACACATTTTGGAATCAAACATGAACTGTAAGTTAGAATGTGGTTAATCATGCAAGCTCTAAAGTCAGTTGCCTGGATTACATTCTATTCTACCTAATTAGTTATGGAAAGATTCACTTTCCTCATCTGAAACTCAAGAGTAAGTATCCAACAAGTAGTATTTATTCTTATTTAATTACTAGATTTTAGTTTCTAACATCCTGGAGCAGGATGCAGAAACTTTTTCTGTAAATGGACACATCCTAAATATTTTCAACTTTGTGGAACATACTGTCTCTGTCACAACTACTCAGCTCATTCTCTATCCTGTGGAAACAGTCATAGACAGTACATAATGAATCAGTGTGGCTATGTTCAGAAGAACAATGGGCACAAAGTAGCAAATAAACAATCATACCTAAGAATTGTGTCAAAGAAAGACATGGAGAAGGTAGAAATTTATCGCCTTTTATTGTTTAAGCAACTAAGATTCGAAGATTGTTTCTTACCATAGTTTAACCAACCTATCCTTTTTACATACTTTTATCCTAATGCTTGGAAAGAAAAAAAAAACCAACATAACATGGAGACAGTTTATGCTGTTTGCAGGAAAATGAGAAAGTCCTATTTTCTCCTCACTTAGAAGATGAAGTTATTTTCTAAGAGTAAAGATTGAAGTAAAAACTTCTTGGAACATTTGAAGAGTGTAGAAAAAATGAACATTGTTACTGTGTAAGAGAGGAAACAGCTAAATGGAAACAATGAGACTCATGGCCAATTATTACTGAGTTAGTAGCTAAGCTATAATGCTACGGATTTGTGGAGATACTTTTATTTTATTTTTTAAGCTTATTTATTTATTTTGAAAGAGAGACAGACAGGCAGAATACAGGAAGGGCAGAGACAGAGGGAGAGAGAGAGAGAATCCCAACCAGAGCTCATTGGCTTTGAGAGCCCAATGTGGGGCTCAAACTCATGAACTGTCAGATCATGACCTGAGCTAAAATTAAGAGTCATGCAAAGTATCTACTGAGCCAGACAGGCACCCCAGAGATACTTTTATTTTAATGTGGGCATGTGAGTGTACATCTCTAAGTGTGTATGTGTGTGTGTGTGTGTGTGTGCACGTGTTGAGTGTACCACTCAGTAGCCCCAGTGTGAGTATACAAAAGTCAAACATCTATTTGATTTAGTGTTGACATTTATCCAGGTCAACATGAGGAAATGACTTGAAGTCATAGACAGGAGAACAGGAGGGATTCCAGATCTGGCAAGAAAATGGTGCAAAGTTAAATAATCCTAAAATTGAAACTAAATAAGGATGGACAGGAAGCTCTGTAGGAATTTATAAATTAGTGAAATAAAAGAAGTCAATTATGTAAAAGGTAAATAATGTATCTGATAACAGAGGAATGGAAGGATGAAAGCCTATAATCAGAAAGTGTTGGATGATTTCAGGTAAAGAACATCTCTTGAATGTTACTCAAGAGCATAACTTTATGGATCTGAAAGTGGTTCTGAGCGGGGAGGAAACCGATCTTTTCTCTCTTCTCTGGGACATGTCAGGCATGGAACATTAAGCACCACTGGAATAAACTGAATACTTTATTATTCTCCTTTCGAGAACCCACTGAGTAGACAGCATAGAATTAAAAGAACTGATTCTAGAAGAGAAATAAATAAGAGGCATTACACCAGATGAGTGATTTCCACAAATCATGAAATTCAGAATCATATGAGAGCATGCTGATTGATAGAAGACAGCCTGAAAGATCATCTACTCAAGAAGCTACTGCAGGGGTACCCGGGTGGCTTAGTTGTCTAAGCATGTGACTCTTGATTTTGGGTCAGACGATGATATCACAGTTCGTAGGGTGGAGCCCCACATTGGGCTCTGCACCGAGAGCTAAGAGCCTCCTCCGGATTCTCTCTCTCCCTCACTCTCTTCCTCTTCCCCACTCATGCTTTCTCTCTCTCTGTCTCTCTCAAAATAAATAAATAAATAACTTTAAAATAGAAAAAGAAGGTACTGCAGTGGAGGTGAGTCAATCTTACTGAGAACTCAGGTAGACTCTGCTTTCAGAGTTCCTGGGTACATAAAATTGAAAGAGAAAAAGCAGCTATAAATAGGAGTTTAAAAATGGACATATCTGTCAGCTGTGAAACAGCCACATGATTGAACCAAAAACTGTTTTGAGAATAGTCATACCAGTCTGTCCCCTTCTCTGCCTACTTCCCTCCTCAACACTTGAGAACAGCAGCCAGGCATTTGGATTTAACTATAAAAAACTTGAGGGTAATTTAAAGGAACTGTCAAGAGAGAACTGGGCTTTTTGGCAAAAAGTGATCACTCCCACACAAAGACATTCAAAGGGACCCAACCGGACATCTCTCCTTCAACACACCCAAAAGAAGAACAAAAGCCCTGTCAACCTTCTCTTCAGTCACAGATCCACTGCAGGAAAAGACATAAATATCAATGAAGGAAACTTATTAAGAATTAGTTACAGTAATCAGCATAGTATCTTCTTGTTTCAGATTACAAAAAGTAACATTTAAGAGAAAAATGAGGATTATTTTCTGACAAGTTTAAAAATCTAAATAGTGCAAAAGCTATTGCCTCCAAAAAACCAGTAAAATGTTAACAAGTAAAAAAAATATAGTTTAATCAGAGGGCGAGTTAAAGGTCTTAGTAATTAAAAACGTTAATGCAAAAAATAATAGATGTGTTTTGGTGAGTTATTTTTAAAAAACGTATAGCTAATGAAGATGAGAATCTTCACCATGAAAGTACTCATAATGTCCATTACAGGGGCATCTGGGTGGCTCAGATGGCTGAGCATCTGACTTTGGCTCAGGTCATGATCTCACAGTTTGCAAGTTGGTGGCCCACCTCAGGCTCTGTGATGACAGCTCAGAACCTGGTGCCTGCTTCAGATTCTGTGTGTCTCTCTCTCTGCTTCTTCCCTGCTCATGCCCCACCCCTCTCTCTCTCTCAAAAATAAACATTAACATTTTTTTGAAGTCCAACATAGTATGAAAAACCAAACCAAACCAAATAAATGAATCACATCTAGCAACTTCATTTGGATACTTCAAAAAGATACAAAAGATTCTTTTATCTTTCAGAAAGGAAAAAAAAAAGCAGACCTCTTAGAAAGAAAGCACACTGGCATTAATTTGTCTTAAAATATGTGTTAGAGGAATACAGAAAATGAATTCCAGTATGGAAAAATTATTTTTATTGCAGAATTCAATACTCGGTAAGTCAATGATACAAAGATATTTTCAGTTAATTATCAACAAAGATATTTGTCAGATACACAGACTATCAGAAATATTACCTCTTTTGTACCTTTCCTGCAATACGTTACTTGAGGTAATGTTCAGTAGAAGGAAGAGGAGAATAGGAGAGACATTTTAGCTGCTATGATAATCTTGCTCTAACTGGTGAGAATAGTGGACGGAGGCCTTAGTGTGAACAGATCATTGGTAGGGCTGAGAGAAGATCCTGAAGAGATTATAGCAGAAGATTGTAAAGTCCCTTGGGAAAATACCACCAGGAAGAAAACAATTATGAGCCTGAAAAGAATGCTAGAAATACTGATTACTGTTGAGAGTACAATGAAAGCTTATACTTGTTCATCAAGAGAAGTCAAAGTCCAATGAAAACCTCAAAAGAAGCAAGAGTTGTAAAAGTATACCATAGTCTCAGTAAAAAGCAAATTAGAATGCTGCATGATTTTGAACAAATATTATAGTGCTAAACTACTCAGGTTAGGCTAAACCAGGCTACAGCTCATACACATCTGACATCTCAGGGGCTTAACAAATAGAGATTTACGTGTTATCATTCAGGGTCTGTCCTTGGGCTCATTGGTTCTATAGTGTGGCTGCTTTCCAAATGGTGGGTGACTCAGGGATTCAGGTTGCTTTATGTCATTATCATATCATCTAGAACACATGGGATGCAGATCATTGAAATGGGAGGAATGTGCTGGAGGGCTACAATAATGTCATCCTATTCACTGGGAGTATCTGGTTTCATACCCCTAACGATTAAAAATCTGGGACATGAAGGGAGCATATACACACTCAGTGAAGAATAAATGCTTCTACCACAGAGTGTAGAACCTGAGAATCAATTTGACCTTGACACCAGAAAATTTCTTGTCTAAGTGCTACAGAGAATCTTGCTTTGGACCTGCAGAGAAGAAAATTAATCTCAGCATATTTATTGGATCTGCCACAGCCAGTATTATTGTAGCCTTAATAAGATAAGCATTCTTTATTGTTTACACTGTAGCTTATAGGAAAATGGCTTATGTATAATTTTAAAGCAAAGTGTAACATAAAAGTAGTTTTATGCTATAAAAGTAAAATCATAGTTGTCAAGATGGGAGTTAGCAGGGAGATGTAAATAGAAGGAACAGTATTAGTATCTAAATTTCACAGTTTAGGGGATTAAAGATACTCCTGAAATTTAACAGAAACAGAGGTAAAAGATATAAGTCAGCAGTATAGATAATCAACTGAAAAACTACCTTAGAATGTATGAACAATTTGAAGGACAAAGTAAGAATAAAGATGACATGATATATGTTAAAAAAAAAAAAACGGAGCCCTTTTCATAGTGGGGGACAATAGATGCTTTTGTAATGTGATTAAGAAAATGATACTACTTAAGTCACAGAGGAAATAAAAAAATTAAAAATGAAAACATTTAAAAATCATTTCTATAGAAAGTGAAACTAATGAGTAAAAGGGTGAGTTTGAAGACTATACTATTTATTATGAATGTTTCTATAGCACTTAATTTTGAAACAGGGTGACTTGGGGCTTCTGTTATGCAGATGGATTTCTGAGGACTTAAAGCGGAGACAGTGAGTGGTAAGAACCCATTTCCTTTCATGAGACTTCTTACTAATCCACAAGGTCCCCAGGATAATTCTCTGATTCTTAGCTCATCACTCACTTTCTGGTTCTAAGAAAAAAAGAATGAAAGTCCAAAAGTGAGGACCTGATACAGATATTTCAGTTCTCTGATATAAAGAACTAGCATATACTCCCCTTTATTCATGGTCAAGGGTAGTGAAGTTACCTTCTAAATCTTAAGTGAGGGGAAGCTTCAAGAGTATAACACAAAATTCTGAGTTTTTGTGTCTTCTTTTCTCGGGATGATGGCTGAGCTGTGACATTATGTAGACTATAAAAAGCTACTACCCTACTGAAGAACTGAAAGAGGTTTGAGAATGCAATCTATGCCCTCTGGTGCTGGGAACTTAGAAGAGGACACTACTTGTAAATGACTCTTGATAGGAAAAGACAAAAGATGAGAAGCTGGCTGGAGCTGTCAGGGATTGCATGTTAAAAGAACAGCCAGGAGAGACAAGTAACTCTCCCCCAAAATTTCAATTTTACAGCAACCTTAATGGATACCAGAGAAGAAAGAGGCTGATCCATCTTGAAAGAATACGGCATAAAAGGCTGCCTGATGTAGTGAGGTGACTCCAGAAAAGCATGTTTTTTGTGATTTGTGTCAACAAAGGAGGAATTGAGGGGAAATCACAATAGAGTAGTTTGCCCACTTCACCGAATGGTGGAACTTCTTTTACCCCATCTGGCAAGTCTCCAAGGAGCCAAAATTACCCTGTACAGGCAAGAGGCAGCATTTGAGTCTGTGTTACTCAAGAGAGCACCACTCCAGACTATAGCATCATGTGTCAAATAAGACCTTGTTCTTTGCCTTTTATCTCTCTCCCTATTGTGTCCCTGGAGGAAATAGAAGCAGCTTGAATAACCAGGGATAGGAGTGAATGAACCAGACAGAAGGACAAGTTAAGGAGTCGGGGTCAGGCCAGAGCAGAGAGATTAGTGTGAAGATGTAACTGAGATATGAGATAAAAGTCTGATTTAGATTGGATTGGGTTTCTTTACAGGTAACCAAGACCTAGAATTCTTTGATGAGGCACAGCTTCCTTGTCATCCTTAATTGGTTTTGGCAAAGAGGGAAACTGATATAAACAGTGGATGAGATAGGGTGTCATGTCCATTTCATATCAAGTAAGCTTCCTTAGAATTTTATTTTTCCTTTGAAGATGAAGCAGCTTCTGTGTCTATAATTTTGAAAATCTTAAGACTTGCATTTTGAGTCTGTGTTCAGTTGTTTTGTTTCTTTTAAATGATTTTTTGAGTCTTTTGGTGCCAAAAAATCTTATGCATTCTTTAGATATTTTGAGGCAGGCTTTGTATTTTACCTTATTCATAACATCCCACTTGGTTGTTCATTTTTTATTTTTACTACTCTTTTAATAAGCCAAATTCCCAGCTTTATCACTTATCAGAATAGAAATAAGTGCACTGTCAATGTTGTGTGTATGGAAGTATGTGTGTGTTTGTGCCTAACTTTGAAAATAATATTTGGAAGAGTATAGAGGACACACAATTCAGTCAGCAACACTGTACTAATCATTATTACAAGATAAATGTTTAGTTGTAATGATTGCATTTTTAATTTGTACAACTTACTAGAGTAAGTATGTTTTAAGATCTATTTTTATCCATTTGTTCAACAAACACTTAGTGATCTCATTGTTAGGTACACAGAATCCCATACAAACCAGAGAGATACATTTATTGCCCTCAGATATATAATAGTCTAGGGTAACTAGGAATAGTAAGTAAATACACCAATACTAATAATTGCAAGCATATTAAAAAACATAAAGGAAAAGCACTGGGTGTCTTAAAGAATAGATATTAGCACTGAGACCTCATGTATGAATAAGATTAATGAGATGAGGAGTAGAAGTATCAGAGGTATTTCATGAATGCATTCATTCTTTGTGCAGATATTCTGAGGTCAAAACATGCATTTCACATTAAAGGAGCAGAAAGATTAGATTTCACAACTTTCTACCAAAATTAATATTTGCAAATATGTTTCCCAATATTTCTACCATACATGAATACCTTGTGTTTCTAGTATTATTTATAATAATACTCAGAGAAATTATTTCTGCTTCAGAAAGAATATTTGTATAATTTCATCTGAGCTTGATGGGTTTAGAAAATGCAATCCAGAGGCACCTGGGAGGCTCAGTCAGTTACATGTCCAACTCTTGGTTTCAGCTCAGGTCATGATCTCATGGTTCAGGGGATAGAGTCCCACATCAGCTTCCACACTGACAGTGGAGAACCTGCTTGGGATTCTCTCTGTCTTTCTCTCTATCTCTTTCTGTCTCTCTCTCTTTCAAAATGAATAAATAAACTTAAAAAAAGAAAACCCAAAGAAATGAATATATCATGTCTACATCAGAAATTTTGTGGCTAGAATCATCCTTGGTCCTGACAATATAGACGCGTCCATTTTCAACAAATACACCTTGATGCCACAGAATAAGCTAGATGAAAGTAGACAAAATGTGACTGCTTTTTCTTGTTTCTCTATTTATTCTCTATTTGGCTTAATTTGCTGGCAAAAGAGTGATTGCAAATATGCATTATTTACAACACTATGATAATCCTTGCTAAAGAGCATTACTAAAACCAGCTGAAAACAAATAAATTGAAAGAGCAAAAAGTAATCACATTAATGACTTTGTAAATAAAATACTTGAACTAAGTACAATAAAGAGTATTTACATTTAACAGTACTTAAAATTAAGAACTTTGAATTCAATCATCTTATTCTTGGCAGGTAATATCAATGATCCAATTACTTATGGTAATAGAAGACTTCTCCACTCTTTACAGTTGTTTATATTTATAAGACTTGATCAAGTGGGTGTTAGTAAACATCTTTGCAT
The DNA here is from genome assembly GCF_008692635.1 of Crocuta crocuta. Lineage (NCBI taxonomy): Eukaryota > Metazoa > Chordata > Mammalia > Carnivora > Hyaenidae > Crocuta > Crocuta crocuta. The sequence continues at coordinate 1,357,255 of NW_027529203.1, read as the reverse complement.
TCTGTGTTGCACTTGAAATTTCATTTGAGCACATTTATAAACACTTAAATGTACTTGCTATTGAGTTTATATTTTCAAAGTCCAGATGAGGAATAAAAGGATATTCTACATGCTTGAAGAAAACAGATTCTGTTTCTCTTAATCCTTTGGAAAAGTGAAAGGAAGAAAAAATAACACATGCCCCAATTTCCCAAAGAGTGACTTCTACTGTTCATTTTACTTTTTTTTTCTTTTCAGTAATTGTTCAGTAGCCCCTAATATTTTTTTTCTCTGTCTGAATGATTTCTTAGTAATTTGTCATATATCTGTACTATCAATAACCAGGGAGGATATATTATTTAGTAAAACAAAACTTAGGTCTAGGTTTATCATAATAATTTCAGCCATGAGTATTTTGTATATTTCACCTGTATCTCAGTAAACTATACATAACTATCTGAGAGTCACAAGCAGAAAACCACACAAGTATACCAAACTATAGTCATTTCAATCACAGCTTATGAAAAATTCAGAAAGCAGAGCTGCCAAATATTATCTTTTGAATTATAGAAACAAATACTACAGACATTTCCAAAATCTCTACTCTGGTTTGAATTGCTTTAAAATTTATTGTGAGAAAAACTCCTCCAATAATATACAGACTCTATCTAAAGAATGTAAAAAAAAAAAAAGAAAGAAAAGAAAAAGAAAGAAAACAACAGCATTAAGTCCTATGTTTTGCTCTTTTTGTCTGTTTTTTGCATAGTCTGCCAAATTGTCTTAATAATGTTAAATGAGGGGCACCTAGGTGGCTCAATAGGTTAAGCATCCGACTTCACTCAGGTCATGATCTCATCCTTCATGGTTTCCATCCCCGAGTCGTGCTCTGTGCTGACAGCTCAGAGCCTGGGGCCTGTTTCAGATTCTGTGTCTCCCTCTCTCTCTGCCCCTCTCCTGCTCATGCTGTCTCTCTCAGAAAGAAATAAAACATTAAAAAATTTAAAAAATAATAATGTTAAATGATTGTTTAAATAATGTTAATAGCATCTGTGGTCTCGACCATAGCTGGGACACAAGGGTATTTCTGGTTACCCCTATAAAATGAGTACATATGGACATTCTATGGTCAGCATGCTTATTGCAAATTCAAGCTATTGAAGAGTGAAAATTTCAAACCCAAATGTGTCCTTGGAATGGATTGAACCTCCTGATTCTCCACATTTAATTTTTGGTGTTAGTCTAATTATCAGTCTTTGATATNTCATATTTTATTAACCATGTTAAAAAAAAAAAAAAAGCAGAAGACAGCAGGGAAAGAGGGGAGAGAAGGAGAAGGAGAAATTCCCCAAACAGTGGCCTGATGTCAATGGAGTAATATCAAATATTGCTTAATACTATTGGAACATAATATAATTGTGCAGAGTAACTAACAATACAAAAACTCAAACAAAACAAAAAAACCTTTTGTGGTCTGTTGGTACCAGAAACTTCTACTGCTCTTTAAGCATAGAGTTAGCCCTGAGTTTAGTGAAAACTAAAAATCACTATGATGGCATAGCTAAGTAGAAATACTCAAGTTATATATTTTCATATACGTATGTTTATTTATCGATATTATATTTCAGTAAGTAGTTAAGAAAGGATACTTCAGTGTAGCATATTCTGTATAACATTATATTAATATTATATTAATAATATTTTCTAATAGTGTACTTATAAATTCTCTCAATAATACTAAATATTCACATTGATTCTATAAGTGAATTTCTTTGAATTGACCAATAAAATGAATCCACTTCTCTTCTTAGTACTTAAACCCTAACTACTTGTCGGTGACATGATTATCTTCATCTACTGCTCTGATGGCTGCAAAGCTTAAGTTCTCAAATTTGATTCATGTAATAGGGATCCAACATATTTTGGTAACTNTTCTTCTCCTTAAAAGTCTCCAAATTTTTATTTTTATTTATTTATTGTTTTATTTATAATTTTTTAATGTTTTATTTATTTCTGAAATTGAAAGAGAGAGAGAGACAGAGAGAGAGAGGGAGAGGGGGAGAGAGAGAGAGAGAGAGAGAGAGAGACAGTGTGAGCAGGGAAAGGTCAGAGAGAGAGGGAGATACAGAATCCAAAGCAGGCTACAGGCTCTGAGCTGTCAGCACAGAGCTGGACACAGGGCTCAAACCTACCAACTGTGAGATCATCACCTGAGCCGAAGTCGGATGCTTGACCGACTGAGCCACCTGGGTGCCCCAAAAGTCTCCAAATTTTTAAATGATCATATGTGTGCCTTTATCTCACTCATTTTTTGCATATTCAATCATTGTCTAGACTACATTTTATCCTTAGCAATCTCCATGATTTGAGATTTCACTGAGTTTCAAGTGTTCAAATAAAATCAGAAAAAAAAATTAGAATCTTTTTTTATGGTAAGATGATAAATGACACAATGGAGATATGCTCTAAAAATAGAAATGGTAAACAAAATATAGCAGAATTTGTTCTACAGGTAAACTTTTAATATATACACAGAAATCAAAATTTTATACATTTCAATCGTAAAGAACAGTTTCAAAATTTGGTGAAATAAGGCTAATAATTTTGGAAAGCAATTTTAAATTTGTTTATATGTAATCATTTTTATATTTTCAACCAAAGACTAACAACACCTTGCTATTGTTTAAAACAAGTGGCAATATGTTTATAAGCTATGGAATGCCTCTATGTTTTGACCCAGTAATTTCACTGTGTCAAAATTTACTGTTAGGAAATTATAGAGTGAGCAGAATAGGTAAATAATTGAACATATTCATGGCAGTATGATTTATAATAACTTTAGAACACAAAGATAGATGATAAAATGTATTTTTACATGAATTTAATATATATGTATTTAGAAACTATATGATTTTCTAACTATGTAGATAGAAATATGTAGATAGAAACTAAATGTAGCAGAATAATGACAATCCTTAGGATATATGAAGTAGAATCCTTAGACTAAAATGATGCTATTATTATTGCAACAGCCAAGGACATATGCATAAATCCAGGAAAGAATAGGAAAAAAAGGAGAAAATATTAATTTGTGGCATTCTTGCTTTCCTTCTCTTCTATAATGTTATATTATATGGCAAATATCAGAGATAAAATGTATTGAGTGTATTTTACCAAGAGCTATATTTATGTTATTTTATTGATGCTCAACTCAGGATGCATAGCAAAATTATAATACAGCAGGTTTCTCTTCCTTCCTTCATTTCTTAATATATATAATATTATATGTGTAACATGTGTATGTAATAATGGTACATTTTCAATTGACAGGGATTTAGATGAGATTAAATATTGCCTGTGGCTTGACTTTTTAAAAAAGATTTTTTAATGTTTATTTTTGAAGAGAGAGAGAGAGCATGAGCAGGGGAAGGGCAGAGAGAGAGGGAGACAGAATCTGAAGCAGGCCCCAGCTTCTGAGCTATCAGCACAGAGCTCAATGTGAGGCTTGAATTTATGAGTTACAAGATCGTGACCTGAGTCAAAGTTCATCGCTGAACCAACTAAGCCACTAAGCCACCTAAGCCAGGTGCCCCAGCCTGTTGTTTGGCTTTTATCTTCTGGTAAGCCACAAAGAGATTTGCTATTTCATTCAAGATCACACTGCCAGTTATGTGTTTATATAATTATGTAACATGGTTATGTGAATCAAGTCATATCTGATTTCAAAGCCTTCTCTTTTTTCACCAGGAGGAAATGAGAAATAAATAAATATGTCTTAGATACTATAGACTTTTCTATAAAGGAGACATGTAGGACTTGCCAAAATATATCTGTGTCTATGATCTTTTACTTATATGTCAGCAAGTATTATTTTCTCAGCACACACACAAACACACACACAACACATATACGTACACACTTCATTCACTTTTGTGAATATTTTTATGGGTATTTTTTTTTTAAATGTTTTATTTATTTCTAGGAGAGAGAGAGAGAGACAGCGTGAGCAGGGGAGGGTCAGAGAGAGAGGGAGTCACAGACTGAAACAGGCTCCAGGCTCTGAGCTGGCAGTCAGCACAGAGCCCGACGCGGGGCTCGAACCCACGAACCGCGAGATCATGACCTAAGCGAAAGTCGGACGCTTAACCGACTAAGCCACCCAGGCGCCCCTTTTATGGGTATTTTAAAGTCAAATCAGGAGACAGGATGCCAGAAGCTGCTAGCTGCATTCTTTCTTAAATGGTGTGGTCCTAATTTATTTTATTTATTCCAAATCACATTTGCCCTAACTTCCATATTTCTATTTATAAATATTTTAATAAGTTGTATCTTTTAAAAGATCATCACTTCTTAACTAATGTATTATACTATTGAACATTGACTTTCCTTTCTGTACTTGCTCCAAGACCCAGTTTGGCTTATGTCTTCTAAGGCACTTAACGAATCTGAGCTGTAATAAGCAATCTATCTACTTTGGTTTTTGTGTGTGTGTGTGTGGGAGGGGGTTGTTTCTTTGGGGGAAAAGGGAGCACTGTGAACTCATCACCAAAAAGTTATGGCACAAAAATTCTGCTCAATAAATGCATACAAAATGAAACAATAAATAGATGTTAAGCTCCCTAAAACTGCACGGTCTATTTGTTTAATTTCAGTGCGATGTTATAGCCTGAACAAAATCTAAAACTAAATACCAAAAAGTACTGAAACTTATGTCTTTGATGAAGTGTCTTGAAGACAAGAAGGAAGAAGATAATACAGCACAGCACACAACAAGCCTCTTAAAAACACTATTTTCTATTTTCCCCTAATTTAAAAAAATGTTTATTTGTTTTTGAGAGAGAAAGAGAAGGTAAATGGGGAAGGGGAGACAGAGAAAGAAAGACAGAGGCTCTGAAGCAGGCTGGGTGCTGTTCAAGCCAGATGCAGGCTTGAACCCATGAAATGTGAGATCATGATCTGAGGTGAAGTTGGAGGCAAAACTAACTGAGCCACCCAGACACATTTTCCTTAAATTCTTATACAGCATGTTTACTGAACAAAATCTCTCTTCTCTTAGTTAAACTCTTAACACTTGCTCGGCTTTTCTCTCAAACTAACTTAGTCTTCCTACTTTGTGTAGTATACCCATTTTGTATACTTTAAGCATCCTATGTTTTTAAAATGTAAATTAATCTCATCTTTGTATCTGTATAATTTTACTCTTCACCCATTACCATGATCTGCACATCAAAAATTTAGATATTACTAGGCAGATAAGAAACAAAAACACTTAGAATGTGTGTGAAAAACTAAATATATGCAAGCAATTTTTCATTTTGTCCAAGTCACAGAATAAATGCAGAATGAACAAAGTTTGATATATAACTTTTATTTTTTTTCAATTCCCAGTCCCAATTTTAGAGTAGCCTTATGAGCTCATGAAGAACCCTGGATAGTTTTCTTTCCTCTAGTTGGGTGCCCAGTGAAGAGGAATAGTTTGATTATTTTTTATCAATGGAGCTGTTTATGAAGGAAGGAACTTGAGTGGTTTTGGAACTGAATCTGTTTCAGCAAAATAATACTTTAGAAACACAAAAACAAAGCAATCTGTTCTTTAAAAAAGTGCAATGTCATCTTACTCTGACAGGTGAAAATGGAACTATTCATTGTTGCTTCTTAGTAAAATAAACCAGGTTTACATACAATTTCCTATATTAAACATTAAAGGCAAGTTTCTCCCCAAAGCAGATTTGGATCAGAGTACTACTGGTTTCCCCAACATAAATTTAACTTCATTTTGAAAAATTCAAACATGTGGAAATTCTCTCAAATCTTATGGTTACTTATTTTGGAACACTAAGTTTAGATCACATGATTGGATATAAGAACTTTCACACATGTATTTAGAATATATTTCTCCCTCCCCCCTTGCTGTTAGCACTGCCATTCTCTACTGCTATTCCTGAAAGATCTCAGATTGGAGGAAGAGGACCCTTTAACTTCTGAAGGTGGATGCCACACAAATGAAATGATAAAAAGCTCTAGAGATTTTTTTATGATGGGGACTGAGCTAGCTCTCACATATGAGAATTCAATAGAAAATACTAAAATACATGACCCGAGGATTTTAGGGTCTTTTGGTATATTGGACCCTGTCAACTTAATGGGACTATATTCCTCCAATTTCACTTAACTGAATGTATCTGGTTCAGAGGTGACTGCAAGAGAAATTTGTGTGAGGTTTAGAAGGATGAAGGAGTTGACAGCCATATGCTGTGAAGTTCTGTGGGCACAGGATGCTTCTGAAGTTTGCAGACACTGTCTGATATGCCAGCTTGCCTGGTTGGCATAGGTGGGGGAGTCACAGAAAATGCAGCTACACCGGGTTGGACCAGCTCAATTATTTCATCTTTTCTGAGTCCTACTGATATGCATGTTTAGCCACATGACCAAGGTCAGGAATCTTTTGGCATTGAGAAACAAATGTGAGTTTCAGTTTGTCCTTGTGGGTTCAAGTGTCTCCTTGTCTTCCAGCTCACACCTAGATTTTCTTCCCAGTGGCAGCCATGCTAACAGTGACTTCAGGAGCAACAGCCCTTTGTGCACTTCTTTACATCCTTCTGTCTGTTGTGGAAAGCCAGATGTCTACACGGTGTGCCTTATTCTTCATCATAAATGATGTTTCGACATTCCCTGAAACTCTGGCTGGCTATGTCTGTGGGCTAATAGAACAGGCAGCTATGCTCATCACTCTATCGTTTATTCTCTCAGACATTTTTACAAACCTTTAAAATATATAATATGACCTTAATAAGACAGGAATTAAGGGAAACAACTGGATTTGTATGTGAAGTAAATGGGTCCAAAGAGAGCTAAAGACCTGTAGTTAAAGTGTCAGAAGCTCTGTTAAGTGATGTGGTAGCTTCACATGAAGAGACAATAGCAAATATGAAGATGGCTTGGGAGTGCTTGTAGTCGCTTATATTACTTTTACATCTATGCCACAAGTCACCACAGATTTAGGGCTGTGTTTCTTTGGAAGACTTTAGGGGGAAATCAGAGCCCTTGCCTTTGCAAGCTTCTAAAGGCTACCCCCATTCCTTGGCAACATAACAACCTTCCTTCATCTTCAAAGCCAGAAATGTTGCATCTTTCTCTGAGCTCAGCCTGGAAAAGTTCTTTCTCTTGAAGGATTTGTGCAATAAGACTGACCCATCTGGGGTCATCTTCCCATCACAAAGTCCTTACCTTCGTCATATCTGCAGTCTTTTTGCCATGTAAATTAACATACTGTCAGGTTGCAATGAGTAGGATGTGGACATCTTGGGGGGGGGGCATTTTTCTGCCTCATATAGTATTCAGAGATTTGACAGAAGTTACTTCAAGAAAACTTTAGGGAAAAGCTATAGTTCCTATTATTTAAGTTCCTATCTATAGTTCCTAGTTACCATTTGAATATATTGATTTGAATCCTAACAAAAATATGATCTTAGACATGAAACTGAAAACTGTAAATGAGTAAAACTTCTCTTGTTTGTTTTATTTTATTTATGTTTTTTCAGAACAATGGAGAAATTTATTGTTTTATATTATTCTGATTTTTTCTTTAAGTACATAATACAGTATGGGGGATGGGTTAAATGGATGATGGGCATTAAGGAGGGCGCATGCTGCAATGAGCGTTGGGTGTTATATGTAAGTGATAAATCACTAAATTCTACTTAATCCTGATGCCAGTATTATACTATATGTTAACTAGTTTTAACTTAAATAAAATCACGTAAGAAAAAAATTAGTACAAGACACGCTTCAGTTCTCAAATGAGATCATAAAATTGGGAAGTAGAGGACTTGAGAAAAAGAGGTAAAAAATCTTGTACCTATTTTCTTGTCAAACCCTGCATATGTATGCTAAGGAACAGTAGTTAATGTTCCTTTAAAATTAATCTTTTTATATATCTCAATTACTTCCTCTTTTATAAACCTAGTCAGGGAAGCTTTTAATTTGTTATTCCAAATTCAAGAAAATCTATAGTTTTTTTAAAATTTTAATTTCTGGAGGGTTAGTCCTAACAAGGCTAATGCATTAATAATCAGCAGTTATTTTTCATAATCTTTTGAAAAACATAGTTTATCACCCTAAAGGGACATATACATTCCTCTACCATGGAAATTTTAACAAATGTATCATTTCAAACTCAATAGTCTTTAGATAATAACTCTTAAAACTAATCTATTTCCTTCTTTAGTAAACAAAGATCAAAATTTAATTTCACAGAGAAGATATGTAGGATGAACATGATTTTAATTCAAATTTTTAAGTAAATAATGTGGCGATATCTTCTCATTTTTATAGTAGTCCAGGGGCACCTGAGTGGCTCAGTTGGTTAAGCATTCAACTCTTGATTTCAGTTCAGATCATGATCTCATGAATTTTGGGTTTGAGCTTCATATTGGGCTTCACACTGACAGTGCAGAGCCTGCTTGGGATTCTTTCTCTCTCCCTCTCTCTCTGTCCCTCCCCTGTTCTCTTTCTCTCAAAAATGAATAAATTGAAAAAAAAAGACTGTTAAATTAAAAAAAAAGACAAAAATAGTAGTCCTGTAGACCATTTCTGCAATCTCAAAAAATATTGAGGGATGCCTGGGTGGCTCAGTTGGTTAAGCATCTGACTCCGGCTCAGGTCATGATCTTACCATTCATGAGTTCAAGCCCCGTGTTGGGCTCTGTGTTGACAGCTCAGAGCTTGGAGTCTGCTTTAGATTCTATGTCTCCCTCTTGGTCGGCCCCTCCCCTGCTCACACTCTGTATCTCTTTCTCTCTCAAAACAAATAAATATAAAAAATTTTTTCTTAATTGGGTCAAATTCTTCACTCAAAATTTCACTTTAAGGCCTATGATTTAAACTAACATTTTACATAATGTCTAAAACAATGTGTTTGATACCTGTAATGTTTTTCCAACTATAAATGATCTCATTTATTTTTCTTGAGGTAGGTATTAAATGCAACATTGTACAGGTGATTACTCTGAGACTCTTGAGTTGAATAAACCTGTTCAGATCCTGGACCCTAGTGACCCTGAATTTACACTGTATCCCTTTCCTACCACACCAAGTCTCTTGATTTACCTAAGCAGAAGCTGGTGTGAGTGTGGGTCTCTATGTCCTGTGCCTGTATTGCCTCCTTGTGGCACTCTTCCTCATCCACCACATAAAATGCAAATATCTGCTTTCTATTTATAACATGTTACTCCTTTTATCTTAATACATTCCCTCACCTCCAATTCACTAGTTGTCTGACTCGGGTCCTGTAGCCATCCATTAAAACATGGTTTGTACTAGATTTTTTCTTTTAATATTAATAGTAAATAAAATATTTTAAATATTTGTATTTAACTAAAAATGTCTGCCAGCTGAATGTAATATGCTACTGGCATGTGAATGAAAATCTTCCTATTCATCAAGGTGACTTCATTATTTCCTTTCTAGGAGATGTACAAAGCCTTTATATTACGTTGTTAAAGAAGAGTGCCACTACATATTAAAATTTTCAAAATCCATTTTTAAGTGTATTTATTTTGAGAGACAGTGAGAGAGTGAGAGAGGGGCAGAGAGAGAGAGAGAGAGAGAGAGAGAGAGAATCCCAAGCAGGCTCTGCACTGTCAGCAAAGAACCCCATGCAGGGCTTGATCCTGCAAATTATGAGATCATGACCTGAGCCAAAATCAGAAGTCAGATGCTTAACTGACCGAGCCAACCAGGTGCCCCTTTATTAGGTTTATAAGATAGTATTTGACCTAAATTATTTTGAATAAGTTATCAAGCATTAAGATTATTTAAATTTTACAGGAATGTAAAATGTAGAAATAAACATATTAATAAGATGCATCACAATAATCTATTTCAACTAACATGGTCACATTGAAGTTGTCTTGATTATTCAGCAAAATGGTCCTTCTTGAAATGCCCCAAATTTATTCATTGTGCAAGACTGTGATACTATAGTTAGTTTTCCTTTATTAATATAAGAAGGAGAATACATATTTTTGGTTCCCTTCTCCCTCATTATTTTACTATATGCTATTGTCAATATATTATTTTCCGAAGGTAAAAATAACTCACATATGAAAATAAGATAAGCATGAATGTGTTCACGAAAAATGAGCAAGCCAATAAGAGGTCATCTTATTTCCCCACAGGTCAATTATACTCCATAGGTCAAATCCAACCACTTACTAATTTGTTTTTAATACAGTTTTATTGGAACACAGCAACATTCTTTGATTATGTATTGTTTATAGCCACTTTTACACTACAATGATAAAGTAGTTGAGGCAGAGACATGTACTGCAAAACAGAAAATATTTATTATCTGAACCTCTATAAGAAAAGCTTGCTGATCCTGATGCAGTACTTCAGAAAATCATTTAAGAGAGAAAAGAGCAAAAGAATACTATGATATGTGATAAACAAAATGGTTTTGCATCCTACGAGACAATAAAAGCTTAACCTTTGTGGTTATCTTGCCTGTAGGCTGCAGTCTGCAATTAACATTTAACTTCATACCACCTGGGCTCTGATTAAGGCGTAAAATGCAATGTGGAATACTCCTACCTACTTTTAGATCATGAAAGAGTTCTTTGGGATGCTTGTTAAGCATCTCCTCAATATGTCATTGAAAGCATATACTATGATCTTTTTTGATTTCCAGGTTGGGGATAATTTTTACTAATATCAGTAAGGGAAAAAAAGGCAATCCAAATTCAATCTTCTGGTTTTCATTCTGTTATCTAATCATTTCTGTCCTGATTTCATTATACTTGGTTGTGAGGGGGTTGCTAAAGTACATACAATATGTGTAAAATGTCATGCCTTTAAAATGTCCACAGAAATGATCCCTATTTATGATTTTATTTCTCCATCCCTTAGGCTATGACATTACTTTCCTATGTCTAGCATTTATTATATTCTAGATAATAGTAGATAATTGCTTGGTATACATGCAGATCTCTTATTAGACTACACTATATTTTGTGTCATAGCAGAGCCCACTGCTGTTACTAATTACTGTTTGTTAAATTTGGTAGTTCTTTAATACAAATTGACTTAATTTTTATAAGATATTTTTAATTTTTTGTAAATTATCACACATCAACTGAAATAGTATGAGGTTTTGTAATCAAGTAATATAGAGTTCTCTTTCCTGTACCTTAGAATATTTTTAAAGTCAGGGTTACAATTACTTGGAAACTTTCAATACACTCCCAAGATATTGTTCTCCTAGATCAACTGTAAGAGATTTCATTGTTTTCTTGCTGCCCACTGAGCTGTAGACATTCTAAAAGTGTCTATTTTTATTTTATCTCCTAAAGCAATAGAAATAATGTTTGACCACCTTTGTACTGCTGAAGCAAATGCTACATTGGCAATTTGCTGTTTTCAACTTATTTGGCTTTTGCTATGACATATATTTATAGATTAAATCATCCTTTTTTGCAAATAATATTTTTCTGCTGATATATCTGGGCATTATTTCTATAAACCATGCTAACTTCAGTAACACATTTAGGAGAGACGACATTTGTTTTTGTCAAAAAACTTTTTTTCATATATCTTCATGATGCACTCAAATTGTGAACCCTCTAATATGATCCCAAATATCTTAAACTAAATACAGCATAAATATTATGTGTAGAATTTTAGGAATCTGTATAAATACAAACACTGACCACAAATCTTAGTGTGTGTAATAATTATATGGAAAGCCTGTCATCATGCAGGAAACAGGAATCCTCCCTTAGAGATTTTAAGATTAGAATTCAGCAGCGTGTCCAGGAAAATGAATGGTATTAAGTAGTTGAGAAGAATATGCTGGAGGTTGTCTGACCAAAAACTGATAAAAATGCTCTAAAGTACGCATTTTTACTGGTAGTCTCCTTAAAAAATTAGATTAGTATATAAAATACATTTGTTTCCTTATCTTTAGGAGAATGGTAAATATTTCTGGTTTTAGTCAATTTAAAATACCAAATCTTCTATACATGTAGAACTGATAAATCATTAAGATGAATCTTCATAGGAGTCGGTAAGTCGTCTGACTTCGCTTCAGGTCATGATCTCACGGTCCATGAGTTTGAGCCCACAGTCTGTGAGTTCAAGCCCCACACCAGATTCTGGGTTGAGAACTCAGAACCTGGAGCATGTGTCAGATTCTTTGTCTCCCTTTCTTTCTGCCCCTCCTCAGCTTGTTCTCTCTCTCTCTCTCTTAAATATGAATAAATATTAAAAAACATTTTAAAAAGATGAAATTTCATAGGAATGTTATTTATTTGAGGGAGGGTAATTTAATTTTTGAGTATAGTCGATACACAAAGTTGTATTTATTTTAGGTATACAGCATTGTGATTCAACTTCTCTATACCTTAGGCTATGCTCACCACAAGCATAGCTATCTTCTGGCACCATACAGCACAATGACAATATCATTGACTGTATTACCTATGACGTGCCTTTTATTCTCATGACTTATTGATTCTATAGCAATTTAAATAATTGATCCAATATATCTTCTCTAAGAGGGAACCCATAAAGTGGAGTCACTTGTTTAGCTGTGGGTCAGAGGGAGAAACAGGAGATCTCATCCATCTTTCACTTGTGGCCCTGCTGAGTGTCAATGGAGAATGAATATAAATATTAGATTCTTTCTGAGGTATAATGTTAGGTCAGAGTAGATAGAAAGTTTGGATGTGTTTGCCAAATAAGGACATATGTAAAATAAGAATTGGAAGCAAAATCAAGGCAATAAGGCAATAAAAACAGGTTCCAAGGCCCCACTGCCAGTGACTCCTAATGAATATGTCCAAAATAAGGGCCCAACAGCTTTAAAAACAATCCTTGTTAATTATAACATAATCTGTTACCCTTCCTTAAGAGAACAATGCACTTCTAACTGTTCAAGGACTATGTCTATTTTCTATCACGTTTCCCCTAATTCCTACAGAAAAAGCACTCAAAATTATTTATTAATTTTCAAAACTTGTCTTTAAATATTAATAGTATTGGAGAACAAGAGAAAGCGAGAGGGATTGAAAGAGAAGAGAGAGGGAGAGAGAGACACTACGATAGATACATGTACAAACAAGATTAAGTCTGTGGAGAAAAAAAATCAATACCATAACTTCAACACACATTCGCCTACACCCCGCTACCACCGCCAATAAAAAAGAAAAATAAAGAACAAGTGTTGACATGAAAAATGAAATTGCCGAGTTCCAATATTACACACTAGGGAGCATAAAATCAAGACCTAAATGACCTTAAATTAACTGGCATTACTTATAAAAAGAGTGTGCTATGCCTGTCAGTAACAGCTAAAATAAAACTCAGAATGTTTCATGGAAGTACTATTATATACATATTTCCTCTGTAATTTAACCAGAAGTTATTTTTTTTTACTTATCTCTTTTGATTTGATAATAAGTATGTAGGGGAAATATAGAAGGAAAAGCTGTATATGAAAGCAGTTATATTTTAGACAGGCTGAGATTTAACCAATAAGCACAATATTTAAATTATTATAATTTTGACCAAACTGAATCACCATGTATCTATAGAAATGAATCTCTCAGACCATGTTAGATCCTCCCCTTTTAAGGTTCATTGGCACCTTGACCTTCTTTTCAGAACATTGTGTTCACTATTAAACTAAAAAGTTTAATAGATGTATTCTCTCACAAACTACTAGTGAAATGTTTATAGAACACATAAATATTTCATTCACAACAGTATCTCCAGTTCCAACAGAGTCCTGGTACATAGTAAATCATCAACAAATATTTGCTAAAGGAATGATGAATAAATGAATGGTGCTTGTGATCAGAATTTTCGGTTTGTAAAAGGGACGCCATAGAGCCTGCATGTGTACTAGACTGATTTCAATGAAAGTGACTTAGAATAATCCTAGAAATGTTTGGCTATATTGGTTTCAGACTAGGCTTTAAAAAAGACACCTTTAAAGAGACTCAGAAACTTAAATTTAGAAATAACTTGTAACCATTGGAATTTTTTAGAAGGTTTTGATGTGTCTGTAAATACACATGGGAAATGATTTGGCAGCATTATTAACTGACAACAAGAGGAATGAGGCAAAGTGATCCTCTGCCTGTTCATCTCAGTCTTCTGTGAATAAATTCATTTCCTCAGGCATGAGACAGAATAAAAGCTTAGCCATGGGAATCCTTTAGAGAGACCTGGAAATTTAGGAGATTTGGCAAAAACTGAGGGAAGCTGGCTCAACCCTTTCTGGAAAGTAAAACAAATCTATCAAAAAAGCCGCTAATGAATGGCCAAGGAGATCTGTGTAACAAAAGGGAGAAGTGGTTTTTACCATGCAGGAATAAAGCAGTAACCACTAGTTGCAACATAGTCATGATTTAAGAGTAACAGGATAAGATATTTATTAGGTGACTAGTTTTCAGATTCATTTATTTGTTTGGAAAAAAAAGTGAGCTTGGTGTGGGTATGAAATTGAATTAGATATAAAAAATGAATTGAGTTATATACTAATTTGTGGCATTAAACTTTTGTTCAGAATATTATATATATGAAAAAACACAATTCAAGGTAAAGATACATATACCACAAGAAAATTACAGGATGCTTGGGTAGCATTAAGTGTCTGATTCTTGATTTCAGTTCAGGTCACAGTCTCACAGTTCCTGAGATGGAGACCCGTGTGGGGCTGTGTGCTGACAGCATGGACCCTGCTTGCAATTCTCCGTCTCTCCCTCTCTCTCTCTGCTCCTCACCTACGTGCATGTGCTCTCTCTCTTTCTCTTTTTCTCAAAATAAACAAATAAACTTAAAAAAAGAAAATTATACATGGCCCTAAGGAGATCAGAAGTAATAGAATTATTGGTTCATGTCAATGCATGTGTTCCTGAGCAAGCCACTCAGATGCATCTTTTCTGCTTCCTTTTCTGTTGTTACAGGGAACTGTGTCAATATCATTCAAGCACCAATTTATAGATTCATAAACTGTTACAGCAGGAATGAAACTTAGAAGTTACTTGCTTCAGCTTTTGGTTACAGGTTTCTCTGACATTAACTTAGCACAAAAGAAAGTTATCTATTGAAAATGACTTATTCACTCAGCAGCTCTCATGCACTGGGGGTCTGATCATTAAGAGACATACATTATAGGGGCGCCTGGGTGGCTTAGTCGGTTGAGCGTCCGACTTTCCCTTAGGTCATGATCTCGTGGTTCGTGGGTTCGAGCCCCGCGTCGGGCTCTGTGCTGACTGCCAGCTCAGAGCCTGGATCCTGCTTCAGAGTCTGTGTCTCCCTCTCTCTCTGACCCTCCCCTGCTCACGCTGTCTCTCTCTCTCTCTCCTAGAAATATATATATATTATATATATTATATGTATAATAATATATATAATTATATTTATTATATATTGATTATTAATAATATATATTAATAATATATTATATTATTTATAATTATAATTATAATTATATAATTATATAATATAATATANTACTCCACCCCTTGATGGGAAAGAGAATTTCAGGTAGGCAGTATAGCTGGTCTTGGGCAATGAAAATTTGGGAGACTAAAATAATTTTGCATTAGCAATCTTATTTTTCCTTCCAACATTCAAAAGAAAGAGCAACAGGAATTCCCCACCTCTAAATACATAGGTCTCTATGTTGGATATATTTCTAAATTGAAATTACTCTGCCATAGACAAGAGTGTTCTGGGACTGTTACCTAAATCATCCCAAGTTCTGTGGTAGCAAATACTAACTGACTTGAAATAGTGTGTGCAAGTGAATCTATACTGTGCAATTTTTACTTTCAACTGCAAATGGGTGAAGATATTTTGATATTTTGCATTACTGTCTATGAGCATTTTATTTCCTTTTAATTGAATTAAGTTCTGAGAAAGATGACATTTTTTTTCTTTCAATATCATAATGGATATTTTGGATTTAAGAATGGGTGATTATTTTAAGCATTACTTCTTCATCTCGTCACCAGGAAGTGAATCATCTTATTATGTACAGAATAACTTTATATTCTTGGTCACAGTCATATTTTCAGGGAATCACTCTGTTTGTTCTTGTATACACAAATAGAGCACTTGAATTCCGTGTCTGTAATAAGTACCTCCTAAGATACCAGAGCAAAATCTGAGAAAGACAAGAAAGTACTTGAAATTACTTTCTAGGATTCATAATCCACCATCTTTTGGGCATGCATCAGGGAAAATAACAATTCTTTCTTTGCTTCTTGTTCAACTCAGTGCCATCTAGGAGTATCAGGAATTAGCAGCTTAAAATGTGCCCTTTTCTTCTTCAGGCCCTGAGGAGCTTCCACAAAAATGTAACAGAGAGCAGTGCATCCGTGAATATCACAGTGTAGGGAGCAGGCACCTTATTTTGGATCCTTCTCTTCCTTTGCATCCGCACAAACACAACCACAACTGAACTATTTTCAGCTTCTGCCTAAACTCCTCCACACTATTCCTCAAACTTTTTTTTTCCTGTGTACTTTCTACCTTTCATCTTTGTACATCTCCTGGGGACCATGAATTCCTTGAGATTAGGATTTGTGGTTTACTTATATTTATACCCCTGAGTGTCTATCATAGTGGCTGACATATAGCTCAAGAATAATTTGTGTTGGTGAAAAAAATACATGAGTTCGTAAGGCATGTTGCAGGCAGATTAATCTATCAATACTGCCAAACAAGTTTCTCATTTATTCTTGATCAGGTTCTTTTCTCTGCTTCTCCACTCCTTTTCCTACTCCTCAAATATAGAAATCCTTCTTCCTGCTCACCCTTAGTGGTTACAATGTTACCCACTTCAAAAATGAAATGGTATAAATAAAAATAAAATTTCTTCCACTTTCTCCCATCCTGTATATCTGCAGAGATAAATTTGTTTCAACACAATTAAAACGACGCCTTTCTTTCTATCCAAATTTACTCTTTCCCTATGTGCTTTTTAAAAATTTTTAATTGTGATAAATTGCCATGTGATGGTGTGGGAGTTTAAGGTATTTTGGTAATTAAACATGTTTGTTTTATATTCCAGAAGTTTAGCTTTTATGGTATTTTCCAGGTAGTAATATACCTTAAAACCACAGATTTAAGTAAATCCTGCTAAAAGCATACCATGTGGAGGGACTCTCCAGAAATAAATACCAGTAAGTTTTTAAATTTTGTTTGCCAGCAAGTTTGTCATTGACTTGCTTTAAAAATATTTCACATTACTTACTGTTCCCTTGGTCATCTCCCTATAAAGGAGATAATAAATTGCAGGCCTGATGTTAACCCTGCATCTACGACATTATAAGCTATGTCTATAAAAATAAGAGTACAATTATTGGCTATACAAATCCACACTCAGAAACAAGGCTGATCCTAGCAATAAGCCTTAGTGTGAAGTGCAGTGTGATGATTTCCTCTGTGCTGATTCAAGTCCAGATAAATGTAAATATACACAACAATGATTTTTTTACTAGCAAACTTTAACCAGTATTTGTTTACTCAAAACAAGAATATTCCCAGCAATCTGGAGAACAATTCAGTACAAATTGGACGTAAAACCTCTAATAAGCTATTGAATAAAGACCAAGGAATTTCAAATAGCCCTAAACCAAACACAAGAAGCACTGATCATTTGTGCATGTCTAGTGTCCAATTTAAAATGAGGGATTGTTTTGGATCATGTAGATATAGACTCAACCATGAAAGTAGCAGTTTTGCTCAATTGCCCTGAGAAAATGAAGAAATCCCTTGAAAAAAATAAAAGATTAAGCCAGACTGCTAGGAGCAAATTGTTAATAATTGTTACAGGACTTGATTGGCCCATAAATACTTCACTCTATCATATTAACCACTTCCTTCTGAGGAAGGTACAAGTCCTGCAAAATTGTTTCCATCCACTTAGTAGAGCTAGTAAGGAATAAGTGTGGGCAGGCAGATCTCCTAGGGAAGAAAAATGAAGTTTGTTTTATGTATATTCTCTAGAAAGAAGCAGTAGCAATAGAAGAAGAAAGAGGGATAGGGGGACAAGAAGAGAGGAATTTAGCAAAACACTGTCTCTTGAACTGTAGGGAGAGATAATAACTAGTAAAAAACTTAGACTTTGGAGAATTTTTATAGTTATATTGTAGAGCAACATTATCTCAAATAAGAATCAAGATTATGAAGGTAGAATCTTCTGTTGTCTCTATTACATTATGAAATTAAAACGAAAGGAATTTCAGAACATAGAGTGTCACTGGCTCTGGCTGGCTTGGGTCTTAGTAATGAGTACAAGATGCTGACGTAAGATGTTCAGAGTCCCAACACATCCCCTACTGTGTCACTTACCTGCTGAGTAATGCTGAGCTAATTCCCTAACTGCTCTACTCCTTGGTTTCCTCAGCTCCATAGAGGGGCAATAATAATTCTTATGGCCTAGAGTTGTTCTTAAATGAAATACTTATAAACATTTCTGACATAAGGCACAAAATAGATAGCACTTAATATCATTGCTATTCAATTTCATTAACTATAAAATGCATTTCAGTATCTTAAATGGTAACATGAAAAAAACCCCTGCTTTTTGATGAAAAGGATCAAAAAACAAGTTGGAAATAAAAACATGGCTCTAGGTTAAGCAAACTGGCTTAAAATATTATGAAACTTATAGGTATTTATAAGCAGGAAATATATACTTCTGTAACTGCACAATTATGTATTTTAATATTTTTCATTTTATTTTTAATACATTTTTCTAAGTTGTTGGATCACATTTTACAAAACACTTCTTGTAGTCTAAAACAATTTTAGTATTATCTATGCTAGTAAGATGTAAGAAGAAATGGTTTATATTTGTTTGAAATGTACAGAAATATGCATGTTAAGTATAATAGAAACAAAATGAAAATAGTTCTCATTAAAGACCTTAACTACTGGAGCGCCTGGGTG
Source organism: Crocuta crocuta (assembly GCF_008692635.1). Taxonomy (NCBI): domain Eukaryota; kingdom Metazoa; phylum Chordata; class Mammalia; order Carnivora; family Hyaenidae; genus Crocuta; species Crocuta crocuta. The sequence goes on along the minus strand of NW_027529203.1, from coordinate 1,338,313 downwards.
GCTCAGTTGGTTAAGCTTCCAATTTCTGCTCAGGTCACGATCTCCCCGATTAGTGGGTTCGAGTCGTGCGTCATGCTCTGTGCTGACAGCTAGGACCCTGGAGCCTGTTTCAGATTCTGTGTCTCCCTCTCTCTCTCGATCTGCCTCTTCCCCACTCAGATGCTGTGTCTTTCTCTATCAAAAATAAATAAACATTAAAAATTTTTAAAAAAGACCTTAACTACTTGTATCACTTATTAAAGCATACAGCTAGAAAAGATTAAAAGGAACATAATTAGCATTATCTATTTGTTAGATTTTATAACCGCTTGTAAGATATTCCAAATTATAAATACCTTTTTAAAAAACGAATGAGATAGAGTGTTGTGTAAAGATGATGACATTAATATTATACATGTAATGGAATTGTCTCACTTTGTCATTTTGGGATACTATTTCAGTTATAATGAGTGTAAAATCCCTGAGCCTAGATCTGCACAAAGTGCCAGATACTCTTACTCATTCCATTCTTCTTTCCTAACAGAAGAAGCCATATACTATCTCTTGACCAAAAACTGAATTATCTGAAAAAACAGCCAAAATTATGTCACATACCAGTTTGATGGAAGATTCTCTTTGTGTCACTGGAGTCATTGTAGTTAGTAGTGTCATGGTGGACTAGGGAAACCAAGAAGTCTCGTCATCCAATATTTCTACAATGTTTCTGTACTTCTCTTTTAAGTATGTATGTATGTATGTATGTATGTATTTTTGAGAAAGACAGAGAGTATGAGCAGGGGAGGGGCAGAAGAAGAGGGAGAATCTCAAGCAGACTGAGCACAGAGCCTGACATGTAGCTCAAACTCACGAAAGTGTGAGATCATGAAGTGAACCGAAATCAAGAGTCAGTCATTTGGCTTAACCAAATGTGCCACCCAGGTGCCCCCCATGTTTCCGTACTTTTTTTTTTTTAACAGAAGAACGATCCTATTTTCCTCAGCGTTATATACAGTCTATTTCAGAGGAAAATGGTACTTTAAGGCTCCATGTGTGTCAGGTTTTACTGACTATCTCTTCAAGGTCATAAACCTGTATCCATGTTCTTCACGTCACACAAGGTGCCAAGTGTGTCCCAAGTTAGGAGGTATTTGAACATCAACTGCATGCTTGACCTACAACCAGCTAGCCCTTATAACAACCCAAAGCCTAGTGGTAACTCAGTTAATATTCTTTTATATTCTTGTAGTTATAAGAATATACATTTATATTCTTTTAATTATGCTGCACCTTCTGCTTTCTTGTTTCACTCATCTCAGTGAGGCTAACTCAGGTCATAAAAATTCTCCTAGTGTGTGGTGTTCCGATCCTCTCCAAGGCTCCAATCATAGGTCTAAGTATTCATTATAATCTTATTTTCAGAATGTTCCATGCTTAGAGAAACAGAAGATTATAAGCAAAGAATAGCATGGTAGATGTGATTGGTTTCCTCAGGCAAAACTGCCACCCAAGAATTCTCTCTGCTTTGGGAGCTGTAACATTTTGTGATCTGAAATAGTCTATGTTATAAACTAAATTCTGGGATTCAAAGTTTTAAAATAAACCTCAACAAACCCTCTATCCCCTTATGTAGTTTCTTTTTACGTGTACCCTCAATCTATAAACTGTACAGATTTCTCATGTATAGGAACACCTTATGGACAGACCTTCATTTTATAACCATATGTATTCAAATTTCTTTGCTCCTGTAACCTGAAGACTAATGATACAAGCCAATATGTATTTTGTCCTGTTATGAAAAATGATACTTGTGGCTAATGTCCAAGAAGACAGAATATGAAAAAAAAACTTCTAAGTTAAACCAAGAGATGTTATTTCACATAGTCTCTAAATGTGGGTGTTATTTCAAATAGTCTCTCAATTTCATATAGTCTCTAAAGGAGAGCTAAGGGATTCCTCAAAGCACTGTTTCTTGAAAAGTCTGTTGTAGCTAAAACACATTTTCTGACATGAAGCAAATAACACAGATTTGGTGTCATTCTAATTATCCTGTTTATATTTAGCTTCACCCATGTCCTTTCTCAAAAGACTGGTAGTTAGTGGCCTCTGTAATGATCCTTGTCACAGTGTTTTTACTTGTGTATGGTTGGAACTATCACTTATTTTCTTTAATAAATTACATGACTACCTTTGGGGAGTTTGAAGAAAGTGTGAAGTGCCAAAGAATATTTCCTCTTACTGTTTCCATGAAACAGAGCTGACAAACATACTCCTTCATTTGTATGCTATTAACCTGTTCTTTATATTCTTTCTCCCATGTTCATGCATACTGGCAATACATTATAAGTTGCATCCTCTAACCTAATGGATAAAAAAAAATTCTGTCTAGGGACACCTGTATGGCTCTGTCTTTGAACGTCAGACTCTTGCTTTCAGCATAGGTTATGATCCCATGCCATGGGATTGAGCCTCGAGTCAGGCTCTGCACTGAATGTGGAGCCTACTTAAGATTCTCCTTGTCTCCCTCTGCCCCTCTCCCCCACTCATGCTCTATCTCAAAAAAAAGGTGGGGGGCACTTGGGTGGCTCAGTTGGTTGGGTGTCCAGCTCTTGATGTCAGCACAGGTCATGATCTCACAGTTAGTGGGATAGAGCCCCTTGTCAGGCTTTGTGTTAAGCTCATGGAACCTGCTTGGGATTCTCTCTCTCCCTCCCTTTCTGCCTCTCTCTCTCTCAGATTAATTAAACAAAAAATAAACCTTAAACATTCTGTTTTTCAGCTACAACCTTATTTTGTTTTGTTTTTATTTTGTTATATGCCTGCATCTCTACTCCTTTTTTTAATTTATTTTTTATTTTTTATTTTTTAGTGACTAGCTGTACTGGCATTACTTCACTGATAAATATTTTTCCTTTATTCCACTAACTTCTTCCAGTTTTCCCCCCATCTTTCATCCTTAACTGCTTTTCCTATTCGTTTTTTATTTTTCACCACAAAGGGTTAATTCTTGTGCATACCAAATCACAATATATATATTTATCTGTGAAGGATTTTCAGTATTATTATACTTTATCATATGTGATATTTGGGCTTTTAGTTATTGGTTCTTTTTAATTGTTTAATTCTTTGTTTGCCCAAAAACTTCATTTTTAATTAAAGAGATCTTTGTGGTTTTGGTTTGATTATTTTATTTTAAAATTTGAAGCTGGCACTATAATGAAATTTTAAGTTTCCCAAAAGACTGGTCTCTGAATTAGAGATACTTCACAAAAGAGCCTCAAGTATAACAAAAAATAAATGCATTTTCAGCATGATATAATCCATATTCATTTTCTGACTTGAGTATTCTTTTTCCTTTGATTAAATTGAAACAGGTGGTAACTTTAATCACTACTCATTATCTTATATTCATCACTTACTATTTTACTAAAATTCTTGTAAAATGTCATGATTAGAACTATTTCAGGTGTTTTTGTTCACACTTCAATGCATGATATCCATTATTGCTCAAGGAAATATTTAATCTAAGAACAGTATTACTCAATGAATAGATGAATGAGTCACAATTTTGTTCATCATAATTCATTTCTGCATACTTAGAAGTAGGAAAATAGGTATATGCAGAACCAAAGAATTACTTTGGTATTGGAATATACAAACTAAACATGAAAAATACTCTAAAATATTTATTTTCTATGTAGCATTTGAGTAGTTATATAAGGCATGGACATTAGGGTACATTACTTACATAAAATTAGGAATCCAAAGTAACTAACAAACTCTTTATGTGTATTTCCAAACATAATTTCTGAAAATATAGATTATTAGTTTTATATAAAATATTAGTTTTCCAAAATATAAGAAATTAAGAATTAACAATAAAAGCATCATTTAAATAAATATAATTCAATAATTGAGCAGAAGAGCCTTAACTATGATAATTATTTGTGAGGTGAGAGTAAAATAATATAAATTTTTATTATGTGATAACTGAGTAGCTTCCTTGAATATAAAAAGTACAGTACACTTCTCTTCACCACTTGTGTTTGGGAATAGGTTAAGATAATATCAGTTGAGGGGCACCTGGGTGGCTCAGTCAGTTAGGCATCTGACTTTGGCTCAGGTCATGATCTCACGGTTTGTGGGTTCAAGTCCCGCATCGGGCTCTGTGCTGACAGCTAGCTCAGAGCCTGGAGCCTGTTTCAGATTCTGAAGGGTCTCTCTCTCTGACCCTTCCCTGCTCATGCTGTCTTTCTCTCTCTCTCTGAAATAAACATTAAAAAAAATTTTTAATTAAAAGATAATATCAGTTGACGATGTAGACAAGGAAGTGTAAGGAGATGCCTAAAGGCGAAGAGAAGAAATGACCTCTCAAGTTTTGAATAATCCACTGATTCCAAATCTAGGTCCCATTCCCAGAAGATGGTTTAGGGGAAAAAAATCAATAGGAAAATAGGCAAACTGACATTTGATAGCGAACTCTTGGATTAGTAAATGCATTTTGTCCCCTCAAAATATTAGAAAGACTCATTTAATCAAAAGAGGATTTTGAAGAGATATATATAATTTCACCTTTTGCCAAGAAAGGAGTTTCATTTCTTAGTCTGAGAACAAAGATTTTTTGTTAAGTAGAAGTTCAGTACAACTTCATAAAGAAGTCAAATGGATTAAAAGCATATCTGATTCATTAAGTAACAACTATGTCTACCAAGCCAGAGATAGGAGAAAGAGAAGGCTTTTTCAAAAAAGCATCTTATGTGTTTGCTAATTAAAAACATCAGGGAAAAGAGATGCAATTTCCTTAAGCAAGTGACTCTGGTAATGAATGGCAGACTCGATTACTTAGTCAAGGAACTAGAAATGGAAGCCAGGCAGAAAACAAATGAAGCAACAAATGCATAATTTTACAGGAGTGTGTTATCTGTGGACTACTGACTGCAGGACATGTTACATAAGAAATATATTTTCATATTACCAGTGTAATGACAAGAAGAATGGTTAAGTAGACATAGTGAATAATAATCTCAAAATACCAAGAATATTTTCTTGTAATTTTTTATGCAAGTTCAGCAACTGGCTAGCCACAAGAGTAGTAGGAAGATAGATGGTGTGAATATGCCAATCTACCCTAAAGAATAGATACATCTAGCAATTGTTTGGCTCTGACACAATATTTGTACTGCCAACGACCAGATAAGGTAATTTGTGGAAGGTTGAGATTCCCTCGCAACATTACTCTGTATATTTTAACATTTAATTTAAACTGATAGCCAAATGTTATCACATAAAGGTAGCCCATGTGGAGAGGATAGCAGACAATGTGGCGGCTCTAAGCTACAATAGTTCTATGTGTTATGTAATCTCTAGTAGAGGAAGAAACAGTCAAATTCTCTGCTTCTCAGGGAAAACAAAATGCCAGATAACATTTATCTTGCAAAACCTCTTGTTGATGTGTGGCACAGAATTTAAGTTGCTCATTAGTCCTTTATTAGGGTAATCCAGTTCTCTTGCTACCGGGGAGACAACAGGCTGCTGAAGTTTAAAAGACATTATTTTTCTAGCACTAATAGACAAACACTTAATACATAATGCACTTAACATTCTATGATTTACACAAATTACCCCCTGGTTTTGTTCCCAGCAGTCATATCCTGGCATCTCATGGAAACAAAGATTGGAACATCTGTGCTATTATTGAACAAATCTCTTCCTAGAAGTTGTTCTGTAGGAATACCATATGGAGGAAATGCTTTCACATTTCTTTCATTCATTAGACATTGCAAGAAAAGATTTGTACAATTACTCAGAAAGAAACAGGATGGAATTAAACCACTAGTAACATATTTATTATTAAAATATATATTCATTTTCTTAGTGATAATATAATTTATACATGTATTGTTTATGAAAGAACATTCTTTACAGTCAAAAAATATTGCAAATTACAAAGTTGAAAAGCTAGTATGAAGAAAATAATAATTATTATTATATTAATATACAATTATATAATAATTATATAATCAATAATATTAGTAGTAGTAGTAGTAGTAGTAGTACTGATATTGCATCTACTACAGGCAAGGCAGTTTAAATACAGCCATCCATTCAACCAATAACTGAGGTAGGTATTACCATTTCCTCAATTGTAAAGTTGTGGAAACAGAAATGGAGAGGCTAGGTAAGCTAATAAGCAGTAGGAATAGTCAGTAGAGTCTATGTTCTTAACCTCTAAGCATGTGTTTCTGAAAGAAAATAATTAAGCAATAAAATGGAACTCATATTTTGATGAAAATGAAATAATCACTTTGTTATTGACACTATAGGTATATGGATTTGTGTTCAAAACTATATCATTCAAGGAATAAACTTTGAAAACCAATACTTCACTCCAAATTGTCCTCCTATCATTAGGTCAAATCCGAGTTTATTTTAAAATAGATGTATACACACATTTTTCCAAATGTTTGCAAAATATGTAAATATTTACTGATGGATCCTGCCAAAAAAGCTGTTGTGATAATGTAAACAATAACCTCATAAAGGGTTTAAATATAGTATAAGAGTTGTGCTTAATGTGGCTTATTTAAAATAATGTACTTTTCCTCCGTTTCAGATGAATGAATTTCAGGTGTTAGAAACGTCAAAATGGAGTCATCTGGTTGGCTCGGTCAGTTGAGCATCCAACTTCAGCTCAGGTCATGATGTCACAGCCTGTGAGTTCGAGCCCTGCATCGGACTCTGTGAGGACAGCTCAGAGCCTGAAGCCTGCTTCAGATTCTGTGTTCCCCTTTCTTTCTCCCCATCCCCCTCCTCTCAAAAATAAATAAAAACATTTAAAAAAATTTTAAGAAAGAAACATCAAAATGAAGTTGTAAATTAGAATCCTGTAAACAATTTCTACTGTCTTCCTTTTGGTCTATGAATTATGTTGTCCTTAGTACCATTCTCTACAAGTGAAAAGAGTACTTCAGGGTCAACTCCTGAACTTACTGTTCCATCTGTAGAATTGGTGAGCCACTGCCTATATCTGTGTATAGTTACATGTAGTAAAGGAAGATGTGACCTAAATCTGGATTGACCTAACAATTAGAAGACAACTTGGAGCAAAATATGGAGCTCTGAAGTTTACTATTGAGTGATATAATTTTGAACACAAATCCATAGTCTCTTCTGATAGCATTTCCACACTGAGTTTTTCCCAAGCAAGAAAGGATTTCTCTGGTGTGAAGACCACATTTCTTTTCTTTTTTAACATTGAAAATCCTAAAAAAACTCATATACTTCTGAAGTACTTAACACAAAACACAACTTATAAGCTATCATTCTATCCTAAACTAGCCATTTGTTTGCAACCTGCCACAATTTTCTAAGATGTATCTTATAAACTGATGCATAAACAATACGGAGGTTTATATCTCAGATTTATTTACACAAATACTATAATAAAATACAGAATTATATCAGAGGGGTCCAAATCAAAGATTAAAAACAAATTAACAAAAAAAGCATCTTGGAAACCAATGTTTCTCATAATTCAGGAAAAACAACAATTAGGTGAGCATAATAATTATCTTTTAAAAATGCATAATACTATGCTTACCATAGACCCTTAAAGTCATTGGACCAAAGAATCTTCAAATGTAACAAGCTTGCCAGGTGATTCTGACACGTGGCCCATGGACTACATTTTATTAATACTTTTCTTAATCTGTTACCTCTCAGTATGGGCGAATTCTAGCTCTCATTGTAATGATGCCCATATACATTGCAGAGGCCACAATAGATTTTAGTTATTCCTTGGCACTTGAAATTAAGCCCATCATGGATTTCACTACTCTTTCACACTTGATAGAATTTAGTGGAACAGTATAGCATATGCTTAGTCTAAGGAGAAAGTGGCTAAGTGCTTTGCAGTTCTGTAAACATTGTGTGCCAAACAACAGTCAAGTCTATTGCATTATTAAGTTCAAGGATCATAAATCATCATGACCTTTTATTATGAAATATTTGATTTCTAAGTTCCTTTCCTTCTTTTCCTGAGTTATACTCTGGGGGTCAGTGGTGGGATTGAACTCCTGCCACTGTAAACCCAAACTAAACTCTCTTGCGGCAACGTGAGATTTTCATTTTCAATATCTATGTACTCAAATAATCTGTTTTAAGTACATTAATATCCTAAATGATATATGTTTGAGATTATTATTATTGTTGTTGTCATTATCATCACTGTTATTATTTTGGTATTAATATGTCTCAAAAAGAAATTGATCTTGGGGCGTCTGGGTGGCTCAGTTGGTTAAGGGGCCGACTTCAGCTCAGGTCATGATCTCACGGTCCATGGGTTCGAGCCCCACGTCGGGCTCTGTGCTGACAGCTCAGAGTCTGGAGCCTGTTTCAGATTCTGTGTCTCCCTCTCTCTCTGATCCTCCCCCGCTCATACTCTGTCTCTCTCTGTCTCAAAAATAAATAAAAAAAAAAAAAAGAAATTGATCTTGTTTATGAAGAGATGGGAATAAATAAAATTCTGAGATCTATTCAGAATCCAAATTGTCATTATGTTTGCCCATTTGTGAGAAATGTAGTACAGGTTTGCTGGAAATGAACAAAAGCAATCTAAAAAAAAAAAAGAAAAGGGGCGCCTGGGTGGCTCAGTCATTTATGCATCTGACTTCAGCTCAGGTTATAAGCTTGCAGTTTGTGAGTTCAAACCCTGTGTCAGGCTCTGTGTTGACAGCTCAGAGCCTGGAGCCTGATTCATATTCTGTGTCTTTTTCTCTCTTTGCCCCTCCCTGGCTCGCACTCTGTCTCTTTCTCTCTCTCTCAAAAATAAATAAACATTAAAAAATAATAAAATTTTAAAAAAGAAAAAGAAAGAAACACACACATATATTGTTGTTGCTTTTTTTAATTTTCAGAACTTGCATTTGTAAGTGGCCTTTATTTAGTACAGAACTTTTCTAGATAAGAGAACTACAATAGATACGTGTCAATTTTGAGAAAGAACATTTAAAATAAAAACACACATAAAATAAAAAACACATAAAAAATTTAAAATTAGTAATATTAAAATGTGACAAAAGAAGTTCTTTATCATCCTCATCCTTTTCAAAGTTAAGCCTAAATTAGTTAAGCTCTAAGTTTTAAGAACTCTATTAAGTATGTAGGTATGTATATATGTATGAATGTATGCATGCAATTATCTATCTATCTGTCATCTATCTATCTATCTATCTATCACCTATTTACCTATCATTCTAACTTTCTACCTATCTTTGCCTTTTCCAGTTAATGTCATGAAAAGAATGATTCAAATTGTTCCTGGATGTCATTGAATATTTTCCCATTTTGGAAGGAAGTTGGAATTCCAAAAGTCCATTCTAACATCAGCATTCTTTGATTTAATGACCCTTCCTGATTCATGAACATTCATCATTTTGGGTCTGCAAGAGTATCAGTTAAACAGAGTGGATCAGGTAAGCACAATTAAGCATAGGGGAGCTTTTACAACTTTCCAATTTTCTGCTCACCATCCAGGAATAAACATGACCAAAAAAAAAATAATTTCTCTCTGTCTCCCTGTTTCTCTCTCTCCTCTTTCTCTTTCTTTTGCTCTCTCCCTTACCTTTTTGTTTTAAAGGCAACCTGTATTAGAAGTCTTTCATTATATATAAATATATTATTAATTTCACCTAACAAAATCTTTAAACATTTCAGACCTACCCACCATCACCTTCCTTTCAAAATTAAAAAAAAAATTAATGTTTTTTATTTATTTCTGAGAGAGAGAGAGAGAAAGAGAGAGGGAGACAGCGTGAGCAGAGGAGGGTCAGAGAGACAGGGAGATACAGAATCTGAAGCAGGCTCCCGGCTCTGAGCTAGCTGTTAGCACAGAGCCCCATGCGGGACTCGAACCCACAAACTTTGTGTTCATGACCTGAGCCAAAGTCCGACGCTTAACCAACTGAGCCACCCAGGTGCCCCTTTTCAGAATTTTTAAATAGAATTAAGAACAGAGTAGTTCTCAGCTCTCAGCCTTTTTCACCCCATGGCTAGAGACTGTCTTGGAATAAAGTTATCTGTTGCAAAGTATGTAGCCTATAGCCAAGTGTTAACCTGGTTTTCCCCAGCACACAGGTATCTTTCAGTTAGATGAAACACTAAAGTTGAGTTATGTCTGTCATAGCACTACTATAGAAAATGTATATTCCCTGAAGTCATAGCACTACTATAAAAAATGTATATTCCCTGAAGTATGTTTTATTTATGCTGTATCACCGTAATCAACCCTAGATTCACTTTGTTAGAGTCATGTGTGAATTTGTATAGACACTGGGAAAAATGCCATATACTCACCCACACTGAAATGTATTAGAGTTTTCGGTGAAAATGACATTAAAAGTAGTAATATATTTGTGAATTATTATTATTATTATTTTTTGCTATCTTGCTATTTTGCTGAGAGTAGGGGGTGGGGGTTAGAGTAGTGAGTTCTGGCTTATACTGAAATGGCCCACCTGACTCAAATGGATTTAGTCCTGAAAACAAGGATATATTTGAACTAAGTATCTTCAACAACTATTATGGTATTTAGGAAACTACAAACATTGTAAAATAATGAATCATGCCCAACACATATCTGCTTTTCAATGTTAAAATAGTAATATTATTTTTACCATGATTTCAGTGAACATTTCATTACTGAAATAGTCTAACATTCACTTCAGATTTGAAAAAGATAAACATGAAGTTACAAAAAAGCCACCAGCTCTGCTTTAGGTCAAGCTTTATCTTCTCCCTGGATTGTAGAAACATGACCCCGACCTCAGACTTACATCCTTTCAATATATCCTCTATACAGTCCCCAGATCGTTATTTAGACATTGCCAGCATGATGATGATATTGATGGGTTTAAAGCTCATTACTGAGTCTGTAGAGTTTACTAGGTAAAATGGAATTTTGGGATAATATACAAGTCCTTGCTCCATATGCCCCTGCTTACTTATCCAACCTCATTTCTCGGGTCCTTTGATGTTCCTTTTGTCCTAAGGAAAACCAATTGTTGTCATCCCATGAACAGATTCCCTCTCACACTTGTTTCTTTGTACTTTATCTTTCTTCTCTTACATCAGCTTCAAGAAAACTTTTCATCTTTTATATTTAGCTTACTGACAACCTCTTCTAAGCTGCAGCCTTTACTGAATTCTCAAGTGGAATGAATTACTCTCTCACTTACACCCCATTCTTTCTTGTGCCTATTTTTATAGGACTTCACCCTTTTATTAGAAGGGACTATATGCCTATCTTCCCTTACTAGAAAGGCTGTAAGATCTCTGATAACAGGAAACATGTGATGTTTCTCTTTATGTCCTCAGCACTGAGCACACTGTAGAGAAAATCAATATTCATCAAAAGAAAGAAAAAGGAAGGAGGGAAAGAGACAAGAAAGAATAGTTGAGTTATACTGGGAAAATTTGATAAGGCATATTTCAAGGGGGGAGTCAATATATACCAACTGTAGTTGTAGACTATGTAAAACATAGACACCGTGTAAAACATCTATGATTTTTAAAAGACTATAATCCATTCATCCAGAAACTACTGAGATTTCAAAATATCACTTTATTAGCTAGAACTATGGAAGGAAATCTGCAGATTCAAGTTAACATTATTTTATATTTTGTCTTCTGAAATTCTGAAATCTTAAGAAAATCCTGACTTCTAATTTTATCCATGTTTATATGGTTTTTTTGGTAATTGTACCCTTAGTTTCTATCACAGAAGTTGGGACCTTAAAGTTAATAAATAATTGAATAATTGAGTGAATACATAAATTTCAATTCTCTTTGGGTTTTAAATGGCGTGATTAAAAATAAAGTTAGCTTATTCTAGATGGAAAGATGTCTTCAATTCAGAGATTAAATGTTTCATAATGACCTGTGGTGATCATTTCTTTTTCATATATTAGGTGATTGGATTTTCATTCTTTGTTTCTTTTTAAAAATCTAATCTTGAGTTGTTTTTATTTTTTCTATATCAAAGGTTTTCTTTTTTGTTACTTATTGCTTACACAGAAGAAAAATACTGGATTTTCACTTTATTATCTTTTCTCAGAAAAGATATTGACATTCTGAGGTACTTATCACAATATAATCAAAGAATGAATGGTTTGTACAGAGAAAATATAGTAATAAAGGGGTTAGATATGTTAATACCTTTATCCCTTACTTTTCAGACTCAGATATTTCCCATCCAATACTATCCCTTATAACTCCCAATGCTTACTCATTCTCTGTCACATTAGCTGAATTCTTAGTCTTCTTCTTGTTGAACTTATTCTGGTAACCACCACAGTTGCATCAGATCTGCTTTTCTGCCTTTCTGTACGGGGTGGAGCCCCTTGCACCTACCACTCTTAACATTTTCCCTGCTTTCTAATGTTTTACCTACTGGGGGCTTTCTTCCTTGTCTCTATCATCAATATCTATCTATGTTTTTGCTTATTTATACCTGCTTTCAATTCCTATAGTTCATTCTCTTATTGAACACTGATATCTGGTTATTCCCTGGTCCAAATCCCCTCCTGATATTTGACTTATTTATCTGTGTTGAGCCATGATTCTTGGGTAGTACTGAGGTAACATATCACTGACTTTTTATTCCTAAACATGACTTATGTTAAAAAATAAATACATAAATTCATGGAGCTCTTACAAGAATGATTGAGCTGGCCACTCAGACACTGATTAGGGTGTGAAATTTTAGTTTGAGTCATTCAAAACAGACATACAAATTTATAAACTCAACGGATCAGAGTTAAAAAGGTTTAGGGGAACTGACTCATCAACCAGACATACAATAGATGAATGTGCAAACCAGAAAGCCGAATTTATTAAGTTACAATGAGAAATATAACAGAATAATAAACTAGACAACTTGTGTCTCTGCTCAGCTCATTGTCCTGATGGGAAAGTAAAAAGGTATTCAGAATATTTAATAACTGTAGAACTAGAGCAAGGGAAATGAACTGGAAAATCTTAATATCAATTGCTCTCATGCCAGCATAGTTTGATGAATCTACTTTTTTAATAAAAAATTACACAGAAGAAATTTTTGTCAACTTAGCATAATCTCACCCTCTTATTGCAAAAGAGATACATTAAGACCCTCTGGATTAAATAAATACCCGGTATATTAACAAACTTGTCTCAAGTCATTGCAATAACATTGATTACATTTCACTATTTTACTTAACTGGTGAAGCAGTTGTCTGTTTATATAAATTTTTTTTAAAAAGATAAAGATGTTATGAAAACAAGAATAGTATTTCTGTTAGGAATTTACATTTGACTATCAAACAGTAAACTTGCCTGATTTCCTTAAAAGAAGAGATGTAAGTAATGACCTAATAAGATGAAAATTAAAAAACAAAAAACTGGAGGGAAGCATTTGGCTCCCTTTCCTGGCATACCTATTTAGCTTTCACAGTTAGAGCTGTTCAGTCTCTGCCTACCAATTACACCCCACCTCAGTCGACGAGAGGAATAAGTGAACAGAACAAAAGAGGCTCTCAGTACTATTACTGAAAACTTCAGAATTTTAAAGCTTTTGAGTTTTAGGGAGTCATGCCTTAAGTATATAATTATTTTGTTTTGAATGAATACATTTCTTCTTATTTTAGTGTATACTCTGGCTAATGTTTTATTTCTGCTAGATGTTAGAGATTGTTTGTTTAAGATACATAATATTATTTCTTTTCATACTATTTTTTAGAGAATTACATCACCTCATCTCTGTTATTAATTGAAATATCAGTCTGCAGCTCAGGAATTAAAAGAAGTTGAAAAAAGCCTCAGATCCTAGTCATATTTTCAAACTACAGATGTATGAGTGTCACTAAAATATGTACATATTGCTTTGAGATATATGCTATTTTCACACAAATATTCTTTAATTTTATTCTCAGTTCATCTCATAAGGAAAATGATTTTGTTATTATTCTAGATTCAAGCATGAATAAACTGAGTTCCAAAGCTTGAAATGAACTCGAACACATTAGTTCAAACAATTAGTGAAAATTCAAGAATTGGATGCCATTTTTCTAATCATGGAACTATTAACTCTAGTTTCCCCAAACAAATTTACAAAAGGTAATATCATTTTTTGTTAACTGTAATATTTAGATCTCTTAATTTTCATGTCTCCCCCTTCAAAATAATCTTCTGGCAATGAAGAAACTATTTGAGATGTATTCACAGCACACTTTTGTTTATAGTAATGGTTTCCTACCACTGTTGCAAATTTGAAATATCTTAAAATTTTCTTAAAAATACCAACACTTATATCTCATCTCTAAAAATTATGATTTATTTATTGGATTGGGACCTGACCAATGGCATTTTTAAAGTTACATGGGTTCTTAACTTTAATATGTAGAGAGAGATGAGAACTACCGGTTTAGGTATCAGAAGTTAGAATCAAACTCATTTCTTCTTTTTTTTACTCTTCCTATCTATACACACCAATGGTCTCCACTCATGGCCAGTCCTGCCTCAATAACCACTTATTTCCATGTGGGAGGCAGAATAGTAACTTTCATATTGTTTGATATGCAGACATTTATTTTTTTCAAGATAGGATGTATATGGCATTCATATATATTTTCATTCTCTTGCACGGATTTGAAAATCAATTCTTTGCCTCTAAGCAAAGAGTTTCTTTTTTTTAGTTGTTTTTTTTATTGATATCCATGTGCTTGATAATGTTGGTTTCAGTTTTGATAGTTTAAGTATATGAAGGAAAAAAGGAAATGAAAAAAAAACATGTCTGAAGGGAAACTATGAAAGTATGGATATTAAGTTATGGGGCAGTAGTAGTGAGTATGTGACAAGGGAGACCTAAAGACATAGGTTATATTGGGAAGATTTACTAAACAGATAAGGCATGTTACTGGAAAAATTCAGTTACACTGGAGGCTATTGAGAAATCACAGCAGGGATCAGAGAATAATTACTTAGAAATTGCTGAACCTTCCCTAGCGAGACAACCCTATCTCTTGCCCAAGGCCTATATTAGTCGTCCCTCTTATCTGTCTGAGATAGAAAATTTACTTCTAGCATCTTGTCCTTCAACATTGATTGCCAAATATGAAGCATATTTTTCTCATTAAATATCACTGCCATTCTGAAATGTACATATTATACATTCATTTTGGAGAGGGGAAACCTGAAGTACTTACAAGGGTTAAATTGTTGCAAAATGTTACATCAGAGCTAAGTTCTGATTGCAAATTTATTTGGCTCTAAAGCCCACTGTCATTGAACCATACTAACATTTCTGAAAGTATATTTATGGAACATCATTTTTGTGGGATGTTAATATATGGTTTTGGGGATTCTACAGTCAAAGAGTATGAAAAATTGTGCCTGTCATTTCACTGTTTCAGAGATTCACAATATCCATAGGATAGCTGTGACAAGTTCTGCAATAAAAGGCTTCCTTAACTTTGCTTACACTTCAGTTTTCCAACTTACTTGACTGGATACTTTTTCTTTTCACAGAGTACTGTTATGCTTGTAAGAAAGAGTTTGGGAAATGTTGCCTTTTGCAAGCTTCTAAGAGGAAAAGAGTCACCTCAGTCTTATTATCCCTAAAACAGGATGCTGGTCAAGGAAACTGTCACAATAGAGAATGTCATAATAGAGAACCCGTCTAGTTCCCTCTACCTGGTATTTCAGTCCATCCATCTTTCTCCCCTGTGATTAAATCTATGCAGTAACCTCATAGTACCTTTGTGAGTGTTGTTGATGTACATTTAACTCCTGCTATCTCTTTTTTACAGTGATTCCTGCCCACCCATGGAGAGCCTTGAGGTATCTCTATTTACTGATTTTCAGCTGCTCATTGCTATGCTTTATGTGATAAGTGAGTCTTTACTCATTCCTTTACTTACTACTATCCCAGACACTTGGAAAGACATTCTAGATAAAATGAACCTTATCCTGGAGACAGAACAAAAGTCTGAAAGAATGGCATCAAAAAATTAGTATATATTTCCACCATCATTATTATAAAAGATAAATATAAAGACTATATTACCTGCACTACCTTAAATTTCTATTAGATTCATATAATGGGGAATTGATTGAATCTAGAAAAGTCCACCACACAAAGGAGTCCCGCCTCCATTACAGAGATAGTAGCAAGCTATAGAAGGATTTGTAATGGGCAAAAATCAACAAGATGAGAGTCACATTTTAGAGAGATTAATTTGTTGGCAGTGCATAGATGACTTAGAGGAGAGTAATCTATTGGCACAAAGTCCATCTTGAGATTTGGAGTGGTTATATAGGTGATCTTTGGCAGGATAAACTAATATATTATCAAGTATTTTTTAAAAGGTAGATTTAGATAAAAGGATGAGTTACTTCCATGCAAAACCCCTCAGTGACTCCTCAGTATAAACCTGACACTTCTAAAATTCTTTAACACTGTTTGCCAGGCCTTGCATAATATGACTCCTGCTTATCATCTTGCTTAATAGAAATGTCTTGTTCTTTACACACTTAGCCCCATTTGACTGTTTGGTGGAAGGAAACATAAACCTTGGAATTTAACCTGGAAATCTCAGCTGATTAGAATGGCTATGAAGATTTTGTAATTGAAAGAAATAAAGAAAGTATTAGGAATATGTGTTCTGTCCTCATCGCCACAGACATCGTGGTGACTGCAGTTTATAGTAGATCATGGATTAGAAGTAAATGTGTAAACTGGGTGTCCAAATCCATCTGAAGTGGAAGATGACTTCACTCACTCTAGGGCGAGTACACTGAAGCATCTTGTGACACAGGCTTGTCCCCCAAACCTTAACCTCATCAGCCCTATTGCATAACTATAAAAAAAACTTGAGTGATTTGATTTCCAGGTAGTTTCTGCTCCTCAACCTGCCAGGTTCTAGGCTAAGAATCTCATTCTCCTTAAGCAAAATCCGATGAAAGTAAGCAAATTTTAGTTTCCAGATTTCAAGGTAAAAAAGCCTCCATTCCCAAATCAGAGAAGTTTTCAAATAGCCAGGTATTTCTTCATCTAACATAATAAAATTGTGGAAGACAATGCATGAAAGGTAATTGGGGAAATTTTGAAATAAAATGATTTAGTAGGTCTTAATGTTTATTTTCTCTCTTCCATCCCCATTACTAGTTCCGTTGCTGCTTCTGCCAAGCCTACATGGTCAGTAAAGAGTAATTAGCTTCTTGACTTTTTAATTTTCTTTTAAAAATGTTAAAAGAAGCCGAAAGACTTGGATTTACTATTTTTTGAAAACCACCAATTCATAATGATTATTTTTCCAGCAAAAGGAAGGATCGAGAGAGAATCAGATTAGTTTTTCCCCTTTTGCATGAGGTACAATGGCTCATCTATATACGATAAGAAATTGAGATCATTGTCTTGTTCAATTTTAAAAAATCCATTGAAAGCAAGGAAGAATTCTGATTGCATTTCTAGGTTTAGATGACATATAACTACAAAGAGAACTGAAGGTAAGGAGAGCATTTTATTTATTTCTGAATCCCTAGTGCTTGGTCAATACATGGACTGCATTGTTCAGTATAAATTTATTGAATGACTTTTATATCAATATTAGGCAACAGTCTTATACATTATTTGTGTTTCAAGCCTCCATCATGTGAATGGAATTTCTGCACCATTTATTTCAGTGGGACTGTGCTTATTAACAGTGATACTCAATTCAGTTTCCTATTAAATTGGTGCCTCAAAATTTGGTTTGCTCCCAGCTGTGCAGTTATTACATCAGAACTTTAAAACTCAGAATCTAGTTATGTTTGAATTCAATTTCTCCTATACAATATCATAAAACAGCATAGAACAATTATATTTAAAAATTAAAAAGCATCAGAAGGCACTGAGAGACATGAAATTCTAGAAATGAGCAATAAATATCCTTACTGAAAGTGAAAATAATAGTAAATAATATGTTTATATTATCATTTATAAAATGAAAAAATGAATTAAATAGATGAATGAATTAAGTAGATGGCCAGAGGAAAACTTAAATAGAACCAATACATTAGAAAAACAAATAAAGGAACTATTCATATTTCATATGGATATTTCTAGATTAAATGTTAACTCAGAACTGAAGTGTTATGATTGGATAAACTGCATCATTCAAATAGGTAATTATGATTACTTTTACATTCTGCTTACTTTCATGAAAATATTTTCTGTTTTATAACATTTCAACATATAATATTTCAATTATTATATTATTCCAATTAATATTTGAAGGACACACACACACACAATCAGGCTGGGTCTACCAAATTAAAAAAATCACTACTGTTCAAAAATCTAGACTTAATTTACTTCTCTCAAATTCTAAACTCTGAAATAGAAGACTAAGTTCCTATATTCAGTCTTAATTATACATGGGTTCTGTATGTATGGCACTTAAACTATCTGTACTTTCACCTTATTTTGTTAATTTTAGGAACTCCTTATACTGATATAACTATACCACATAAAACAAGCTTAGTTACATTTAATCATAGCCTATTCAAACAATGATACAGGGAACTCGAGTATTAGACTAAAATGCTGTATATACTAGAGCAGGTCACCTTCTCAGAAATTTGTTCTCCTTTACATAGGCTGGGTAATCATAATTTTGTATGCACCAGTGACATCAAAAGAAGGACTTAATCTTATAGAATGTCATCAGCTATCAGAAGGAAAGCAGGCAATAGCTCTTTGTGAGGTGAGTGTTCAGATATCATAAAACCAAGAGGAAATCTGGGGTGAGGTTCCATCATTCATGATGCCTGGATCAGGCTTAGACACATTGACTTAGATCAGTGGTTTTCAACTATTTTATTCTCAAGATTCTTTTTTACTCTTAAAAATTATTGAGGACCCAGAGTGCCTGGGTGGCTCAGTCTGTAAAGTGTCTGACTTTTGATTTTGGCTCAGGTCATGATCTCATGGTTGTGGGACTAAGCCTTAAGTTGGGCTTTGTGCTGACAGTGCAGAGCTTGCTTCGGATTCTCTCTCTCTCTCTCTCTGCCTCTACTCTCCCACTCTCTATATCTCTCAAAACAAATAAATAAACATTAAAAAATATTGAGGACCTTACAGAGAACAAGCTGATAGCTACCAGAGAGTGGCAGTAGGGGTTGGTGCTGTAATAATGTTGTATGGTGACAGATGGTAACTACACATGTGGTGAGCACAGCATAACATACAGACTTATCAAATCACACAATGTTGTCACCTGAAACTACTGTAATATTATGTGTCACTTGTACTTCAATTAAAAGAAATAAAAATGTAAATTATTTAGGACCCTAAAGAACTTTAAAAAATATAGTTATATCTCTCAATAGTTTTTAAAATTAAAATTAAGACATTTTAGCATTTTAAAATATTAATTCATTTAAAAATAGAGGCAAACCGCCCATTATATGTTTTATATTGCAATTATGTTTTACTACATTTTATATATCATTTACATCATATATTTTCCAGTAAAATATCAAATTTTCAAAACTAAAAATTAGTGAAGGACGTGGCATTTACATTTTTATGTCTATTGTTTGTCTTAGTAAAAGACAGATAATTGTACCTGTTTCTGTATTCAATTGCTTGAGACATGGTACTCAAGCTTTGAACTGTGTACTACTAAAGCATCTAAGGAACCCTCCAGGAGTCTCTGGAATGCAGTGAGAATTTGGATAATTGGTTCCCAAAACTGGCTGCCATAATAATCAATGGAAAGCCTTTAAGAGATATAGAGGCCAAAACAATCCGTCAGAGAGTCTGATTTAATTAGTCTGCAAAAAATTTCGATATCAATAATTGTAAGTTTCTCATGTGTTTCTAATAGGCTTCCAGGGTTAAGAACTACTAGTTTTGATAAGTTGTGCAATGAGACATATCTTCATCTTAATGTTTTCATATTTTATTAAATTTAGATCATCTTTAATTTCATTTTTGGGACTTTTTTGGTGAGATGGTAGATATTTAAGATATATGTGACATTTAACATAAAATTAGATATTACCACAAAAGCATAGATGAAATATTACTCCATGACACAATTTTTCTAGGTGAATAAATAAGAAAAACTGTGTATGACTTTTTTACAGGGATATGAATGGATGATTTACCAAACAGTCAAATAAAATCTAAAGTTTGTTCCTCATGCACAGAAAAATAAGTTAGACAAACGTATCATTCTTTTTTGTGATTTAAATTATAGGACTGTTTTCATGACAGGGAAATGACATGTAGCTGATAAAGATAATCGTGTGCTAGCAGAATAACAACAGAGGGAAGGGAGGAATAATATTAAATCCACGAGTCTTTGCTGTCCATCAGGGCTCATATTTTCATAGATATATTCTGGCTTCGGAGAGACTAAGTCTTCTGAATAATCAGATATAAGCAAAATACAGTACACCCATGATTTCTCATTTTCTAAATATACAATAACTAATTAAGTTACTCATAGGGTTTTAAAATGTATGCATAAAACCTAGGGCATTGGTATTACTGATTTCTGAATTTAAATATTCTATCATCAAATAGTATTGGTGACAATAATTTTCTATTCTTTATTCAGACCCTGCTCCCTTGTAAAAGTAATTTCATTGCCTCAGAACTCTTATACTTCTTAAGTATTAGATTAGTGGATCTCAACTGGGGTTGATGTTTTCCCCAAGGGATATTTGAGGTTATTTTTGCTTGTCATAACTGGGAAAGGAGATCGCTAGTGGTATCAGGAGGGTGTATATAGAGGTCACCCTGCTGATCATCCCAGAATGCACAGAGCACACCCATTCAACAAATATGGCCCCAAATGTCAATAGTGGTAAGGTTGAAACCTTGGCATTAGATCATGTCTCACCAGTTCATTATGGACATATAAAAGCGCTAAGTAAGCTTCACTGAGTAATACACATAAAATTCAGTTCTAGTCTTTTGTAACTGAATGGTATAAATAAAAATATATTGTTTATTAGCAAATACTACTCATAGATTAACCAATAGCAGTGAGCCTGAAAGAAACTGATCATTCAAAGAACCCTTTTCTTACCATATGATTTTAACACTTGAGTTCTATTTAACAATAATCTCTCCTCTTTTTAAAATATAGCTGAATTATTAACTATTTCATAACAGGATTACAATATTAAATAATTCACAATAGAGTCCTAGAGAATTTGATATTTGATTGAACTCATTAACTCTCAAGATGAATTTGATGACAGCTATCTTCCACATAGAAGGACTGACTGAAAGTACCTTAGGTGCTATGATTAGAAGGACACTGTCAGAAGCATGTCTACAAGAAAAACATTTCCCCTGCAGTCCTGTCCTAACAATGACTATTTCACTATCTTTTAGCAAGCATTTAAAGGATCAAACCTCTAGAAATGGCATATAACAAGCCAAGTACTTCTGAGAGAGGAAGCATGAATTGATTATCATTCTATGGCTGCCTAGTCATCTAGAAATTTCCTGAGGTAATGGGGAATAAGAATTTTCCTAAATAAAAGCACAAGAACTCTAGTAAGCTGAGCTAGGAAATATAGAAGTAGACATGCACTGAACCTTCATTTCAAACCTTATCTCATAGCTTACTTTTTTCCTATTTCAAAAATTGGACTATTTTTCCCTTAAGAAAATAAATTGCTGTTTTTAATCAAGTTATCCTTTTTTTAAAAAAGGTATATAGAATATGACTATTTGTTTTAGGAAAAAAATCATAAGAATGTACGCTAATTTGAAATGAAACTACTTAAAAATGCTCAAATATATCATAGTACCTTAGAAGCCCTCTTATAATATATGTATAGCGCCAGTAATTAGCTAGTAGAAAAAGTAGGAAAAAGTACATAAAGTTAGTAATCAAAGTAAGAAATTAATAAATTTGATAAATATATATACCTTTGGAAAGAATCAATTAAAGTAAGAAAACATTAAAATTTGATATATAACAAATATTTTATTTTTGTTTAAGACATCTAAACATGTTCATTTCCTAATCTCTAATGCAGGACCAATTCTTTTAACTTGAATATGATTCAATCCTTAGGCATTATTTCTTATATAAAGCATAACTAAGTTTACTATATACAATTGCTACTTTTTTTGTTTATTTGTTTGTTTGTTAATGCTTCTCATTAAAAACAAATGAGAAGCACCTTAGGTGCAGTATTTTTATATTTTTCCTCCAGGATTTTTCTAATCATTCATAATTGTCCAACAAAGCCTTCTGTTAACCAGTTATTTATTTTACTTTAGCTACCATCAGTGAACTTCTCAAAACTTTCAACTCAACTGTTATAAAAAGATGCTGTAATCTTCACTTACATCTAAAAAGTTTATCTAATAATTATTTTTAATTATAATGAGTGGGAAAGTATAAATACCTTGGAGACCTACTAATTGATTCCTAGGAAGTAAGAGTTCAAATGATCTTCACAAAATTAGTGTATCTTGAGGAATGAGGAGTTTGTATTACCTTTCAAATGATTTAAAATGGAAGTCAATTATATCATTTATGCATGAATTCTTAGAATACACAATGTATTGTGTGATAGGTTATTAATTTTATTTACCATTTATAAATAATTATAAGGGTATACCATTTTTATCGACTTCTTTTTCAGATACATCAATGGCCTTACACATGATTTTAACCAAATTTCTAATGCCAATTCCAAAACTTTATAACTTTATTGGACTTTGATACTGATAAGCAATGTATGATAGATGTTTACAACATGTGTAAATAAATTTGAAATTAAAATTTTGATAGGATGGATAGAGATAGATCTATAGCTGATTGTTGAGTGGGATTCTGTGGACCCACAAAGAAAATTACACTCATAAGAGAAAAGAAGTGATATTTTGTCCATACTGTACAAGAAGCAGACAGAGTGGAGGCTGAATACAAGCTTATCATTCAGCAGAAATGTATGTTTCCATTGTTTCATCTATAAATTCAGTTCCCATCCCTTCTATCCAGGCTTTAAAAAAGGCTACTGCATAACAGAGTGGGTGAAACAATATCTCTGGAACTGTAATGGTTGAGATGAGAGAGAACATTTTTCCCTTTTGAAGTTGGATTGGAATGTTTAAGAGACTCACATGTAGAGACTAGAGATGCCTGAAGCACTGACATTAGGTTACTCTTTTAGACGGTCATTATGTGGCCTCTTCCAGTCTGCCTTGGTGCTGCCATTGCAATGAAGCCAGTTCTAATGACAGAGTTGCTGAAGAAATTGACAAGCTCTTTGGAGGTGGGAACATAAACCTAGAAAGTTTTTGAAGCAAGAAGACTTTTTTAAAAAAGTGTTTATTTAGTCATTTTGAGGGAGAGAAAAAGAGCACAGCTACAATGGGCGGGGGGGAGACATTGAGAGAGGGAGAGCTAGAGAATCCCAAGCAGGCTCAGCGGTCAGTGCAGAGCCCGACACGGGGCTCTATCTCAGGAACCATGAGAAAATGAGGTAAGCCAAGATCAAGAGTCAGACATTTAACTTACTGAGCCACCCAGGCACCCCTGCAGTGAGAAAACTTTTAAAAACAGCTGACAGCAAAGGGAAAAGAAGGCCCTATAAGACCTGTGTGAGGGAAGACTGGGCAGCCCTATGCCTCAAAGCCTTTAGGAAGTTCAGAAGATGACCTCAGTATTTCCTTGTGCCTTCTTATAAAGCATCACAGTGATTAAATAAGACAGTAAAACTATAAATGCCCATGTAGTTTCCAAGTGAGGAATTTCTCCTTCCAGAGAAAAGGTTGAGGTTTTACGCCCTACCTGAGATTAAATGGTCATTTGGCTGGCCATCATCAAGAGTGTCCTTATTAAGGACTAAAAAAACCAAACAACAATAATAAACAACAAACAACAACAAAACCTGAACAGCAGTCTCTGACAAAACTGCATAGACCCTCTAAGTGGGATCATTATTTTAGTAGAGAACAACCAAAAGAAGATTCACGAAAGACAATAAAATCAGGAATATACTCCCATCACCATGGTGATTAGCAAGAGACTTCACACTTCCACCACCTTCTCCCTCTTCCCCTGAAGAAACCCCCAAAAAGCTAGTGCCAGGGGAAGGCATGGGAACAAAGGATAAGACATTTTAACTGGATTGTGTAGGACTAGACTTTTCATACCCAAAATAATTGAGAAGCTATAAAAACCCTTTAGCTTTTTGTGTGGGGATTGGAAAGAATAATTTACTAGATCATAGTGAAAAGCAATAATTGTTAGAAAACAAAATCATTTTTATTTTCCCCACTGAATTGAGAGTGCTCAGTTACTGATGCTAGAGTTAAGAGATGAGGAAATTTTGAGTGGGGTCATATTTATACATTTTGGTTTATTAGTGAATATTTTTGTGTTATAGTAGCTTTAATTTCTCTCTGTAGTCTCTTAACTCTGGGTACCTCATTAATATACACTTGAATAATATAAACCTCTTGGATACTTTGGGTTACTGTATTTTACTCCTGTTGAACCAAATTTGGTTCAATATAATTATTCATATTTCTACTAAGTTGTTAAATTAACTTAAGACTTGAAGAAAACAACAGCCTTGAAAATCTTGATATGTTATAAAGGGGAAAAAAGACTCAACTCTTTTGAAGCAAGTGGTGTTGAGCTGATTATTTAAAGTTTTAAAAAATGCTCTTCAATCAGTGAACCTAAGGGAAGTCCCAAATATGATTGTTTATGTTCCTTAAATCAATATATTTCTATAGGGCACTAATTCACCATTGTTTCTCAAGTGACACTTAAAACTAGTAAAGTTCATATATCATTTTAAAAGTTCTTTGGGATGCATCTCTTCCTATCACAAGCATGAAATTGTTTGTCATTAATCATCAACTATTTATTGAAAACCTACTATGTACCAGAAAGACACTGTTTCAAATAACGGTAAGATTTTTGGGAACATGGCGTTTATAAGTTTGAGGAGTCACCAAAATAAAGAATCAAAAGATTATAGTTAAGTAAGTGCTACGAGAAAAGTAACTTAGAAAAAAGCAGGGAGAAGACGGATTGGAATTTAAATTGAGGAAGACATGATAATATTGTTCAGTTTTGAAAGAGGAAAAAAGAATTTGAGAAACAAATCAGTCTGGAAAAGCATTTTCCAAGAAGCATGTATGAAGCTGATATCAGAAAGACTTGAATGTGTTTGCACCAGATATGCTTTTTGGTTGCTTGTGGGTTGTGATGGGCATTGAGGTCTGAAGTAAGGAAGGGGCTAGCTCAGAAGGGGTATTGCCTTGTAAGAGTAAGTCTGTTCTAGTATGCAAACAGAAATCCTATATAGATCTTTGAAGTAATTTTTTTTTTAATTTTTAATGTTTTATTTATTACTAGGAGAGAAAGAGAGACAGCGTGAGCAGGGGAGGGTCAGAGAGAGAAGGAGACACAGAATTGGAAACAGACTCCAGGCTCTGAGCTAGCTGTCAGCACAGAGCTCAACGCGGGGCTCGAACCCATGAACCGTGAGATCATGACCTAAGAGACAGTTGGACGCCTAACAGACTAAGCCACCCAGGTGCCCCTGAAGGAATTTTGAAAAGCTTTTCAACACTTCTGAGAGTGCAGTAGAAAGAGACCTATTGATCCATACTTTTCCTCAGCAATCAGTGGAAGTGTTTTCAGTATGTGAGAATCTTGAGAATCTTTATGCAGGAAATTCCTATTAACAGGCTTGGGAGGTGAGACACATTTTTTAAAAGTAATAACCTGCATAGATATGCAATAGTCACCACTCTATCTTTTATACCACGTGTTTTGTCTCTAAAATGGGTAATGGCACCATGGACCAAATTTCATCATGTACAGCCTGACCATCCCATTGTTTCACATCAAAGTATGAGGGCAATAAAAAAGTACTTGTTGTAACATGATTTACACATTCAATAGAATATCAAATGTTGGGGCGCCTGAGGGGCTCAGTCATTTAAGCATCTGACCTCAACTCAGGTCATGATCTCACATTTTGTTGGTTCGACATGTGTCAGGCTCTGTGTTGACAGCTCAGAGCCTGCTTCAGATTCTGTGTCTTCCTCTCTCTCTGCCCCTTTCACACTTGAACTCTCTCTCTCTCGAAAACATTAAACAATAAACATTAAAAATTAAAAAATAAAGAATATCAAATGTTAATATCATATAGCTGGCAATATAGTAACAAATATTGGAGATCTGAGTAATGTAATTAATCATGTGTACTTTTTTAAATTTCAGTTTGTTAATACATGGTGTTGTATTAGTTTCAAATGTACCAGATAGTAATTCCACACTTCCATATAATACCTGGTGCTCATCATAAATATGCTCCTTAATCCCTTAAACATCCGTATTAATGAATAAAACACATATTAGGATGTACAGTTTGCCAAACACAAAATTTAAAAAAAAAGTAGAAAAGGGAAGAAAGATGTTCTTATGTTATTTTTATGTAAAATAAAATCTAATTCATTTAGATAAAATAAAAAGCTCTGTCCTTCATGACAAAGATAGCATTAATATAGGGTTGCCATATATAGCAATTAAAAATACAGTACAATTATGACCCAAATAAGAGTTACACTTTCCTTTCATTGTCAAGAGTATACCTTTTTTTACCCTTCTAAGCTGCATTACTTACAAACCATTTGAAGTTTGAGATACTTAAAATACAGTTATTCTTTGGGCGCCTGAGTGACTTAGTCGGTTGAACATCTGACTTCGGCTCAGGTCATGATCTCACGGTTCGTGGGTTCGAGCCCTGCGGCAAGCTCTGTGCTGAATGCTTGCTCAGAGTGTGGAGTCTGTTTCAGATTCTGTGTCTCCTCTCTCTGCCCCTCCCCTGCTCACACTCTGTCTTATTCTGTCTCTCAAAAATAAATAAATGTAAAAAGAAATTTAAAAAAAGAATCATTCTTAATAAATCTCAATAAACAAATATTCAAATTGAAACTTTTGCCTAAATGAATATACATTTTCATATTTTCTAAATTTAGGAGTTTTTAGAGGTTTGAAAGAAAAGTACTTTAAAACAAACAGGATATGGGTGTCTGGGTAGCTTATTTAGTTAAGCATCTGATTCGATTTTGACTCAGTTCATGATCCTGGAGTCATGTGATCAAGCCTTGTGCCAGGCTCTGTGCTGACTTGAGACTCTATAAATAAATAAATAAAAATAAATAAATAAATAAATAAATAAACTTTAAAAAAACAAACAACAGTACAAAACTAATTGGTGGTTTTTATATATCATTTCACTTTTTTGGAGACACTTTTTTTGCAAATACATCAATTGGATCCAGCAAGGATCCTTTAAGCATTTCAAGCTGTTAGAATCCTAGATCTAGTGACTGTAAGAATATAGAATATCTACTACCATTGTTGATGACCTTCCACAAAGAAGTAAGAAATTAATTTTCATTGCAACTCTATTTCCCTTATTTTTCTTTTTAAGTAAGCTCCATGCCCAACATAGGTCTCAACTTCTTGACCCTGAGATCAAGAGTCACATGCTCTACCCACTGAGTCAGCCAGGCACCTCTCTCCTATTATTCTTAAAATGTTCCACTCTGCTTATTTTTTCTAAAATTCTTTTTATATCTAAATTTATAATGTGTGATGTTAGAAAAGATTCATTCATTCAGAGTATTTTTTGTCCCAAACTGGTAGTCCAAAATTAAAATTCATATGATACTCTCCCAAAATGAAAAAAAATCTACTGGACCTATCCTATTTTATTATTACTTTTTTCCATATCAAGTATTTTGTGTAGAGTCTGTCACTTATGATTCAAAAAAATAATGAAATTCCTCTGTTAGAAAGTGATGTTATGTACATAAAGAAGTGGAGTTTCCAGGACGCCTGGGTGGCTCAGTTGGCAAAATGTATGACTTCAGCTCAACTCAGGATCCCACAGTTCATGACTCTGAGCCTTGTATGGGGTTCTGCACTGTCAGTGCAGAGCCTGCGTGGGATTTTCTCTCACTCCCTCTCTCTCTCCTTTTCCCCAACTGTGTCTGCTGTCTGACTCTCTCTGTCTCTCTCGCTCTCAAAATAAATCAACTTTAAAAAAGCAGTAAAAAATTAGTTTCTGATATATATACATATAAACGAAAAAGATTATTTTTAAAACTACTTGTTTTTAAACATGCTCCTTTCTATGCTAAAAGAAACACACAAAACTAAAGACAAAGATTTCATTCAGAGTTTAGAAATCTGAAATCCAAAAAATGCAAAAGCACAACAACATTTCATTTAGAGATCGTGATTCACTATGTTAAGTTCAGTCGTTTACCAAATAATATACATGCTTTAGAATTGGCCTTACCATGTTTTTCTTACATCACCGAAAGCTTATATCTTACTACAAGCTAAATTTGCTTTCCAAATTCTTTACAACCACATGTTCAATGTCTCCATTGTAGCAACCGTTCTTTTAAACTTACATTTTGTGTTATTGTCTATTCGTTTAAACTTAAAGAACACCTGTCATTGCTGCCAAGAATAATCAAACAAAGCATTTGGGGACTTCCAATCTCTTTTTCAAGATTCAAAAACTTAAGTTTTTTGAAGCCATGGAGGCTGTCCATCAGTTAAGCCCTTCAGCAATACTATAGAGGGATGATTTCCCCAAGCACATGTTTGAGTGCAGCATAGAGATTAAAGATTGAGATTGAGATGAAAAGATTAGAGATTAAAGAGTGAAGGAGACATTCCTACCTATCTTCCATATAAAAAATAAATATAAATGAACCTTTAGGACTCAAGCTATTTCAAAATGAGTAAAATCATTAAGTAATTCTTGCAATAAAATAAACCAAATTCCTATGACATGTGATATAGAAAAAAAACAATTGGAAAATATTATTTCTCAAACACAGGAGAAGAACCAAACACTGTTATTAGAAGCAAATCAGTAAACTTTAGTGTTTTAATTATTAAATAAAATGGTATAGGTTTAGGTAGTACAAGGAGTTAGAAAAACAAGCCTGTAATACTTAATAAAGCTAAGAGAAGGAATTTATAAGTTATAAACAAATAAAGTTGACTTTATAACTGTAGTGAATAGGTTTGTAAAAATCAGGTGCACCTGGTTGCTGACTTTGGTTCAGGTCATGATCTAATGGTTCATGGATTTGAGACCTGCATTGAGCTCTGTGCTGACAGCTCACAGCCTGGAGCCTGCTTCAGATTCTGTGTGTGTCTCTCTCTCTTTCTCTGCCTCTCTCCAGCTTCTGCTCTGTTTCTTTCTCTCAGAAGTAAATAAATTAAAAACAGTTTAAAAGGTTTGTAAAAATCAACAATAAAATAGTCAAATTTAGTTGCTAATCCAATGGAAATTTAATAAATATAGGGAGATTTAAAAATAACATTATAATACAGGACACTATTCTAATATATTTTAATGAAATAAATGTTTTCTAAAACTATTTTGGCTCAGGAAGTGAGAATCTTACAAAGAAATAAAACCATAGAAGGGCTTTAAAAAAAGTCATCTCAATGAGTGCCTCTGAAGCCATGACCAGGCCCAGATTAGTAACATGAAAATGTTTTCTTTCCAATGAAATAATTGATTCTCATAAGATAAAATAGAATTTGAGCTGAGAAAATAATACATGGATAACAAATGTATTCTATTTTTTATTTTTATTTTTAAAAATTATTCTGAGAGAGAGAGAGAAATAAAGAGAGAGGGAGAGAGAAAAGGGCAGAGAGGGAGAGGGACAGAGAGAAACCCAAGCAGGCTCTACACTGCCAGCTCAAAGACTTACATGGACTCGAAGTCACAAATCAGATCGTGACCTGAGCCAACATCAGGAGTTGGACACTTAACCATCTGCATCACCCAGGTGCCCCAGAAAGCTTAGTTTATAAAGCTGGCATAACACTAATCTCAGAAAACATGCATACAAAACAGAAAATCATAAAACATCCTCCTTTACTAATAAATGGGAAAACTCCTAAATAATGTCCTATTTTATTTCATATGCAGTATTTTAAAATTAAAATATATAAATATTAATAATTCTTTATTCTAAAAAGATAATATTTTTGCTATCTTAAAATCTATTAATTTAACATAGCAATGGGTCACATTAAAAAAATAGTCCCCTCCTTCACACATGTGGAAATGTTAAGGAAAGCATTTATTCTTCTTTAAACATGATAAATAAAATCCATTTGAACCCAAGAGCCTAAATATATCTCCAGGTAAGTCCTAAGTATTGTTACCACTAACATAATGAGAATTAGCAATGCCTTAACTCACCTGCATTTATAACAGTTTTATGAAAGTTCTAAATGTGATATATGAGCTTATAAAAATATATATATAAATAAGAAACAATCTCAACCCACTGAAAAGTGAAAAAAATATTAACAAATAATCCACAGACTTAGTCAATTAGTAGGGCACCTGGGTGGCTCAGTTCATTAAGTGTCCAATTCTTGATTTCAGCTCAGGTCATGATCTCATGGTTGCTGAGTTTGAGCCCCATGCCAGGCTTCATGCTGGCAGTGAGGGGCCTGCTTGGGATATTCTCTCTCCTTGCCTCTCTGCCCCTGCTCCACTCATCACCATATTAATCGTCAATCAGTAGTACCTTCAAGTATCACAGCATCACCAATAATCATTAAATACAAACTAAAATAACATCTGACACATTATTTTGTTAAAAATTTCAAATCTGACAATAAACTTCCAATATGACAAGAGTTGCAATGGGCACTCTGCAGTTCTCATGGAAACGTAGTTTACACATATCATCCTTAGAGAGGTGCGTTATGCTCATGATCCAACTTGGATGAGACATACAACGTCACTCTTAGAAGACCTTCGAGAGTGACCAATTCATTACAGCATTATAGAGGAAGCATAATATTTTTTTAATGTTTATTTTTGAGAGAGAGAGAGAGAGAGAGAGACAGGGCATGAGAAGGGGAGGGGCAGAGAGAGAGGGAGACACAGAATCTGAAGCAGAGTCCAGGATCTGAGCAGTCAGCACAGAGTCCCATGAGGAGCTCGAACTCACAAACTGTGAGATCATGACCTGAACTGAAATCAGATGCTTAACCGACTGAGCTACCCAGGCGCCCCTAACTAAATTTTAACATATTATCTTAATGTCAATACTGACCCATCCTAGAGTTTAACTTTAGTACATGGAAGTGATCGCTTGTCTTATGAAATAAAATGGAAAAAATAATCTAATCTAATCTAATATGGAGATTTATTTATGAATTAAAATTATTTACATACCATTTCTGTATTTTTCAATATAATATGTCCATATTCTGAATCACCAATATTAATTCATTCTCTACTTCTCCATTTACAAGTTGGTTTAATATCTAACAATGTAATGCTTTTCATTTTAAATTTCCCTTAAGTAATACAATAATGGAAATATTAAAAATGCTGAATCATGAAGTTGAAGTTGTATTAACTTTTAATTATATTAAAGAAATTAATCTCATATTTTCAATATAATTACACTATTAATTTTCTTGAGTTCTTTCATTTTAATATTATAGACCTTCTGTTTCAGATGTTATTACATTTTGAATATTGTTATGCTTGTGTAAGTAGTTATGTCATATCGCAATCATTGTATTCTTTACATTTTTCCATTTGAGCTATCTTAATATAATTGCTCAAAACAGCTAATTTCTATCTTTAGATCAATAAGTTATATGAAAATATACAATTTATACTCATTAGGTATTGTATCTCCAATTAGATCTTGTTTTTTTACATTTAATTAATTTGTACTTCCCGTTATTATTTAAACAAAATAAAATATACACTAACATTCATATTAGAATGTTCCTGCTTATATAATATGAAACAGTATATCATATAAGCATTTTATATCATTCTTCATTAAATTAATGTCAAATGAACATTGACAAATCTATAATTCAATGACATATATAAAGGAAAACAAAAGATCTTTCTGCATAACCCAAGGATTAACTTTTTTAAAAAAAGAACACATTTTGGAAAAATTTCTTTTCTTCCACTAAATGACTCAAGACCAAAATATGTTATATATAGCAAAACTAAATAAATACATTTTTTAATTTAAATAAAAATTTAACTTTTCAGATTAACACTATGTAAATAATTAAATCATAGGTTTTTGAAACAGAAGTGTATGTGTACCCAATCTAGCTTAAGATATACTCAGTATTGTGACTCATGGTTATATGGCTTTGCCCAGCAGACTGTTTAGGCTAACACAATTGGAGCTTATGGAACACTTCCAATTATAAAGAATACGTTAGACTCAGTATTTAATGTCTAAATTGTTGCTGGGGTGAGAAAAGTTTAAAAAAATTCTAGCAACTGGGGCAAAACAGAGCCCCCTATATAGACTCTTCTACACTCATGTTTAAGGGAAGTAATATAATGGGTTTTGTTTGTTCATTTTAATTTTTTTGATGTCTATTTATTTTTGAGAGAAGGGGAGAGCATGAGTGGGGGACGGGCAGAAAGAGGGAAACAGAATCTGAAGCAGGCTCCAGGCTCTGAGCTGTCAGCACAGAGCCAGATGCGGGCCTGAATTCATGAAGTGCAAAATCATGATCTGAGCTGAAGTTGGACGCCCAAGTGACTGAGCCCCCCAGGTGCCCTAGTCATAAAATGTTAATCATGTGTTCATGAGACAAAATAATTGTGAAGCACTGTGATACATGTACATGTGTATCCACAAACACACACGTGCACACAAACACATATACGTGATAAGAGGAAGTTTTGGCTTAAATAACTGCTAGCCAGTGTGCTTACAACATTTTTGCTTCCATTTTACTGGTATTAATGAGGTTCCAGATGCAGGGGTCCTAATCATGGTTGTCAAGAATGGTTTGTTGGGGCAGGTGTTTCCTTTGAAACTGTCTTTAGGGCCAAAAAGACCTCTAAAGACAGATACAACTAATCAGAGCAAAATATAAAGGAAACAAAACATACCATATGGTAGTTGAGAATACTTGCTCATGTAAAAATATCTATGGACTCCTAAAGATAATTTTAAGATTTTGGTATTCCTACAATAGAGAATTGAGAAGAAATTATAAAAACCACAGCTTTAAACATGAGTACATGATTTGAAGTGATTGCTATATGATCAGGGGGTGTGTATCAATATTAATTAATTCTAATTAATGAAGGAATTATAAAAGTTATATAATTGATTTCACAATTACATATGTGATTACATAATAAATATTGTTTGCTTTGCTAATTAATTTATCATATATTCTATGTTTAAATATACAGACAAAAAATAATATGAATTGTTTAGAATAAGACACATGGACTTTGCAATATCTAAATGCCTTGAAATGTTGTACATTTAGTTAAGTTTGGAGAAATAATTCTCCTCACCTATAGATGTAGAAGAGACAAGTTTTAAATCTCTACCAGGAATCTAAGCAGAAAAAATAAATCCTCTCACAATTTGTAACTAAGAAACTATTTCAAATGTAGATTTGGATTTGAATTTACAATGCCCTTGTGACATAGGAACTATAAAGAAAATAAACTAAAACTAAAAGTTATCTCTAAAGAAGTGATAATCCTGAGTATCCAAAACAGAGAGAAAAATCATTATAGTGGAAAACACATTCTAACCAAGATGCACATGATTCCCAGGAAAAATATTGCTATAAATTGGATTCAATTATACATTAAGAAATATTCTGAGAAAATATAAATTATGAGCAAGGTTTGAAAAAAACAGACTGGATTAAGTAGACCATAAATAAGACAATTAAAAATTGAGTCCATAACAGAAACAAAACATTATGAAAAATAAATAGAAAAAAAGGAAAAATTGCCAATTAACACCAATGTGAAACTTCCTGAAGGACCCAAAAATAGAAGTATACAAATGGAAAGTCATGCAATTTTTAAAAAATTTTTAATGTATGTTTATTTATCTATTTATTTATGTATGTCTTTATTTTATTTTGAGAGACAGAGACAGAGAGCGAGTGGGGGAGGGGTAGAGACAGAGGGAGACAAAGAATCTGAAGTAGGCTCCAGCCTCTGAGCTGTTAACACAGAGCCTGTCGCAGGGCTCGAACCCACGACTGTGAGATCATGACCTGAGCCAAAGTTTTCGCTTAATTGACTGAGCCACCCAGGTGCCCCATAATGTTTATTTATTTTTGAGAGACAGAGAGAGACAGAGCATTGTCGGGGAGGGGGGTGTAGAGAGAGTGAGACACAGAATCCAAAGTGGGCTCCAGGCTCCAAGCTGTTAGCACAGAACCCGACAAAAGGCTCAAACTCACAAACCATGAGATCATGACCTGAGCCGAAGTTGGACGCTTAACGACTGAGCTACCCAGGTGGCCCAAGTCATACAACTGATAACCTAATGATGCTAATTTTCCTTACA
Source organism: Crocuta crocuta (assembly GCF_008692635.1). Classification (NCBI taxonomy): domain Eukaryota; kingdom Metazoa; phylum Chordata; class Mammalia; order Carnivora; family Hyaenidae; genus Crocuta; species Crocuta crocuta. The sequence goes on along the minus strand of NW_027529203.1, from coordinate 1,303,872 downwards.
TTTATAAATATAATGTATTCTCAATGAAAATATTAAAACTCTTTTCTAAACAGGTTGATTCTCATGTTCATATAAAAAATAAGTAAATAAAAGTAACAAGGAAAAAATTAAGGAAAAAACTCTTAATAAGAATTAAGATGTCTTTGCACTTTTGATGGGAATGCAAATTGGTGCAGCCACTCTGGAAAACAGTATGGAGATTCCTCAAAAAGTTAAAAATAGAGTTAACTTACAATCCAGCAATTGCACTATTATTTACCCAAAGAATACAAAAATATTAATTCAAAGGAATACATGCGCCCTGATGTTTACAGCAGTGTTATTTGTAATAGCCAAACTAGACTCTGGTTTCTCTTCAGATCTCATAAATCTTTCGCCTTTTACAATAGCCAAACTAAGGGAGTAATCCAAGTGTCCTTCAACTGATGAATGGATAAAGATGTGGGTATATGTAAATAATGGCATATTACTCAGCCATTTAAAGAAAGATGAAATCTATTCATTTTCAGGGACATGGATGGAGCTAAAAAGTATTAATCCAAGTGAAATAAGTCCATCATGAAGATAAATACCATATGATTTCACCATATGTGGTATTTAAGAAACAAAACAAATAAATGAAAAAAAAAAGATACAGATAGGTAAAACAAGAAACAGATGCTTCACTATAGAGAACACACTGATGGTTACCAGAGGGGAGGAGGGTAGAAGGATGGGTGAAAAAGGTGATGGGGTATAAAGAGCACACTTATGATGAGCACCAGGTGTTGTATGGAAGTACTGTACATCAGAATTTAACATTACACTCTGTGTTAATGCACTAGAATTTAAATAAACACTTAAAAAAGAAGTATGAGTAAGCATAAGCTATACCTCATATAGAAATATAAAACCTCAATAAATACAAGAGTATACTATTGGTATATATATATGTAGGCCAGTACTAAAGAAAAACAAAGTTCAGAAAGAGAATCCAAAATCTCTGGCGATTCAGTAATTTAATGAAATCTGTCCCTAAATACTGTAGAATAAAAGTGGACATTTAATAGACAAAGCTGGAGAATAATACACATGAAAGCATTTTGTCAATTATGAAGCTTTATAAAGTTATTTTCAAATTCTGGTTTTACACAAATGATCTCATGAGTATATCCATTATAGTTTGATTAAAACAGAAACCATTTAAATGTTTCCTTTTCTATTGCTGTGTTAATCATAGCTCAGCAGTCAATAGAGCCAAATTTAAAACAAAAATTTTTAAACTCTGCTGAAAAGAAAGTTAGCAATATATAGATAATTTTTATGCTTCCAATTTTCTTACTGGGAAAGTGCAATGTTTTATAAATCTGCTTTTGACACTAATTTCCTTAAACCACAGACACTATCATCAGTTCACAGTAGACACGGAAAATAGAACTTGCCAATCATCAACTGCTAAAGGCATTCAACTGTTCTAGGGGTGTCTAGTTGGTTCTGACAGTGGAGCATGCAACCCTTGATATGAGTTAGAGCCCCACATTGGGCATAGAGTTTACTTTAAAAAAAAACATTCAATTGTTCTAAATTAATGAGGTCAGTAATTTAATAAGCAATTATTTATGCATGCAGTATAATAATATTTCAAGTGGCTAAAATTTATACTAGTTTGGTGTAGCTTTTAAGTAATTTGAACCTTTTTTAGTTACAAGTTTTTATTTAAATTCTAGTTAGTTAGCATTAGTGTAAGATTGGTTTCAAGAGTAATTTAGTGATTTATCACTTATGGATAACATTCAGTGCTCATCCCAACAAGTGCTCTCTTAATACCCATGGCCCATTTAGCCCATTTCTCCATCTACCTCCCCTCCAGCAACCCTCAATTTGTTCTCTATGGTTAAGTCTCTTATGATTTGTCTCCCTTTTTTCCCCCTGTGTTCATCTGTTTTGTTTCTTAAAATCCACATGTGAATCAAATCATATGGTATTTGTCTCTGACTTATTTTGCTTAGCATTATATTCTCTAGCTCTATCCACATCATTGCAAATGGCAAGAATATATTCTTTTTGATGACTGAGTAATATTCCACTGTGTGTATGTATGTATGTATGTATGTATGTTCGTATGTATGTATATGTGTGTGTATGTATAGCACATCTTATCTTTACCCATTGATCAATTGATGTGTAGTTTCATTCTTCTATTCTGAGTTTTTATCTATTTAACATGTAAATATAAAGTTGTGTTAATTGAAAAAATAGTTTGAGGAATATAACATAAAGAAAGATATTTTTAAAGAATTTAATGTATTGTCAACTGAACTCCAAATGTCTCTTAAAATGTCAATAATTATAAAAAAAATAAATTATTTGAATGATTTATTTTCCTAAAACATCAGGAAGGAAATACAAACAATGACAGCCAGGATTGTAAAAAAACAAAACAAAACCAAAAAACACTTTAACATATTTGATTAACTCAAATTTCACAAAAGGTTAGAAATTAAAAGTTAAATACTGAACTCTCTCAGAAAATAGAAATGTTATTTTCTATAATCTAATGAGTAAAATATTATGTTGGCATGTCTAACTGACAAGCATTTGCAGCTCTGAGCCTACCTAATTAGGAAAAAGTTCCTTAAAAGCCATAAATGTTTTGAGAAAAGTTATCTACCAATCTGTGTTATCACAGCTTTGGGCCCTGTATAAAAGAGATGGTATTCATTGAGGGCAGGCAGTCAGTCATTAAAGGTTAGTTCTGGGGCACCTGGGTGACTCAGGCAGTTAAGCATCTGACCCTTGATTTCCTCTCAGATCATGATATCATGGTTCCTGAGATTGAGCCTCTCTCAGGCTCCAGGCTGATGGTGCAGGGCCTGCTTGGGATTCTCTTTCTCTCTCTCTGTCCCTCCCCGGCTTGCATGTGTGTACTCTCTCTTACTCCCTCAAAATAAATAAATATACTTAAAAATTTTTAAAAAATAAAGGTTAGTTCTAGCTTCCCAGTTTATTTTAATACATTTATTAACATATTAAGTTTAGTTTAATACATTTATTATTATATTAATATTAATACAAGGACCTTTGTACTTGCATTAGTCTTCTCCCACAAGTCCTGTTAGAATATGTGTACATGAAGTAATATCAAGTATTTGAAAGATAAAAAGAGGAGGGGGGCTTGGGTAGCTTAGTCGGTTAAGCGTCCGACTTTCGCTTAGGTCATGTTCTCTCGGTTCGTGGGTTCGAGCCCCGCATAGGGCTCTGTGCTGACTGCCAGCTCAGAGCCTGGAGTCTGCATCTCCCTCTCTCTCTGACCCTCCCCTGCTCATGCTGTCTCTCTCTCTCTCTCTCCTAGAAATAAATAAAACATTAAAAAAAGATAAAAAGAGGGAAAAAAATCATACAATATTGTTGTGTGAGGAGTATTCAAAATCAACTTGAAATTCAAACATTATTCAATGTCCATTTTGAAGTTAATCCTTTGAGGTCCTTTTTTGTGTACAACTGATATTAACACCTGAAAGAAGATAAATAAACTCTTTGAGATCCCTTTGCATCTGGTTTACTGTACTGTCAGCATTAGTGTCAAGTCGTACTTCAGGTTTGTGGTTTTAATCACAGAAATAATTAGATTCAATCCAAATGTTCTTCTGCTATTTCCCAACTTCTCCCATCCTTCAGTACCTAACACCCACTCGTTTCCACTAGTCTCTTTGCCTAAATAAAACCAGCACACACGAGGTCCTATATCAGCTGCCAGAATTTTTATTAGTACTTACCAAGCAGCATCACTCAAGCAAGGGGTATACTCTTGAAAAGTTTACTGATTACTAAAACCTAGATAGTTGAGATCATTTCCTCATGAAAATATGGGGACTTTGAAAAAAGCAATAAAAAATGTAATTGCTATTTCAAATTATAGAAAGGGTTACCTCTTAATGAAGCCACATTCATCTGCACTAGCCTTCTGAATTCTCTTCAGTCCTACTTAATACTGCTTTAATATATTTATATGCTAAATCAGATTGGTTTATGTAAGATGGACATTTTGAAATGTTCCCTAACCTGTCCTTACTTGCTTGATTTTTAATGACTTTTGCAGTTATGTTTTCTCGTGTTTCAATTTCCATAGGCTCTGTTAAACATTTCTAAAACCACCAATTTGGTGCTTTAAGAAATACTCTTTCTTGTCTGGTCTTCTAACATATTCATTGAGAATGTGGAACATAAACATGGATTGATTTTTGCATATATATGCATATATATGTATACATATGAATACATGTGTATTTGCAGAGCAAATAGCACATTATGATTTCTCTCTTGCCTGAACAAAGATTTATTAAGCTTCTTCTATGCAATAGCTCCTACTCTAGTTTCTACTCACATATCTTTGAACACAGCAAACCAATTGTCTACCCTCATGGATCTTACAGTCTAATGGAAGAAATAGACATTAGACAAATAAATTTATAATTCAGTTTCATGTGAAGTTTTATTGGAAAAAGAGAAAACAGAATATAATAGAGATGGCAGATTTAGCCAATAAGGATACACACACACACACTTGGTTAAATCTAAATTTCAGATAGAGACATTTTTTATTTTTATTTTTTTGTATATGTAGATCCCATGCCATTCAAATCCTTCAGAAAATATTTTAGACTACTCATATCTAGAAAAGTTTATTATTTATCTAAACTTCAAATCAAACTAGATGTCCTTTTTATCTGGTAACCTTAGTTCAATAACAGAATTTGAAAGTCCTATTTAAGAAGAAGGGCCTCAGAAGACTCTCTGAAGAGGTGTCATACGAACAGAAACTGAAATGAACTGAGGAACTGCGTATGAATATTTCTAGGAGAGTAATCCGAGTAGAGGGACCAGTACATATAAAAGTCCCTGATATGGAACATCACTGATGTATTTTAGAATAATCAAGGAAGCCAGCATAGCTAAAATAGGGAACAAGTAGAAGGGTAACTTTAGATAGGGTCCAGTACTCTCTGGTCTCTATTCTAGGTTTTATAGAAGCTACTGGGGGGTGGCAGGGTGCCTGGGTGGCTCGGTCGGTTAAGCATCCGACTTTGGCTCAGGTCATGATCTCATGGTTCATGGGTTTGAGCTCTGTGTTGGGCTCTGTGTTGACATCCAGCTCAGAGCCTAGAGCCTGTTTCAGATTCTGTGTCTCCCTTTCTCTCTGACCCTCCCCTGCTCACACTGTCTCTCTCTTCCTCATAAATAAATAAAACATTTAAAACCAAAACTTTAAGAAAGCTGTTGGGGTATTGAGAAACTAGAAAATAGTATAACTCTGTTATATAAAATATAGACTGCAGGATTGCAAAAGTGGGGACATAGAGATGATTTAGAAGGCTACTGCTAAGAATAGTTAAATCACTATGTTGTATATCTAAACTAATAGAATATTTTGTGTCAACTAAAACAAGCAAACAAAAATTTATTTAAAAAAATTTTTAAGGGGCGCCTGGGTGGCTTAGTTGGTTAAGCGTCCGACTTTCGCTTAGGTCATGATCTCGAGGTTCGTGGGTTCGAGCCCCGCATCGGGCTCTGTGCTGACTGCCAGCTCAGTCTGGAGCCTGTTTCAGTCTGTGACTCCCTCTCTCTCTGACCCTCCCCTGCTCACGCTGTCTCTCTCTCTGTCTCCTAGAAATAAATAAAACATTAAAAAAATTTTTTTAATTAATTTTTTAATTAATTTAATTTTTTAATTAAAAAAAATTTTTTTAATGTTTTATTTATTTCGGACAGAGAGCAGGGGAGGATCAGAGAAAGAGGGAGAGACAGAATCCGAAACAGGCTCCATGCTCTGAGCTAGTTGTCAGCACAAAGCCCAACACAGGGCTTAAACCCAAGAACAATGAGATCATGACCTGACCCCAAGTCTGGGCTTAACCGACCAAATCACCCAGGCACCCCAAACAAACAAAAATTTAAAGGAGGCTATTGAAATAATCTAAAGAGTTTTGTGTTGTGTTAACATAATGCTAATATAGGAATGAGATATTGTGTTTAGAATATGTATTCATGGAGGATCTTATAGAAAGGGATGATTTGGGTATGAAATAAGAAGCAAAGATGTCCCCACATGTTGGCATGAGTAAGGCAGTATGAAAGTGGTTCTATTTACTAAAATAGGGAAAATGGTGAAGGACATATCTCTTTTTGAACTACCCATAGCCAATATAACATGATCTTTTAAAGGAGGTAGTATTAATTGACATGTTTCTTAAAACAATATTGAAATATAATTATGCAAGAGTGGGTTTTTAAACCTGTTATTTAAATGAAAAGCTCATTATCTCCAGGTTCTGTTTGATCTTTCCAACTTTAATAGTAATAAAGCAGTTGGCAGTAGATGCTAACATTTATTTACATTTCTATCCCCACTCCAAATTATGAGATTTAGGAGGAAAGGATAATGATTTTCTGGCTCGGTGCCCCCATTACTTAGCAGAATGCACAGCACATTCCATTTGTTCGAACAGGAGGAAACTGAAATTTCTATCTGTCAAAAATATGAAAAGAACATCAGGCACTTTCTGAGGTTAACCTAAAATGAACTGAATCTATGTTTGCTCAATAAAGTGTTGTGTGACAGGAGGAGTTTGAAAGCAGTCAAATGTTTACAGTAATCTTTGAATCCACATACAGAAATTGCTTTGCAATTTAATCACTGTTTTGTTTTTTCCAAATGTGTTGTAAAATATTATAATTAAATTAATGCATAATAATAAGAGACTTATTCTAAGGTAATGGAATCTGGGGGAACATTTGTAGGGGGTAACAGCACTGGGAAATATTTACTTTAGCTTATAAATGGAAAAAACAAGAAGGTTTATGTACAGCCTTTGATAGTGGCTCTTTACTAGAATCTTTCTTCTATAGAAGGTTACTAGGTGTGGACCTAGAATAATATAAGTGAAAGGAAAGCTCCAGCAGAAACTCATCATGGCTTTATTCATGACACAAAACTAATCAACTATTCTAAAGACAGGATTATACATGATTTGGGAAGGCTACATTGTATGTTCTGGAGAAAGCAGATAAATCATGTGTTAGAACACAAAATTCAGGGGCGCCTGGGTGGCTTAGTCGGTTAAGCGTCCGACTTTCGCTTAGGTCATGATCTCGCGGTTCGTGGGTTCGAGCCCCGCGTCGGGCTCTGTGCTGACTGCCAGCTCAGAGCCTGGAGCCTGTTTCAGTCTGTGACTCCCTCTCTCTCTGACCCTCCCCTGCTCATGCTGTCTCTCTCTCTCTCTCCTAGAAATAAATAAAACATAAAAAAAAAATCTTAGAACACAAAATTCAGATTTATATTAGCACATTTGACTTCTGTGACAGAATTTCCAATCTCCCATGTGTCCTTATCCCTAATGTTATAACTTAATGTCCTTGGATCCCTAACTTACATTATGAGTTTTTTGAACATTCTGACCTGTAACAACTGAAATAGAAACTCTAGCTCTATTTCTAGCCTCTGTCATATGTTGCCAGCTTTGTTATTTCCAAGAAACACACAAAATCTTTACCATCTTTCTAACATCAATCTAGGCTATACTGCAAAGCACCCAGATAAAGAATTTGTGACCTCAACACTCTAGATGTTCCTTCCATAGAGTTTTTCTTCAAGGTAATGTCTGTACATTTAACTCTTTTTTCTGTCCTGAGCTTTAAATCTTAAGACTACTGGAAATCCTTAGAGCAATTAAACTGTTGTTTCTTTGGGCAAGTCAGTAATTTTCTACCTGTCCTATATTTATAAACAATGAAATTAAAGGTAATCCACTTTGTACTATCCTGTTACACATGGATAGTTAATATACTATATTCTTTATTTTTATTTAAAATTTGAATTTTAGATCATTCTAGACTTATATTAATTTGTAAGAAACACTATAGAAAGTTGCCAATTTCCTCAATTTTCTCCAATGTCTACATCTTATAAAACTATAGATCATTAGCACAACCAGGATATTGATTCATACAATCAATTTGATACGATCCTCCAATTTTATTACTGATTTCTGCGTGTTACAACTGTGCTGAATTTCTTGGTTAGTTCCAACAGATTTTTAGTAGAGTCTTTATATTATTTTCCATATATAAGATCACATCTTCTGTGAAGACAATTTTCCTTCTTCTTTTTTTATTTGGATGCCTTTATTTATTTTCTTTTCTTGTCTAATTGTTTGGTTAGGACTTCCAATATTCATTAAATAAGAGTGGTCAGAGTGGGAAGTACCCTGTCCTTTTTCTGACTTTATAGGAGAAGTTTCAAACTTTCACCACTGAGTATGATATTAGCTGTGGTTTGTCACATATCGCCTTTATTTTGTTGAGGTATGTTCCTTCAATACCGAATCTATTGAGAGTCTGTATGATGAAAGGTGTATTTTTTTAAATGCTTTTTCTGCATCTATTGAGATCATCATATAATTTTTATCTTTCATTCTGCTTTCATGTATCATATTGATTTATTTGTGAATGTTGAACCACCTTGCACAGGGATAAATCCCACTCATATGATCTTTAATGTGCTGTTGAATTTGGTTTGCTAATATTTTCTTGAGAATCTTTACATCTATATTCAACTTTTGCATGTATATTCAATATTGGTCCTTAATTTTCTTTTCCTGCAGTGGCCTTATATGGTTTGGCATCAAGGTAATGATGTGAATTTTCCCACCTCTTTAATTTTTTGGAAGAATTTGAGAAGGACCGGTTGTTAATTTTTTAAATTTGTGATAAAATTCACAAGGGAAACCATCTGGACCTGGGTTTTGGTTTTTGCTCTTGTTGGATGCTTTTTGATTACTGATTCCACCTTTACTCATTATTAGTCTGTTCAGATTTTCTATTTCTTTGATTCAGTCTTGGCAGGTTGTTTATCTCTAGGAATTTATCCATTTATTCTCGGTTATACAGTTTGTTGGTGTATAATTTTCCACAGCAATCTTTTCTCCTTCTCCTCTTCCTCCCCACCCCCACCCTCCTCCTCCTTCAGTTTTTATTTAAATTCCAGTTAGTTAACATACAGTGTGATATTAGTTTCAGGTGTAGAATTTAGTGATTCAACACTTACATACAACCAACCCCTGGTGCTCATCACAACAAGTTCACTCCTTAAGCCTTTTCACTTATTTAACCCCATCTCTTTGCCCACCTCCTCTCTGGTGACCATCAGTTTGATCTCTATAGTTAAGAGTATGTTTCTTGGTTTTTTCTCTTTTATCTCCTCTATGTTCATTTGTTTTGTTTCTTTAATTCTACATGAGCGAAATTATATGGTATTTGTCTTTTTTTGACTTACTTCACTTAACATAATACTCTAGCTCCATCCATGTCATTGCAATCCATAGTAAGCCTTTTATGGATCCCTGTATATCTGTAGTATCAGTGGTAATGTCTCTTCTTTCTTTTTAAATTTTATTTATTTCATGTTTTATTTCATTATTTCATAATTTTATTTACTCTCTTTCTTTCTTGGTAAGACTCATTCAATGTTTGCCTATTTTGCTTTTGCTTTTTTTAAAAAAAATTTTATTCCTTTCTGAGAGAAAGAGAGAGAGAGAGAGACAGCATGAGCAGGGGAGGGTCAGAGAGAGAGGCAGACACAGAATCCGAAGCAGTCTCCAGGCTCTGAGCTAGCTGTCAGCACAAAGCCCGACATGGGGCTTGAACCCACAAACGGTGAGATCATGACCTGAGCCAAAGTTGGATGCCCAACCGACTGAGCCACCCAGGCCTCTTTATTTTGCTTTTCTAAAAAATAAAAATAATGACTCTTAATTTCACTGATCTTTTCTATTGTCTTTTCAGTCTCTATTTCATATATTTCTGCTATACTCTTTGTCAGTTCCTCCTTTCTACCAACTTTGAGCTTCTTTTGCTCTTCTTTTACTAGATGTGTAAGTTAGGTTGTTTATTTGAGATGTGATTTATTTCTTAATATACGTGTTTATCACTATGAACTTCCCTCTTAGACTGATTTGCTGCATTCCATAACTTTTCATATGTTGTAATTTCACTTTTATTTGTCTCAAGATTTATTTTTTAATTTCCCTTTTGATTTCTTTTAGGACCTATTGGTTGTTCAGGGATTTGTTGTTTAATTTTTATACATTTGTGTATTTTCCAGTTTTCTTCCTGTTATTTCTAGTTTTATAACATTATGGTCAGAAAAAGTACATGGTACGATTTCAGTTTTCTACATTTGCTAAGGTTTATTTTGTGACTTAACATATGATCAATTCTGGGTAATGTTTCAAGTGTGCTTGAGTATTCTGCTGATACTGGATGAAATGTGCTGTATAAGTCTATTCCATTTGGTCTGAAGTACAATCATTGTGGAAAGTGGGATATCAAATCCTTTATTATTATATTGTTCTCTATTTCTCTCTTCAGATCTATTAATGCTTGTTCAACATATCTAGGTGCTCCAATGTTGGATGCATATATACTTATGATTGTTATATCTTCTTGATGATCCTTTTATTATTATATAATAACCTTTGTTGTTCCTTTACAATTTTTGACTCAAAGACTATTTTACCTGATATCTCTGGTATCTCTTGGTTTCCACTTGAATAGAATATCTTTTTCTACCCCTTTTACTTTCAAATTTTGTGTGTCCTTATATTTAAAGTGCATTTATTGTAAGCAATTTGTGTGTGTGTGTGTGTGTGTGTGTTTTCATCCAGCTACTATTTGCATCTTAATTTGAGAATTTCATCTGTTTGCAATTAGAGTAATTATTGATAGGTAAGGACTTACCATTGCCATCTTATTGTTTTTAGATATTTTGCACTTTCTTTGTTCCTTTCTACTCTCTTTCTGTCTTCCTTTATGTATGGATGATTTTTGCAGTGGTATGCATTGATTCCTTTATCTGTTGTATACCTGTGGTAGGTTTTGCTTTATGGTTTCCATGAGGTTAACATAAAACTCCCTATAGATATAATAGTCCGTTTTATACTGAGAACAACTTACCTTGTATTGCATACAAAAAAATCTATCCTTTGGGTGTCTGGGTGGCTCAGTCAGTTAAGCATCCGACTTCAGCTCAGGTCATGATCTCACGGTTCGTGGGTTCGAGCCCCGCATCGGGCTCTGTGCTGACAGCTCAGAGCCTGGAGCCTGTTTCGGTTTCTGTGTCTCCCTCCCTCTCTGACCCTCCCCTGCTTATGCTCTCTCTCTCTCTCTCTCTCTCAAAAATAAATAAAACATTAAAATAAAATTAAAAAAAAATCTATCCTTTTGTTCCTCCTCCTTTTTTGTTTTTACTGTCAAACTTTATCTTTTTATATTGTGTATTCATTAACAAGTTATTTTGGCTTTAGTTTAAAAATTTTTTAATGTGTATTTACTTTTAAGAGAGGGAGAGACAGAACATAAGCAGGGGAGGGGCAGAAAGAGAGGGAGACACAAAATCCAAAGCAGGCTCCAGGCTCTGAGCTGTCAGCACAGAGCTTGCCACGGAGCTCAAACTCATGACCAGCGAGATCATGACCTGAGCCAGAGTTGGATGCTAAACTGATTGAGCGACCCAGGTGTCCCAGCTTTAGTTATTTTTAATACTTTTTTCTTTAACCTTTATACTAGAGTTAAGTATGAGTATAAGTTAGAGTATTCTGTATCTGACTCTATATTTACCTTAGCCAATGTTTTATAAACTTTTAGATTACTAATTAGCATCCCTTCATTTCATGTTGAAGAACTCTTTTCAGCATTTAAGGCAGTTCTAGTGATGAAATTTTGTTTACCTGAGGAAGATTTTTTCTCTCCTTCATGTCTGAAGAATAATTTTACCTGCATATTCTTGGTTGTTAGTTTTTGTTTGTTTGTCTCTTTTGGCTCTTTGAATATATCAGCCTACTCTCTCTGTGTGGAAGGTTACTGCTGAGAAATATGCTGATAGACTTCTGAGGGGTTCTTTTGAAAGTTACAAACGTTTTTCTCTTGCTACTTTTAATATTCTCTTTCTTCTTTACACTTTAATTATAATATATCTTTAAGCTCAGTTTGTTGAGGGACCAATAAGCTTCATGAACTTGGATACTTAAATCTCTCTCCAGATTTGGGAAGTTCTCAGCCATTATTCTTTAAACAAGCTCTTCAACCATCTCACTTTTACTCCCCTTTCAGGACTCCAATAAATTCATAGACTATTCTGCTTTTGTTTTATTTTGTTTGATAGTATTGTATAGGTCATGTAGGCTTTCTTCACTCATCATTTTTTCTTCTCTCTTCTAATCTGTATAAATAATTTCAAAATCTTCTAATTCATAGCTTCTTTCTTCTACTTGATCCATTCTGCTATTGATGCTTTCTATTGAATTTATTATTTCAGTCATTAAATTAGTCAGCTCTGAAATGTCTGTTTGGTTCTTTTTTATGATTTCTTTCTAAGTTTGTTACAATTTTCATTTTGCTCCTGTCTTGTTTTCCTGATCTGTTGAATTGTCTTCCTGTGTTTTCTTGTAGTTGAGCTTTTCAAAATAGCTATTTTCAATATTTTATCAGGCAGATGGCAGACCTCCATATATTTAAGGTTAGTTTCTTGAAGATTATTTTGATTCTTTGGTGGTGTCATGTTTCCTTGATTTTTTTCATATTTCTTGATGTCTTACATTGGTGTGTTGGCATTTGAAGTAGCAGTCTCTTCCTCCATTCTTTTCTGACTGACTTTGGAAATAAAATACATTCTATAAGCCTTGTTTGGGTTTCTGAGGCTTTCTCAGACCTTCTATGAATACACCTACTCCATGCTTCTTGCTCCCACTTGTGGGGGAATTCTCAAGCTTTTCTTTCTTCTCTTGATCCTGCAATACACCAAGCTGAATGCTGACAGTCTCTTTACCAAGTATGGTGCAATAGCTCAAGTTGTAGTCTGTCCCTGTCCACAGATTCTAGCCAGCTTTCTGCACATGCTCTCTATACATTTGTCAAAGCTAACTTTCACTGCCATCAGGAGGGCACACAGAAAGCATGCTATATGATAGAGGGGGGTAGAGGTAGAAGTAGAGTGTGGATGAAGTGCTTGGAGTGCTAGGGCTGCCTCTATGCCAGCTGGGGGGATCGGGAAGCTAGGTGTCCCTAGTGGCGTATGGTCAGCTTTCTTGCTCTATTTTTGACATGATGAGTAGAGTCTGAATCCCTTCAATGTCCTCTGAAAGTCCTATATGATCTTCCCCAGCCCCTTCTGCACCCACTACTTGTACAGCTCATGACTCAGAACTATGAATAGGGTGAGAGAAAAATAGACCTCTTTGGCAGTATCCTGCACTAATCTGAAGCCAGGTGCTCACTCACATATTCTAAGTTTCCCCTATGGGAGAAATCATAGGTTGATCAAGTCTTACTTTGTATTGGTAGAGTGGTGACTTGGGTAAAGTCAAATAACAGTTGGGGATTTTTTTATGGGTCTCTATTTGGGTTTTTATTTTTTTGTTGTTGATCTATTTATATGTCCCATTGCCATTACCACATTATCTTAAATACTGTAATTTAAGCCTTAATATTTGATAGAGCATTTATTCCATTTTATTCTTATTCTCCAAGACACTTTTACCTATTTTAGGTTTTTTATTTTCTGTTAAATTTTGGAATATGCTTACCTATTTCTACAAAAAAAAATACCTTTATGGAATTTTGTTAAGAATTGCATTATATCTATAGATAAATTTGGGAAGAATTGACGTTTTTACTGTGTTTATCTTCCAATCCACGAAAAAGTTATGTTACTGGGTGAGTTTAGGTTTTCCTTGATTCCGTTCATAGCATTTTATAGTTTTCATGACACAGATCCTTTACATATGTTGTTAGAATTATAACAAATTTATAATTTATAAATTGTTCATTAGAACAATTATAAGTGATTTCTTTAATTTGGTTTCCATGTGGTTTTTGTTAGTATATAAAAATTTGAATGAATTTTGTATGTTGATTGTGTTTACCATGGCCTTTATGAATTTAAGTAATAGCTCTAAAAGATTCTTTTTGTAGATTTCTTGAGATTTTCTATGTAGGCAATAATTTCATCTGTAGAGACAGTTTTTATTTCTTCCATTCTGATCAGTGGTTTTTTTGGTTGTTGTTGTTTGTTTGTTTTTGCTTATTGAACTGTTTAGAAATTCCAGGACTATCTTAAATAAGAGTTGTGAGAACAGATAGTTTTGTCTTGTTCCTGATCTCAGGAGGAAAGGACGTCATTTTTCACTATTAAGTACAAACTGAGATGTAGGTTTTTAAACATGCTCTTCATCCAGGTGAGTTAGTTCTCCTTTATTGCCAAATTACTTCAAGTTTTTATCATGTATGGGTGTTGTTTAATTAAATACTTGCTCTATTTTAATTGATATGTTTATAGATTTATTTTCATTAGCCTGTTAATATAATCAATTACATTGATTTTCAAATGTTGCACCAAACTTAAATACCCTGAATAAGTCACACTTGTGCAAAAGGTATAATTATTTTCACACATTACAAGATTTGATTTGCTGATTAAAAAAATATATATGCCATTTTGTAGTCAAGTTTTATTCTGTTCAAAACCAATGTACACCTGCATTCTGAGGCTTAGTCAGTGAACTGTCTGACTCTTGATTTGGGCTCAGGTCATGATTTCATGGTTCATTGGATTGATCCCCACATCAGGCTCTGCATTGACAGCATGGAGCCTGCTTGGGATTCTGTCTCTCAACCTCTCTTTCTGGTCCTACCCTGCTTGTGATCTCACTCTCTCTCTCTTAAAAAAGTAAATAAGTAAACATTTTAAAAATAAAAAAAAAATAGATTAATATTCTGGTTTTATAATTCAGTGTACTTTTTCAGCTTTAATGTACATTTAAAAATTTTTTCTAATGTTTATTTATTTTTGAAGGAGACAACAGAATGAGCAGGAGAGGAGCTGGGAGAAAGGGAGACACAGAATCCAAAGTGGGCTCCAGGCTCTAAGCTGTCAGCACAGAGCCCAACATGGGACTTGAATTAACAATCCATGAGGTCATGACCTGAACTGAATTAGATGCTTAACCAACTGAGCCACCCAGGCACCCAAACTTTAGTCTAAATTTTAGACTAAATCTTTGGTTTGTATTGGAATGGTGTTATTATTTCTGGAAATATAAAATACCATGTTTTACTTTATGTCTGAAATAAGTAAAGACATTCTTTCCACTTCCCTGCATCCACTGGTTCTTTTTATTAATTAATTAATTTTTATTTTTTTTAATGTTTTTATTTATTTCTGAGAGAGAGAGAGAGAGAGAGAGCATGAGCAGGGGAGGGTTAGAGAGAGAGGGAGACACAGACTCCAGGCTTTGAGCTAGCTGTCAACACAGAGCCCAACACGGGGCACTAACACACAAGAACACACAAACCGTGAGATCATGACCTGACCCGAAGTCGTACACTTAACCGACTGAGCCACCCAGGCGCCCCTGCATCCACTGTCTCTTAATCTCTTAATTATCTCTCTCTTTTTCTCTCTTGCTTTTTTGGTTAAGTCACTCCTTTTTTANATTGCCCAATAAAAGAGTTACAATGGTTCAGTGCAGTGATTTCTATTGCAATTATATATGAATGTTCGCATTAATAAAATATTAGTTATGAATATGACTGAATTGGGGGACCTGGGTAGTTCAGTTGATTAAGCATCTGACTCTTGATCTCACTCAGCTCAGGTCAAGATCTCACAGTTCGTGGGTTTGAGTCCCACATCAGGCTCTTTGCTGATGGCCTAGAACCTGCCTGGGATTCTGTTTCTCCTTCTCTCCCTGACNTCACCCTCTATTTCTTAAAAAACTGGGCCACAAAAATGGAAGATATTTATTTTAGCATAGATATTTTGTTCATTATGGTTGTCAAGAATTGTCTGCAAGTTTGTAGTTTATATTTTAAGAATTTTTTCTACTAATTCATTTTAGAAANAATACTTCATAAAGTGTATTTTGGGCTGACAGCAGAAATTAAGAAGACCCTAGAAATATGATAAACAATAACAATTAGGAAATTAAGGCATGTATGATTTTTTTTTCCATTGGAACGATTGAGTATTTCAAAAGTATAGTCTTATCTTGAAAGTCCTTTTTAAGTTAAGATAACTAAGTAAATGCCAGCTATACCTGATTTAAAATAAGTCTAATATTGATTAAACTTGCAATTCAATTAATAAATCAAACTATTTTGCTGTATATGTGAATNGGTTCAGTGCAGTGATTTCTATTGCAATTATATATGAATGTTCGCATTAATAAAATATTAATTTAGTTTATGTTAAACTAACATGTTTTAAGCAAATTCTGATAAATTTTAATATCTTAATCAAGTTTGAACAGGATAAGGATATAGAATGAGGATAAAAGAACAGAGAGAGAGCCTATTAATATGGGCGTATCCATACACACACATATAACCTCGTGTGCATGATAAAATACTTGAAAGAGTTTAGAATTGGTAATTTAGATGACTTGAGTTTAAGTCATCACTCTATCACACACTAACATAAGTACTGAAGATATTCACTCCTCTCTTTTGTGAAGAGCAATATTATTACATGTCAAATAGGATGATAAGGAAGAATAAATAGGAGAATATATTGAAAGTTCCTATGTGCCAAAATGCCAGCTAGTTTCAAAATCACTGTCTTCTCTATTCTAACAATCAACAATATAGTACATGAACCTTGCAACTAACATAAAATATGGAATTGGAAAAATATGTCATTTTAAGATTTTTTAAAAATTGATACAAACATTTTCCAGTCTAAGGCACTTATCTTTTCCACCATTAGCTTTTATTCATGTTAATAATAGTCCTGCCAGTTTTTAATCTCTACTTATCTTTATCTTGCAAAAAAACCATGAAAGGTATTACTTTCACTAAACCAAATCAAAAGAGGAAATAAATGAAAACAACCTGTCATTATAATGAACATAGGACTCTGGAGGTGATAATTAAAATATATGGTAGGTCAGATATACATATATGTTCCGAAACACCTGTGCTAACAAGAAAGCTTGTACAGAATGTACTGAATTCAACCTCATGCTATGATTATTTCTTCAAAGCTGTTACTGTATTATAGATTTAGATTAACATTGCCATCAACTCAATAATTCAGAGCATTTTTACATATAAAATCTCAATTTTTTATAATCTCTCATGAATAACATAATCATTTTTCTTACAAGGGGGAAAAACATGTTTCCCTTATCAGAGCTTCAGGAGTGGAACTAGATAAGAACTGAAGTATCTCCTCCTTTTCAGCTTTGATATTTATTTAAAAATTCAGTTTCCAAGTGTATAATTGATTTCTATTGCCTTCCACATAGCCAATTTTGATGTGTATAAAGAGCCCATTCAAATTCTACATAAACATACTGACATCAATTGCTAATGGATATTTTCTGTATACCCTTGGCACAATGACAATTTAATTTTCACAGAGGCAAACAAATACCTAAGCTTGTCATACAAACATCCAGGCTTCTAATCAGGTGGTTCTTTGGGGTTGGGACATATTAGAAAGACAACGCTTTATCTTGCATACCAGATGTGGTCTCCTACAGAAATATGACAGCATCATTTCTTTACCTCAGAAAAACAGGTCAAGGTTCCAAAAATATCATCCTGCCTCTATATTACCTTTAGTAAATGTTTCCTTTTTAACTGTACAACCCTAAATGATTAATCAATCTCCAAGTGATTACACTGGAATGTTGACACCCAATAGAGATGATAGGTCATAGCTAAATGAAGGAAAGAGGAGACTGCATTTAGAATACTTACCTGAGATGCATTCTTTAGCCCCAAAGGTGAAGTTTGTCTCTGTTTTTTTCCTTATGTTGATTTTGATAACAACACAAAACAATGACTTTAAGTGACACAATTAAATGACAGAGTCTTTGGGAGTGGGGATTATGTGATAATCATCTCTGATTTCATTTAATTTTAATTTTATTCATTTTAAGTATTTATATATTTATTTTTGAAGGAGGTGGTGAGGGGCAGTGAGAGAAGGAGAGGAATCCCAAGTAGGCTCTGCGCTGTCAGTGCAGAGCCTGATGCAGGGCTTGATCTCATGAACTGTGAGATCATGACCTGACCTGAAATCAAGAGCTAGACACTTAACTGAGAGTTACCCATGTGCCCCAATGTCTGAATGAGATTTTAAAGCCTAAACATCCTGAGTCCCCCTGAGGCAAATCTAGATTCGTCTGAAAGTTCGGTTTTCAGGCTGCCTTTAATTCAGGTGAAAGGGTTCCTACTGTGAAAATGCTGGTGGCAGATAAATTGTTCCAAGATCTTCTTATCTTGGAAAAGTTTTTTGGAAGGAAGAAGTCAAAATCTCCTCCCTCCTTCTTTTTTTTTCTTGCCAAGAATTTCCTTTCTATATTTATTTTAGTCTCCTTTATTGAGGTAATTAAAAAGAAAGATTACAGTAGAGGTAAGCTCAGTGAGAGCACATGTTGATTTCCCACAAAAGAAGCATGAATATTTGGGGCTATGTAATGTTCCAAAATATAATGGACAATTTTGTTTTTGATGAAATATTTTGTGAGACAAAAATTTAGTTATTTTCCAAACAGGAAACTTTAAACATCCCTTTATTTTCAAAATATAAATTCAGAAAAGATTTGGATTATAAATGGTGTGTCTATCAATAAAGCTAAAAGAGATAATGTATATATACATATTGGAATTTAATAATGCAAAATTTAAGTTAATTTGATGTTTACAGGGGCCACTTTTAGGCAACTCACTACAACAGTGGAAACCTGAGTAAGGTAGAAAGGCCCACAGTTGTTGGGAGCCATTCTGAGCCCACTAGTCGAGAAAACTCCTGGTGAGGTTAAAGCAAGTTTAAACGGTCTCTTGCCAATCAGATGATGACCGGTATCCACCCCCACTCAATTATGTCTGCTTGAGCACTGACCCCTAAGGTACCTTGTTGATCAATATCGGGAGTGACTTGTCCCCTTATTCCGGCCCTGGTATGATGATTGCACCTTGTGAAGGAACTTATTGTGGGAACTTCTTCTTTTGATTATGGGAACAGACATCTTGTCTCCAGAAGGTCCTGTTTCCCTCCATACTTTCCCTTGAGCTATGAACAGGCTAATGACCCTTACTCATGAAAGATTGACCTTTACATGTACAATTCTGTTTCTACCGTTGTGTTAGTCCAAGATGTTCATACAGCCCAACATGTAAATCAAATAATCAAAAATGTCTCTCATGCCCTAGCTATTCAAGAAATCATAAAAGCAGACACAAAGGTAAATGCACTCGTAGAAGCTATTCTACGTATTGGGAAATAAGCTAAACTCTCTAAAGGTAT
This sequence comes from Crocuta crocuta, assembly GCF_008692635.1. Classification (NCBI taxonomy): domain Eukaryota; kingdom Metazoa; phylum Chordata; class Mammalia; order Carnivora; family Hyaenidae; genus Crocuta; species Crocuta crocuta. The sequence goes on along the minus strand of NW_027529203.1, from coordinate 1,284,527 downwards.
GGTTGGCTCTCCGGTGCCATAAAGCATATTACTGGAAAATCAAGTCTTGCCCGGAGACAAAGAGCCTAACTTAGAGAAAAGGAACAGATAAGGGCAGAAGATAAGTTAGTACATACACTTTGCTAACTGATGGTGTATAGCAGCCCCTTCCCTAAGGCCTACTTTCCACAAACACCTTCCCTTACCCTGGCAGCTGTGATGAGGATGGATAAGAGTATCTACAAACCTATGACTTAATCTTAGTGTTATTAAAATGTGAACACCTTGTTATTTTCTTAGTTACTCAACTTCACTATAATTGGGGCTGTTCTGCAAGAAGACTTCTGTAAAACCTGTTTCTACACATTTTCCACAAACATCTTACCACAAAGAGCTATCCATTGTAAAAATTCCATTTTATGATGTCATGTTAACATTTGACCTATAAATAAAGACACCAAAACCGACAGGACAGAGATGCCTGCCTGGTGATCAGAAAGGATCTCGGGAGTCTCTCACTCTCTCGCCAACACCTGAAGGTCCATCCTTCAGGGACCCCTGGACCTGTCGGAGCCGGCGCAGCCTCCCACACACAGTGACCCCTACACCCCTGCTGAGTACAAACAGGCCCATTAGGCGACGCACCACAAAATATCCATAATCTCTAGCTTACCAATGGGTTACTTATACCCAGACACAGGTACCAAAAAAGGAAAATTCCATGTTTCCATACCTCTTCACCTTTCCCCTTATCTACTGCCCCTCACCACTTCCTCTTAGCAGATAGTATCTCCCTTGAGGTCCTGCCTGCTCCCTTGAGATGTATTCGGTGAACTTCTATCTCCTTTGTTCTGCCTTGGGTAAGTTCTTTCACCACCCATGCCACCAGTGTCCTATGAATAAGATTACACCACATTTGGTGGCCCCTTCCATCTGATTGGGACACACCACAATATTGACTTGTGAAGTCATTAGGGATTTCAAGTACAATTTCCATTTGATAAATTGGTGCTTGAGGTAACAGATGAAACTCTCATACAAAGAGATTAATATACAATCTCTGTTGGGCTTATATCTGGACAATTTTCACACTTATATAAGAAACACAGAACATAGAAAAGATGCTTGAGACATGTCTCAAGATGGCCATTTTTTCATTCTGTCATGTTTATTGAGTTACAACACTATGTCAGTCACCACACTACACAAGTGCTGAGACGGTGTAGTTGTGAACATACAATGCCTCTGTCCAATTGTAGCTTGCACTCCATGGGGGAAGGGATGGACAATTAAGAAATAAAACAAATATATATTATATGATATAGTGATAAGTGCTATTGAGTAAAATAAAATAGATTAACAAAACATGAAGTGCTATGGCAGACTTCTAACTTACATAGAGTGATCCAGGAAGGTAATTAGCATGGCATTTAATAAGGAGAATGAAATAAGGAAGAGAGGCCTATGAATTTCTGGTGAGAACATACACCAGACAAAGAAACACTACACAAGTCATTATATGGAAGGGAATGGTTGAGGATGGAGCTCAGAGAAATAGTCAGAGTATGTACAGTATTGTGTTTTATGTTCCATTGTAAGGCTGGGGGTCGGGGTGATGGAGATGTCCCTGGGTAACATTGGGTATCAATAGTGTGGCATTTATTTCAGGTTCGCAACGATAACAATAAAAAGTTTGTAGTAAAGATCCAAGTTTCATTTTGGAAAATGTTACTAAGCACGTATAAGCCCTGATTCAAGAACTGCCACTTATTTTGCTGAATATGGAACAGGTAACACTAACACACAGGCCTGCCATGTGGTGGAAGTAGTGGGAATTGTGTCAGTGTAAGCAGTTAGTGGCAAGTATTGCTAAAGGCCAGGATGTTAGTGTATAAAAGTTATGGTAAGTCTCTGCCAGGGTTGGGAAGAATCAAGGATCTCAGTGACTTCTTAAACTGAGCTCTGAAGACAAAGCTTAGGCTGTTTTAGGCTGTTTCTGAGTCTTAGGCTGTCTCTTTATAAGTAGTGTTATAGGGAACAACAGAGGCTTATTCATTTCATCACTATTGCAAATGTCATTCAGCTTCACGTTTTTATTAATTGGGGCCTGGATTGAGAAATCATTTCATTCCTAATGGTAATATTTCACGAATAGCTCACTGTAATATGAAAACTCATACCAGCTATGGGCTAGGGCAAAAGGCAAGAAAGATAGCCATGCTAGAAAGTAAGCTGTAAGATTCCAACCCTAACAACACAGGAAGAATATAGGTTGCAGCTACAATGTCAACAGGCTCCCCATTACCCAGTCTATTTGGAAAGAATCCTCTTCTCAGTTTCTCTGATACTGTCCCTCTCTATCTGTCTCTTTATCTTAAAATTGTGTCTTTCTGGTATCCTTCTATTTACTTGTGATTTTGATAGTAATTCTCTTTGAGTACATTTCCTGCTGATAGACACTGCTGGAATAGGCTGCCTATTCTGCCCATGAATGTGCCAGTTTTTAAGAAAGCTCAATAATTTTAGAAGTGGTCATTAGGTAGTTTTCAAATATGAATTATGAATATTTAGACACTCAATCTGTCTTCTACAACTAATTCCAATTAGTTGAAACCCAGTAACAGCCATGGATCTAAAAACATACCAATAGGAGTTTACAAATACAGAACATGTGGTTAATATTATGATAAAGATCTTTTATAAATGATTCACTCAAAATCAGGCACAGTTTCTGCTCTAACATTTTCATGTCACCAAGTCATTATAACCTCCTCTTTAGGTATATGAAGTTCAAAATTATAACTACTTTATTTTTAGAGAATAATATCACACGTAATTTTTTACCTCAATGAGATATTCTTGAAAACATTTGTGTTCCTCTCCTTCACATTACTTTCTTATCATTTCCTAAAGTCAGTGCAGATGTAGTAAAAATCAGACTTAGCTGCCTTAGACTTTTCATTTATTTTATTCAATTTCTTTATGTAAAAGCAGAGTAAGGACTGACATCTTTCAAGGTGGGGACAGGAGCATGACTGTAAAAGAAGTCGTGTTTCTGTGTTTAGTTGAACCTTGTGGTCCAACTATATTTGACCTACAAAAACTGTAATTTCATACAATTTAACTAAAATAGAACAAGAAGTGATGTCAATATTAATCTCATGCTTTTCAGTCTGGAATCCTATTTAAAATAAGACTTTAATTAACTACGAATCTGGGATTTTAGGCATATTTTATAGTCAAAGAATCTTTCAAAGGAACCTTACCTCCCAGACCAATACATATACAACAGTAAGTGACACCTATCATTCCCACAGAAGGATCACCCTACAGCCTTGACCACCAAGATTTCCTCCTTCTCTCTATGCAGTAATAGTTGAGATATTTCAGAGAAGACGTGTGAAATAATTGCTCTAGCAAATTATCCCCATTTTACAAATAATAAGTCTGAGGTCCTGAGGAATAAACTGAGTAGATCATATTCATAAGATATATCACTGGCAGATTAATGAGTGAAATATAAGCCTTATGATTTGTGCACTAAATAGATGGATATGGCATACATAAAATTTAAATTTCTGAAAAGAATTTATCTCATAGGAATCCAGAATTTTTTGTTTGTTTACATACAGATGCATCAGCATTCCAGGACACAAAAATAGTCCTGAAAGACATTGCATCCAGTTATGATTTGCATGGTTGTGTTCTCATGTTGCCTTTTGTCAGAGTGTTTGAGTTCATGTGCTTATTTTTATTATTTTTTTAAAACCTGGCAGTGATTGAACAATTGATGGCTTTAGAAGATGTATTATGATTATACGGAATGTCATTTCATGGAGAAGTGTAGTTAATCATTGCAGGAGTGAGTCACCGAAGCATTTTGGAAAGAATTGGCTTGTACTTCTAGGAATCACTGCTGAAGACACTAGTATCTTGAGAACAGTTAGTTTAGAATAAGGTATCAACACACTTTCCAATGAACTCCCTTAGGAATAAGCAATTTAAAAAAGGGCGTGGGTATCATCCAAACTCAATCTGTGCATTGCATCAATTAACTTGGAAGAGAGAACTATAACATAGCTCTAAAGAAGTTAGACTTGGCTTATAATCAAATAAGCTAGCCTATGAACACTTAGAGAGCCATAACTGGCAATATTAATATTCTTTTCCAATTACATGAAAATAGCAAAAAATTTTAGAGCCTTTTTAAAGCTAGCAAACCTGTAACTCAGAAGACATCCTCATTATTTTCTCTTCATCATTTAAAATTTCTCTTGCTTATCAGATAGTTTGTAGCATCTACACTCTGGGTAAAGAAACAGAATATATGTCCAATCCACATTCTCAAGTCCATTTTTTATTGCAATAAATCTGATTCCTATCTAGCTTCTAAACTGAGTTAAAATTTTTGTGAAAGTGTTGGAGTGAACGTCAGTGGCCACACTGCAGAATTCTCAGAACAACAAGTGATCTACCCTGTATTCTGATGTTTAACATCTATTTCTCCCTCTATAATGTCAACTCCATGAGGAAAGACTATGTGAAATTCCCTAACCATATTTTCTCTGAACAAGTACATTCTAAAATACTTGGTTAATGAATGACTATTTACTGAGAAATGTGCCACAAATACCTTAAATACCCAGGCTCGTTGCTGCCTTTTCTCTGTACCAGCATTTTTCTTCTTTTACTCAAGCATATAACATAAAATAATACAAACACAAAAAGAGTCTTTGTGATCATACAGGCAAACATATTTTATTAAGAGACTTCAAAATGAAGCACCTTTGAAATTCTTAGCGATGCATTACTGCTGGAGACTGGATCCAGCAGGTCCAGGGATCCCTGAAGGATGGACGGTGTTGGCGAGAGACAGTGAGAGAGCCCCAGAGATTCTTTCTGATCACCAGGAAGGCATCTCTGCTCTAACTGGGGCTCAACTTTATTTTATCATTAAGTGTTTGGGGGATGGCACAGAAGTGGCATCTGCCTTAGACAATGGTTTCTGATAACAAACTTCTTTGATACGTAAGAAATTTCCCAGAACATAGATATGTAGAAGACTCATGCATAACGTTTACAATAATGACTGATGTAAGGGATTTAGATGCTTATCCTAAGGGGAAGGGAGGCATCTTTAACATACCAAAGTTTTTAGCATAAAAAGGGTGAAGTTACTTCTCTGTGGGCAGGGGTCAACACCTTGTTTATTTAAGGTAGAAGTATCAAGAAAAACAGGTCTTTCAGGGAACACCTCTGCTCTCATAATCACAAAAGAAGTTCCTCAATAGGTTCCTTCACAGGGAGCAATCAGCATATACAAGGCCAGAAAATGCTCTAAGCAGAAACAAATGGGTGAGGGTGGATATTTGCTCTAAATTAGGCTCTTAGTCCTGGGCCAGACTCAATTGTCTTTGATATGCAAGGTCCATAGGAAGAGGCTTTTTACAATCATCCATAGAGCTTTCATTTGAAATCTCTTTTGTAAAGGCAGGAATATGCTTTTCCTTATGCAGTATCTGTGTTTGGAATATTGGTCTGATCTGGAATATTGTGAGGCCTGGTCAATACCAGCAGCCTCATTTCCAACACGAGCCAGTAGTAGCAGAAGGAGATACAAGTTTTCATTTCTCATGACAGGTGCTGTGTAAACGCTACCATATCCTTGCTGTGACTGCCACCCAGAGAGGCCGGTGCGGCTCCCGGGACATTACACTGTGCCCTGAAGACAGAGATGCCCATTTTAGCTGGAGCTTTGCCACCAGTCCCTGCCACACTCCTGTCCTAGTCATCCCCACAACCTTTGTAATGAAGTCCTTGCACCCAACAGGCTATCACCCTGTTTTTCAGGACACTTAAACCGCTTAATAGGGTTCAACCACTGCTATTTCTGATTAGTTCAGGAGAAACACTAAGGCTACTTACTCCCCTGCTTTCTTCACTATTCTGCCTTCTGCTCCAGCCATCCTCCAGATTTTCATATGAATCGTGGGTACTAGCTGTTCCCCATAAACTAGGACGATATTTCTAAAATTCTATGTGGAGGTGGGATGCCTGGGTGTCTCAGTCGGTTAAGCATCCGACTTGGGCTCAGGTCATGATCTCACGGTTCGTGGGTTCGAGCCCCGCGATGGGCTCTGTGCTGACAGCTAGCTCAGAGCCTGGAGCCTGCTTCAGATTTGTGTCTCCCTCTCTCTGACCCTCCCCTGCTCGTGCTGTCTCTCTCTCTCTCAGAAATAAATAAAACATTAAAAAATTTTAAAAAATTCTATGTGGAGGAATAAATCAGATATTTTCTTTGTTTTGTTTTCAATTATGATAGACCATACTTAGGTAAAATGTAATAAATATAAATTAGAAAAATGAAAAATATTAAGACAAAATACATGTATTAATAAAATTCGAGTTCAGTATCATTATTAGATATGACACACATTCTCAAATCACCAATGTTTATGATCATTTTCTCCATTTATACTATCGCCATTCTAGGGTCAGATTGCTCTAGAAGACAAATGTCAAGTCCTCCCATGAACCCTCTGAAGGTACAGCACTCCAGTATTATATGCTAAAATAGGATTCTAGAACTCCAGAGAGTAGAAATAACCTCGGAGGTGAGAAAACAGTGTTCCTCCTTTGTCCTCATTCTCAATGGATGCTTCTCGCCCATTCTCTTCACTCATCACAGCATATCCTACTAACTTGTAAGTTACATACCTTGTCCTAGCAACCTTTTGTAAAGTGGTACTACTCACCAATTTTCTCAAATTTTAGCTTCAACAATAATCACAAAATTACAACCATGAATTCATTATTCTATTAAGAGTAGCAAAATTTAAAACACTTTAAAAGTCTTCTTGTCTTTCCCATCACAATACCTTTGATTACTCTACACATTTAAGTTAAAAAAAAATTAAAGAATGAAATCACAAAAAAAATGACAAGTATGTATTCTAAAGCCTTTACTTTAAGTTTGAAATGGATATGTGCATTCATTCACCACTCTTTTAACATATGATCATGGTCTAATCTTGGGTTACAGGGTCTACTGAGTGCCATTTTTTATCTTGTTTTTCCATAAATCACAAACCTATTGGATTAGACATTTTCAAATTTTACTTTTTCTTTAAAACAGAGTAATCATCCAAAACATGTGAAAATAATGTATATCCTGTAAGGCCACAAGTCTAAACGTCTAAACCAAACTGACTCCATGACAGGCTTTAAGTTTCCCCTCTGAACTAGAAGGCCTGAGTTTCAGCTTTCCTGAAACTATCAGGCAGTTACACATTGCCCAAGGCAGGAGAAACCACCCTTGCAACACCCAATCAAGAAAGGCCAGCGACCACCCTCCACATTACTAAGGGAGAGGCCTGGAGATAGAAACTATAGATAGGACCCTGTTACCTAATGTTAAAGTTAACCTGTTAGTCACCGAACAAGACCCTAGGCTCGCTCTGTGATTGGTTGAATTTAAAGGTACTCTAAATGTTGTAATTGGATCCCGCCAAAAGTAACGGATACTCTAGACAATGTGTATGGTCAAACCCGCTGTCAATGATGTTGAATTATTATGATTGGATCACTGTTCCCATGTCACAACTTCTGTAACTCCATCGTCTCAAACCCCATAAAAACCCTACTCTGCCCTTGTTCGAGGCTCTCAGCACGGACCCATATGCTGGTGAAGTCTGTGAGCCTGAGCTTAAGCCCGTAATAAAGCCCTTTGCCTTTGCATGTGTGACTCGGTCTCCCTGGGGGTGTCTGGTCGGTGAGGATACTGTGATCTGGGTATAACAATCCAAATATTCCAAAGTTTTGTAAACTTTCTCATCTCTTTAATTTTTATAATGTCTTGACTAGTCCCAATGTTGCAGCATTTTTAAGTAGCTCAATAATTTTGAGTATTTCCAAGGCATTAAATCAAATTTTCAGTGAAAGATTTTTTCATTCATCTTTCATTAGCCACTTAATATATTTATTTATAATATGAAAATTACTATAATAATCACAAGATTGAGAAACTAGATTTATTCTCAGATTAATATTCCACCCAAGGGGCAGCGCTATCCTTATATCTACAGAAACGTCCACTTCAGGGTTCTATAGGTATTGCCTTTTTAATATTGAGTACTCAGAGAATAGAACAGTTGTTAATCTTCCTAATAATTTAATTAGAGATCAGTAATGAGCCTATCCAATCATAATACATTATTGCCACTAGTTACACACTTTTAAAAAAGGCAAAGGTGGTTCACTAGTAAAATATATATGTATATATCTATATATACATACATGTATGTACACATATATATAAATTGCTTGCTAAATATTAACAAATATATTTAAATAGTCCATGATATGTCTGTATCTATATATACATAAATATCCAAGTTTGATAAAACTTATATCATTGGGAAATTTTTAACCTTATTATACTCTGTAAGATTTAATTGTATAATGCATGTAAAGTATACCTAACATAATGCACGGTTTGTTACAAGTAATTAGTAAAGACTAAAATAAAGATTGTTTACCCATGTCATACTTTAGAACAGATTCTCTGGAAATAGACAATGAGAAGGATATCTGTGTGCAGGAAAGTTGTTGTGTGCTTTGAGGAACAACACCTGACATGAGTGAAAGTTGGAGAATGAAACAGAAGAACTGAACTGGGAAGAATTTGCAACAGAGACCTCAGAGGATCCCCTGAGAAGCATTAGCGCTGGAATGGCCATTATGTGTTGCCCCACTGAGGCACAGAAGCCAAGCCTGTGTAACTCCACGTTGACCCACCATTGATTACAGGTTACTGCAGGGAGGAGGTGTGATCCTGTGTGAGGAAGCCCCCTTCAGCAAAGGAAAATTCCCTATCACTTGGCTATGACCTCATAGTAGGCAACATTCTTGGTAGTGGACGGACTCTTTTCCTTGCCTTCTGGATTCTAGGCTCAATGAGACTAAATTGATCTGGGGAAGCTATAGTTTAGTTTACTAGGAGTCTTACTCTTTCCTTTGGCAATGAAGAGCCTAAGTAACGTCATTTTGAGATTATTAAGAGCAACCTCGGGCTGCACATAGCCCCAGTTCCAGGAAAAGCCTCAGATTGTTCAAGGCTGAAGCCACCCTCCGACCGCCCTCAGACCAGCTAATCAAAAAAACATTCCTGTGGTCTAAGTCAGGGCTGATAACTGCAGATAGTTACTTTATACAAACTAGCCAATTACTCACCACTTGCCTAAACCCCACGTAGGCCCTTTGAGCTCACCTCATAATTAATCATTTTCAAAGGATTCTCAAAAGTCATGATTGGGTCCCTGCCAAAAATAACAAACACCTCACAGATACTAAATAGTCAAAGCTGTTACCATAGAGATGTACAATTATGATTAGTACTTATGTGATGATGCTATACGTACAACGTGTGCACTGTAACACCCCCGTCCCTTACCCCATAAAAACCCTGCTCGCTATTGTTTGGGGCTTCACCCTACTGCCACTACACTGGTAGATGGGTGAGCCCCTGCTCGAGCTTGTAATAAATACCCTTTTGTATTTGCATCGGTGTTGGCTTCTTGGTGGTCCCTGGGGACTCGTGAATCGGGCACAACAGCAGAAGTGTACTCTCTTCTGGAGACTCTAAATGCAAAGAGCCTAAGATTGTAAATTGAGAAAGCAGAAAGTATGTCACAAGGTATAACAAATCAGTCATTCCTATCTTTCTCTCTTTTGTACCATCTGGTGAAGTATGGCTATTGGAGACCCAAAACAATAAAACAATCATTAATTAATGGTATATAACATATCCTGTGGAATGGCACCCCATACTAACGGGGATCTTTTCAAAGCTGTCTTCTTAGCTATGCCTTTAAACACTATCTCAGTTTTCTATCAGATTAATAACTTCTGGATATTAGTACCTTATATAATAGAACCAGTGGATGCCATTTTATGAGCTCATTGCTATATCTCCTTCACTAGAAATTGTTCCTTATTCTGAAATATTATATGGCATTATGTATTATGAAACCAAATACTGAGTTTTCTATAATAGTAATGTTGGATGAATCCCTATAAGAACAAAAAACAAACCCATACTCAAGACGTATGCAATTTCCAATTAAGATGAATTAGTACTTGTTCCAAGTTTTTCTGAAATGAACTTTTACCAAGTAGATAGTTGTCTTCTTTAAGAATGTGCCTACTTACGGGCTCAGTGTTGATCTCTATTACTGGATAATTGAACATTCAGCAGCTAAAGTATGTAAACTACCCATGGTGAATGGATCATTGGTAGTTTACTCTTGCCCAGACTCCATCCCTGCCACCATGACTCCTTTATACACGTGCCCATTATTTTAGACTTAGGATGGCTGATAAAAGAGGTTAATCTCAAAAAAAAAAAGTTTTAATACCTACTTGATTATTTAGCACCTCATCTAGGGTACATGATCTTTGATGTACATTTATATGCAATGTAGTATCTTCACACTTCATGCACACTCCCATAGGTTGATCTACAAGACTTTTCCTTAAATACCTCTTTCTCCTTAAACACCTCTGACCAACCAGCCAGACCATTTGCTACTACAAATGAATCTGTATATTCTTAGCTAAGCCACTTTGCTTTGTACACATAGTGGATGATCATATGCAATGCTTAGCCCAGGAGGAGGAGGATTTCCTTATACTGCAAAGCCATCCTCCAGCACAATTATAGAATAGTAAGTTAATTTTTATCTTTTACATGCATACTTATCTAGTTTATCTGAGAATTAAGCTCAACCTTTATTTCCTTTGTCATCTGGTCAAAAAGAACCTTCCTATGTGGTTGTAGTTAAAACTAAAAGAGAGGCTATTCCACCGAAGTGATGATAAAGTGGTGGTTAGAATCCTACTCCTGCAGTGAACATGTGCCCTCTTGTTTTTCTGGTACCTGATCCCAGATATTCTTTCAACCTCTAAGCAAGTTCTGGGGCCTATTGAACCTTCTAAACTGGTAAGACTGTCTGCTCAATCTTGGTTCAGGATGAACAGGACTGCTTATATGGTGATATGATACCTTATGGTCAAATGCTCCACTGTACTAGGATCTGTAGCTGGCCAGGAACTCTTCCATAAAAACTTGTAGTTCTGTAATGTAGACACTTAGGACTTTTGCTGTGATTCTCTCCTTGGAACTTGCCAAAGATACCACCTTGCATATTTACTATTTACCACAGTTACCTTTAATACAGCAATTCTCAAACTCTTTCATCCAGAACCTAGTCACATTATGAAATTATAGACATATATAGAAATAGATATATTTACTATGTGTCGGAGGCTGGCTCCAGAAGCTCCAGGGGTCCCTGAAGGATGGACAGTGTTGGCGAGAGAGAGAGCGAGAGAGCCCCGAGATCCTTTCTGATCACCAGTCAGGCATCTCCGTCCTGTCGGTTTTGGTGTCTTTATTTATAGGTCAAATGTTAACATGGCATCAGGAAATGGAATTTTTACAATGGATAGCTCTTTGTGATAAGGTGTTTTTTGGAAAATGTACAGAAACAGGTTTTACAAAGTCTTCTTGCAGAATTGCCCCAATTATAGTGAGGTTGAGTAACTAAGAAAATAACAAGGTGTTCACATTTTAATAATGCTAAGATTAAGTCATGGGTTTGTAGATACTCTTATCCATCCTCATCACAGCTGCCAGGGTAAGGGAAGGTGTTTGTGGAAAGTAGGCCTTAGGGAAGGGGCTGCTATACACCATCAGTTAGCAAAGTGTATGTACTAACTTATCTTCTGCCCTTATCTGTTCCTTTTCTCTAAGTTAGGCTCTTTGTCTCCGGGCAAGACTTGATTTTCCAGTAATATGCTTTATGGCACCGGAGAGCCAACCATACCTTTAGAGAGTTTAGCTTATTTCCCAATACGTAGAATAGCTNATTGAGTGGGGGTGGATATCGGTCTTCATCTGATTGGCAAGAGACCGTTTAAACTTGCTTTAACCTCACCAGGAGTTTTCTCGACTAGTGGGCTCAGAATGGCTCCCAACAACTATGCTAGAAACTAAAATTGAGAATTAATTTTTAATTAAAAATTATAATAAATATGTTAACATAAATGACATGTTTATAAAATATAGCTATGATTTCCAAAAGTATTTAGTGATATCATTGGCACTGTTTTATGGCTTTGCAAGTATTTTAAGTGTCTGAATTAATAAATGATAGTTGGATTCTTATATCAGCTCCTGATTCAATCTGTTGCTATGTTTTGTTTTAGTTGGTTAATGTAAAAAAAAAAAATTCAGTCTCACAAAAAAGTTGTTGGAAAGAGGAAGGATATTCTCATATAATTTTGGAAATTTTCCTTTAATACTACACCAAAATTTAACAAGTGGTAGTTTAGTAAAGTTTAGCTGCAATATGGAATATGATGCTTTATTAATGAGAGATACAATAAAATCCTAAGATCCTTCTTGCAACTTTAAAACAGATTCTTCATTCATGCATGCTTCTGTCAGGCTATTTATTGATCTCTCAGGAAATAAGATTCAGTCATTCTTTCAAAGAGATCTTCCAAATATTGAGATATCTTTTATTAATATCAAAAACTCTCATTCACTAAGACCACCACCTATCTTATCAGGAAGTTTTTGAAGTGCTAGAAAACTCTCAGGCTTATCATTTCAGATACAATTTTTCCAAAATGCTGATGTGAGTTTGACAGTTTGAATGTTTACCATTGGTAATAAATAACTTCAAGGTGTTTTCTCAACTATGAAAGTACCCCATGATAAAAGCAGATCATTCAAATGACTGAAAAGTAATTGTAATACTCTATACATAAAACTAGCTATAAGGAATTATTGCATTATAAACAACTTCCAAATGTCTAATATTCTTGTTATATATATAATTTTAAGAAGTCATCAAGAACTGTTAGCAGTTGACATAAAGTATATTTACATGTATGAAAATAAAAATGCTCAATAAACATGTATAATAGTTATACCCATTAATGAATTAAAAGATGTAAATTCAAAAATACTATGCATTATTTTTAACTGTCCAAATCGAGATGTATTTTTTAACGAAAACAAACATGTTGGTTAGAACATTGTAAGACTTTGTCTTACAGCTTTTTATGAGATTAAAAATGGTAAAATTCTTCCAAAGGTAAATTCAAAATTTGTGTCAAACTTTTAAACTATTTAATTTGACCCACTAAGTATTTGACATAAAACCATACACTGAAAACATGACACTGTTATAAAAGTCGAACGTTAACAAGTTAGAATAATATACAGACTTTAGGAATTTTATTTTTCAGTAGGCAAATTTTTATTACATCTGTAATATTTGTAAATAATACAAATATACATTTGTATAAATGTATGGAAAATAAAGCACAGAATCAACATCACCTCCTCTGAAAGACCATCAGATATATATGTACTATTTTATATTATTATACACACACATATATATAATAGTTACACATAACCAGCTTTGTCATCTATTTAGCCTTCTTTTCAACAAAAAGTACACGTTTCTTTGTTTTTTAAAAATATTTTTGTCTTTTGATAAATTTTACTTTTTATTTATTTTTATTTTTTAAGTTTATTTATTATTTATTTTGAGAGAAAAGAGAGAGTGAGCAGGGGAGGGACAGAGAGAGAGGAAGAGAGAAGATTCCCAAGCAAAGCAGGCTCTCTGCTGTCGGCACAGAGCCCAACTAAAGCTCAACCTCACAAACCAAGAAATTATGACCTGAGCCGAAACCAAGCTGAACACTTAACCAACTGAGCCACCAAGGTGCCCCCCAATAAATTTTAAGTTCCATCAGAAAAGATACTTTGTATTGTTCATCTCAGTATTAGCAGATATGCAGAACCTGGTACAAGACAGTTTTTCATTAAATAATTGTCATATTAATGAAAAAATAAAAATTAACACAATATAAATTTGGGGGTGATAAACTTTTACTGTATAGTTTACTGAGGTGCTTTTTCTTTCAGCAAATTATTCTTAGGACAATCTTTCATATTGTAATCATTAAATTATATGTTTGAAAAAGGATAATCTTTTGAAAAGACATCCAGTATCTAAGATTTTTTTTTTTTTTTCCAAACTGGAAATTCTTTCCTTATTCAATATAAGTGATGTCTAATTCCTAATGCTATTCCGTAATCACAGCATGAACTTTTTCTCTCTGTGTTTACTCAATTTCTACCATGTTTTGGTTGCTTTTATTTTTTGTTTTCCTTTACAGGAGACAACTGTGCCACGGGGATAAGGTTTTCTATAGCTCTGGAATTGCCCTCCTGAGTATGCGTTCCGGAATGTCAATTTATTATTGATTTCTAAGACTGTGCTAGTGAATTGTGATGACCTAAAGCACTGTTCCTTTTTACACTCCTGTACTCTGGGATGTTTCTACTTTGCTTAGCTGCAATTCCAGATGGCACAGAAGCCTACTATTAAATCTCTAACACACTGTTACATAACGAATGGAATTTTACACAAATTAACAAAGAATTCTTGCTTTAATTGTGTAGTCAAAAAGAAAAAAATCAGCTTCAGTTATTCTTTGCCATTATAGTTTCTTATTATTTTATAATTCTCATCAAGGTAAGATTCTACCTTGGATATCCAGAGCATAAAAAATAATATTTAAAGTTTATACCATTGTGCCATCTGTCATTTTGACATTCAGATATATGTTATCTTCTTTAGCATACTGTTTTCCCTCTCTCTCTAGAAACGAATTCTCTTGTGTGTTAAACTGAGTGTGTGGGGATGGGGGAGATCAGAATACTGTCTTGGTCTGCTTCTTTCCTTGTAGAATTTCAATGGTTACAAGTATTTAGCCTGGCTATTAAAAAAAAAATGCCCTTGAGCTATGGGTTGGGACAAAGAACCAAGCTGTAATTGTTAACAGTTCTAGGCAATTGCTTTAGGGCAAGTTTTATCAGCTCCCATTACATTAACATTTTCATCCAGATGGTTCTTTTCTGTGGGGACTATAGGATGCATTGCATGATACTAAGAAGAATCCCTGACTCCCATCCACTAGACACAGTAGCACCCCCGAAACCTTCTGAATCACAACCCAAAGTGACTCTAGATACAGTCAGATTTCTCATGGGTGGTAAAACTCTTATCCCATTCCAGTTGAGAAACATAGCTTTAGGTATTAAAATAAAGCATACAACAACAAGAGCAACAACAACATTTCATAATCACTACAGTCTTCAAATTAAGGGCAAAATCAGTTGAAGGAGGTGTTAAGATTATTTCTTGGCCAACAATATTCCTTAAATGTAGGGCAAATTTAGAGGCTCTAGGGTCCTGGTTTTTTCGCTGTCATGTAGGTACAACTTTACCTGGATGTCGTTTTCATTTCTTTTTATTTCTTTGTTAATGTTTATTTATTGAGACACACACACACACACACACACACACACAGAGAGAGAGAGAGAGAGAGAGAGAGAGAGAATCCTAAGCAGGACTCACACTGTCAGTGCAGAACCGGACCCCAGCCTTAATCTCACAGACTGAGAGATCATGACCTGAGCCCATGCCTGAGTGTTGTTTTAGAATGAAGATTCCCAGACTCCCACTTCCAAGAAATTCTAAATCAACAGCTTTTCAGTGGAGTCTATCAAACAGGGTACTTGTTACTTAACCATGGGATCTACAGAATCACAGGCAAAATGAATTAATGCATGGAATGTTTGAAGAAATTGGATGAGAGCTGATAAAAATCAAGACAAAAATTTATGTGGTGAAAAAAAGCAAGGCCAGAATGGAAGTTTCTGAGAAGAAATATCCTACTTTACAGAGTAGGAAGGTCTTTGTTTATTTTTTCCTGTACATAAATAAATCTCAACAAATAGGTTTTGCCTATTTTCCTTTGAATTAAATGCTTATCTAGGTCCTTGAGGTGATTTAGAAATAGAAGTCACCCACAAACAATGAACAATATCTTTGTAGGGAAAATTGTGGTTATTACCTTGAGTGGTAAAATGTTCTCTTGACCACATTTAAAGTAACAGATGGTGAGTTGTCTTTTATACAAAATGTAAGTTACAGGCCTATCTAGTCACTGAAATAGATTCTGATGTTGAAAAGATGTAACTGATTGCAACACTTGCCACGTTAGTTATTTTTCCATGGGACATGAAAAGAAACCTATGGAGGCTTTATATTGATTTTGCCTGGCCATTCTCAGGAAAGAACTTACGGACTAGATCTGGAAGTATTCAGTGTTCCTTCTCAAATCTCTGCTGACACAATCTCATCAGTTCTTTGCAAACAGTGATTACCAGACACAATCATTTCTGTCAGCTGAATAAGGAGTTCTTTTAAAAGAAACATTACCCAAGCTGTTTCTTTCATGCTTCTTTCCCCAGCAAATAGTTACACTGAAATTTCAACAAAGACAACTAAGGCTATACTGAAGTGATTCTTTTAAAAAAGATATTGGACAAAAACTGTAACAGATTATCTTATTCTTCAACTTGTTTTTCAAATTCAAAAGGTTCCTTAAAAGGCAAACATCATGAAGTTAAGGCCGCTTTTAATCTGTTGTGTTCACTGCTGTGTCCCAAGCAGCGCAGAGAATACCTAAGGCCTAGGAGGTGCTGAATAAATACTTGATTATTGAACAAATAAACAGAAACCCATTGTGTTGAATTTGAAAGGAGAAAAGTACTCAAAGTTTCTCTCAAACTTCTGAGTGGACATGAATACAGATAAAAAACATGGTGCTTTTATACAAGGCCAACCCTTTATTTTATGCTTCTCTCCTCATCTACTGGAACCCTTAGGTTCCCCCCTCCCTTGGTGCATCACCATCACTTTCCTTCTCTTGTGGACATCCAGCTAATACACATGCAGGCTGCACTGCAAGCAAGCTTCTAGGGAAAGAAAAGGGAAGGGAGATTCACAAAATCAGGAAAACAAACAACTCTGTCTGGGGCTTACTTCATTCTCCAACAATACTATTATTTCTTTTTCTCTTTATAAAAAGTGTTATCTGCTCTTTCAGTTTTCATTCCTCCTACCTATTTTCTCATTACCCTCTCTAATCATGCGTTTGCTCTTATGAATTTGCTGGAAGTGCTGCTGTTAAGATCAACAAACACCCATATGTTGCTAAATCCAATATTCAATTCCCATTCCTCATCCTCCTTGTTCTAACAGAACCATTTGATAAACTTAATTACTCTCTCCTTAAAACACTTCACTTGGCCCCTAGTATGGAGAATTATTGCACCTCACCACTGACAATTTCTTCTCGGGATCTTTTCTTGGCTCTCTTTGTCTCCTCAACCCTTTACATTTAGAATACATTTAGAACGTCACTCTTTGGACGTTTCTTCATTTGTATTCACTATTTTAAAACCTGGTTTTCAATATCACCCTTACACTGATCCCATCCACATTTCCATTTGTAACAGGCTCTATGAATTCCGGGCTGCCTCACTACAATGCCCACAAAGACCCTGCCTAATCGTAACTAAACTTTCAGACTTACAAAACTGTCTTAGTGTTCAGGTTCAGTCCTCCTTCACAGAAGGATATAGGACAGCTACCACAGCTTGCCATGGGAGTGGCTTTTCTGGGAACTCTTCAAATCCAAGTAGCATTTCTTGCAGCAGATCACACAGCTCAGGTGCAAAGAAACAGAATCCTTTCTAGGAGCTGCATGATACACTTATTTTTTTAAAACCTCGTGTACCGTGGGAACTATATTTTGGTAACAATTGAATAGGCATGGCTTCCAGGGTCTCTATAAGGGGCAGACTCAATCACCACACTCACTACGTTAGGGAAGGGCAAAGCTATGCCTTCCTTTAAAGTAGTTGTTCTCTCAGTCTAGGTGCGGTTTACTAATCGTGATTGGTTATGGGATAAGCAACATCACTTTGTGCTAAAGCTTATTTGCTAAAGCCCACCACTGACACACCAATAGCTTAAAAAAAAAAAAAAAAGGTTTATTGTTGCAACAAAGAGCACACCTGAGGATTAGCATGGTGTCTCAAAAAGGGGAAACTGAACAGAGGTACTTAAAGGATTTTGAGCTCTGGAACTCGTCATAGAATGGTGTTGGTAGGGATTTGTCAAGCTTTGCAAACTAGGATGATTCTGGAATAGTCAGTGGTCTTGCCGATAGAATATATGGTTCATTCCGGGCTCCTGAGTGGCTCAGTCAGTTAGGCAACCAGACTCTTGATTTTGGCTTACATCGCGTTCTCATAGTTTGTGAGATCAAGCCCTGCGTGGGGCTTTGCACTGATGGGTGTGGAGCTTGCTTTGGATTCTCTCCCTCTCTCTCTGCCCCTCCCCTGCTTATGCTCTCTCTCTCTAAATAAATAAACTTACAAAATTAGATCTATATGGTTCACAGAGAGTGATTGTTCATTCAGTTTGTTAGTGGTTTTATCTTGGAACATGAGTTTCTGAATGAACTAGTGTCAAAAAAGTTTGAGAATAGAATTTGTGATGATCTTCACGGTTTTGGTTTGGTATATTTACCTGTTTTGTGTGCCTTACTGCAGTGTGCTTTGAAATATCTTAGTTTTGGTTTCAATTTTCAGTTCCACCTACTGTCAGTAGAATAACATTTTGTAGTAAAAAAAAAAAGTAGTAAAACCCTTGGCATATTAGTGTATTATGTATCAGGTGGCAGGGAAAACAAAAGTAGACAGTGAAACAAAACTTAAATTCTCATACCCAGTAGGAAAATGTCTGTTAATCTTTTCCCACAATGTCAAACTGCCTACTTTACATCCCTCCATGGAGTTTGACCACATATAATAGCTTAAACATAACATGTCCAAAGTAACGATTCTATCCTTCACCGAAGAACAAACGTATTACCAGCCAAACCAAACCAAATATAAACAATTCACACCCTACTTCTACAGTCTTCCACACTGCATTGATGGAAAGTCTATGCTTTGAGTTTTACAAGTTAAAAACTTGAAGCCCATTTCTCTCACAACTCATATTCAGTTGACTATCACATTCTATTAGCTTTACTTTGTAACCAGAACTAGAATTCAATGACTTCTCATAATTTCAATCTTGCATGAATAAGATTCCACCTGATCTCTTGACCTGATCCATCCTCATTAATCTGTTGTGAATGACAGCAACAGTGATTCTTTCAAAGTATAGCTGGAATGCAGATCTTCTCAGAAGTCCCTAGTTGTTTCCCACGTCACTCACAGTAAAAGCCAAAGTCCTTAAAATGACATTCAAGGCCCTAGAGACAGTTACCTCCTAACTTCTTCACCCTGACCTGTTACTTCTCTGCCCTCTGCATCCCCCTTCAGCCACAATGACTTCCTGGTGTGTCTGGAATATGCCAGGCACTTTTCTCCCTCATTCTCTTGCTCTACTTAGTACCTGGGGAATTCTTCCAGCTTTACATATGGCCTGTTACTTCACCTCCTTCAAGTCATTGATCACTGTTTTTCTCATGCTACTTCCCACAGTCTCCCCATCTCTTCTCACAGCTGCTTTCTCCTACTTAGCACTTACATAATTTATTATTCATGCTGTTTTTTCTGTTTTTCTGCACTAAACTGTATCTCTATGAAGGCAGAAATTTTACTTTGGGTGTATTCATCCTATGCACACGGGACTTACCACACTGTCTGGAACCCATTAAACAATATATATCTGCTGAATGAATTTGTTGAAACTAAAAGTGTGTGGGCAGATGTTTATGGTATAAGGAAAATATAATAGCTGAAGCAGATTCATAGCTTTAAATGTCAGGTAAGTGAAGAGCTATTTATTATTATTATTATTATTATTTCAGATACATAAAATAATATTTATCAGTGTCTTTATATATATGAGCATTCACATAGCATTAGTTATTATGTGTCACATAACATTAGAACCACAGTTGCCTATCCCTGTCATGTGTGACTCTCAGAGGAAAAGACAGCCTCTTGATACAAAGGAAGACTATTTCTGATTAGCTCCCATTTGAAGTTTCAACTTTTATGGGTTTCCAACAGATAGTAGACCCATGTTATGATAACGTGGGTAGGGATTATTGTGTAACTGTAGGTGCATGTGTGAGCACAAATATGTGACAAAATTGTTGATGTAAGCATTGAAAGGGCAAAGGAAAAAGTGAAGACAGGGATCTAAATAGGCAAGCAAGTTCTATTTCTGGTAATATGGAGACTCATAATAGGGTGGTCTACAGCTATCTAACATGGAAGAGCAACTAAGTACTCTGATATGACGTTTGATACCTTTATAACACATTTAATGATTTGTCTCTTCATCTGCACTTGGAACGTTTCTGAGCATATTGGATACGCGTTGTTGAGGGCTGAATTTGATCGAGAAGGGTCAGCAATGAAGCCTACATATACGTATGGTCTATGAAAGCAATTTTTTCTGAGCAAGCAGAGTGCTCTGCCTTCCAATCCAAAACTAGGTTTCCTTCTTACAACAGATTAATAGTGGTATATCTATGGGCTTCCATAGAAACCATGACATATTATAAGTATGGGCTCCATTATTCTCTGGATATAGATCTTAATGAGCTATTGCTGCCAGAGAACATGATGCATCTGACAATCCAGTGAAGACCTGGTTACACTGTGTATACTATATCATGGGCATTTTTCTTGTGATACATAAACCTGGCCTTAGGCCATGTCTGTACAATAGAATTGTACCTCACTGAACAATTCACTTGGTATGATTTGTTGTGACCTGTCTACACAATTCTTGAGTAGTGGATATCTTAATGAGCCACAGCAAATTGGATGGGCCAATTCATAGCTGCTGTCACATACTGTAGCCACGACCTCAATTAAAGTTATAGATTGCTTCTAAGCATTGTTCATTGGTACTGACTCAAACTATAGCATACAATGCTCTCATTAATCCCTTGATCAAATTGAGAACATACATATCAGACATTTCTGCACTGAAGGTATTACTATACCTACTGGGATATTGCATAATTTGATTGACAGTAATTGCTGCCATATGCTTCCAATTATCTAATTAGTAATTGCTGCCACATATGCTACCAATTATATAAAACTAGCACTGCTTTAGAGCCTCCATTCAAACTGTCACTGAATCTTAGAATGCTGTACTGTGTTTGCTTTGAAAAATGCTTCTTGAATTTCCATGTATATGTGGCCTAGGATAACTTTTATATTTGGTAATAAAAATATTTCTTAAGTATCGTGTTTTTAGTTAACATAAAAAATTGAAAACAAAACCTGAAAAGCAAAAGGTGAAATAAAACATTAAAAATAAGCTCTCAACCAGTCTCAACATCAAATTAACAATCTGTAAAACTGAGGTTTCTGCCTAAGTTCTTTTAATTATGGAAGAGGATTAAGGAATTAGTAGAATGTCAACTTTTGTTTTTAATTCATTCGTTTATTGAACAAATACTAATTAAGGATCATTGTATGTAAAGTATTAGATATAAAGACCATGACAGAAAGATAAAAGGCAACTTTGACTGCAATATAAAGGACACCAATGTATACAACTATAATGTTACAAATCGTGATATAGTAATTTAAAGAGAAAGAAGCCCTAGGCTCTATGCTCATTAGAGTGGAGATCAGCTTTAGGTCTAGGAAGAAAAATAAAATTGAACTGATGGTGCAAAATTGCAATTAATGCTTGAAGAATACATGGGGTTTCGTCTGGTAGAAACAGAGGCAGATGAAGGTTGCTTTGCAAAGCGGGAATAGCAGAAGCAAAGGTATTTTATTGATATATAATAAAGTGACTGTGAGCTATACGTCCAGCCTAACACCTCAACATGTCATTCAAACAATGAAATTTCAACAGTCTGCAAAAATAATGCTGGTTCTTCGAAGGCTTTCTCTGTTCTGTTTCTATTTTGTCTTGGGGAAAATATCAAAAATACGTAGCTGACATTTCAAAGCAATATCCAGTACAATATATAATACAAAACCTAAATTGCCAGAAATCTTTGAGAATAGTGACATGTTCATTTTTCCAATTTTTTTGTTTGTTTCTTTTTTTATTGATATCCACCCATATAATTCCAGTATGTCATAGCTGTCCACTACAGTACTATCATTTCTCCATTCCATTTCATATTTGATGTAGCTTCTAGACTAATCTTTAAAAATAATTTTATGCGGTTTCATTTAGAGAACAGTTACGTACTGATTACTTACTATGTAGCAACTGGGAGATCATGGCCCTTGCAGACCAAACGTTTTGCAACTTACCCTACCATTGTCCTATGCACAAAACTAAAATGGCTTGTTCTTGCCTACTACAATGTTTTCCAATATTGATTCCATACTGAATCATAATATTCGGCAAATGTGTATTTTAATAAATGCATTGGGTGTTTTATTATAAGCATGCTGGTGAAAAATGCCTATTGGATCAAGTTCATTTACAGTTCTAAGTTAGTATCACTCACTTGTAATATACATTTTCAAAATAATCTCCTCAAATCACTATCAAGGAGTGAAACATATATATGTAAACCTAAATCAATCCGGCCACCACAGACCTTATACTTTCCTTTTATATATATAAAATTACAACTGTTTTCAAAAGGCATCTCTTGCTAGTACTCTTCCTCATATAATTAATAAGGCCAATTTAGCCCTATGCAACTTTTAGACTCTTATACAGAGCTGGATATGCCATTATATTGTATATATGAAATAAATTAGTCCAGTGCCAACTCTGATAGATAAACAAAATAAAAAGAGCAAAAACTATTAGGGCATAAACTCCAGGTAAAGCTAAAAGCTAAGCTAATAATGCGAAAGGTCTTCTGTAGATGAAATGACAGTGTTGAATAATTATTTGGACTTGCAACAAGTGAGTGTCTTATGATTCATAATGAATATGAAATAGCAATATAAATTACTATGCCTGGGCCAATTGCTTCACCTACAGCAAGGCCAGGAGGGTGAAGCAGTACATTCAAAAAATAACCTGTAACATAAACACAAGTATACTGAATACAAGATAGAGAAAAAATAAACCCTTGTGCACTGTTGGTGGGAATGCATACTGGTGCAGCCACTGTGGAAGACATTATGGAGGTTCCTCAAAAAAAATAAATAAATAAAAATAGAACTACCATATGATCCAGTAGTCACACTACTGAATACTCACCCAGAGAATACAAAAACATTAATTCAAAGGGATATATGCACCTTTGTGTTTATTGCAGCATTATTTATAGTAGCCAAAATATGGAAGCAGCCCAAGTATGAATCAATAAATGAATGGATAAAGAAGATTTGATACATATATAATGGAGTATTCTTCCATATGGTATAGTTTGATATATAATGGAACATTATTCAGCTACGAAAAGAATAAAATCTTGCCATTTGTAACAACATGGATGGAACTAGACAGTATAATGCTAAGATAAATCAGTCAGAGAAAGACAAATACCATCTGATTTCACTCATGTGGAATTTAAGAAACAAAACAAATGAACAAAGGGGGAAAAAGAGAAATGAAAACAGTCTCTTAACTATAGAGAATAAACAGATGGTTACTAGAGGGAAGATGTGTAGGAGGATGAATGAAATAGGTGATGGGGATTAAGAGTACACTTATTTTGATGAGCATTGAGTAATATGGGGAGTTTTTGAATCACTATATTGTATACCTCAAACTAACATAACACTGAATGTTAACTACGCTGGAATTAAAATGAAATAAAATACATAGAAGACAGGAGAAAATATAATAAAACACTCATTATTTGATTCTGATGAAACACAAGTCGAAGAAATCTGGAAGAGCAATAATAGCATGAGTCTTGAGGGTATGGCTATGGACTGAATTGCATCCTCTCAAAATTCATGGGGCACCTGGATGGCTCAGTTGGTTATATGTCTGACACTTGATTTTGGCTCAGGTCATGATCTCCTGTTTTGTGAGTTTAAACACCACATCAGGTTTTACGCTGAAGGAACAGAGTCGGCTTGGGATCTCTCTGCTCCTCTCCTGCTTGCTTCCTCCTTCTTTCAAAATAAAAACATAAACATTTAAAAGAATTCATATGTCAAAGCCCAAATCCATAAAGTGATGACTGTAGTTATAAGAAGAGTCTTAAGAGGTAATTAGATTTAGATGAAGTCATGAGGTTAGAACCCTCATGAAGATATTAGCGCCCTTATAAGAATAGACACTATACAGCTTGCTTTCTCTCTCTCAATTTCTCTCTTTCTCTCTGTCCCTCTCCCTCTTTCTTTCCCATGTGAGGACACAGCAAGATGGTGGCCATCTGCAAACCAAGAAGAGAAGTGTTGGAGGCTGGCTCTGGCCAGGTCCAGGGGTCCCTGAAGGATGGACGGTGTCAGCGAGGGAGGGATGAGAGAGCCAGGAGAATCTTTCTGATCACCAGGCAGGCGTCTCTGCTCTGACTGGGGCTCAACTTTATTTTATAATTAAATGTTTAGGGGACAGCACAGAAGTGGCGTTTGCCTTAGACAATGATTTCTGATGACAAACTTCTTTGATATGTAAGAATTTCCCAGAACATAAATTTGTAGAAGACTTTTGCATAACCCTTATCAATAGTGATTGAGACAGGTGATTTAGATGTTTATCCTATGGGGAAGGAAGGTATCTTTAGCATACAAGACAATGTTTTTAGCCTAAAAAGGGTGAAGTTAGTTCTTTGTGAGCAGGGGTCAAACAGGTCTTTCAGGAAACACCTCTGCTCCCATAATCACAAAAGAAGTTCCTCAATAGGTTCCTTCACAGGGAGCAATCAGCATATTCAAGGTCAGAATAAGTCACTCCAAATACTGATAACAAACGCCTTGGGGGCGGGGAGGGGCAGTGTTCCAAGCAGAAACAATTGGGTGAGGGTGGATATTTGCCCTTTAACTCTAAATTAGGCTCTTTGTCTCAGGGCCAGACTCCATTGTAACTCTTGTGTTCTTAGCCCCCTTTATTATGTAAGTCTTGGATCTGCAAGGCCCATAGGAAGAGCCTTTTGACAATCATCCACAGTGCTTTTCATCAAACATTTGAAAAGGCAGAAATATGCTTTTCCTTATGAGGAATCTGTATGGGGAATATCGGTCTGATCTGGAATATTGTGAGGCCTGGTCAATACCAGCAGCCTCATTTCCAACATGAGCCAGTAGTAGCAGAAGGAGATTCCAGTTTTCGTTTCTCATGGCAGGAGCTGTGCAAACGTTGCCATTGCCTCGCTGTGACTGTCATCCAGCGAGGCCAGTGCAGCTCCCAGCAGAGAATCCTCAACAGAACCTGACCATGCTGGCACCTTCATCTCAGCCATCCAACTTCCAGAAAGTAAGAGATAAATTTCTGTTGCTTTAGTCATCCAGTCTATGGGATTTAGCTTTGACAGACTGAGCAGACTAATAATGCTATATATAATCTTATATATGATAAAGGCCCTATAGTAAATATGCTACATACTCTTTAAGTAAAATTATTAAATTGAAAACATAAAAAATATAAACACCATTCCACAAATTGCAAGGAAAACTCGTTAGCTAGATGGAATGCAGAGAGAGAGAATGCCTGACTTGCCATTAAGAGAGACACACTTTTTTTTTCAAAGTTTTATTTAAACTCTAGTTAGTTTATAATAGTGTAATATAAGTTCCAGGAATAGAATTTAGTGATTGACTCATCACTTACATTTAACACCCAATGTTCAACACAAGTACCCTCCTTAATGCTCACAATTCCCATCCCCTGCCCACCTCTCCACCACCAACTCTCTGTTTGTTCTCTATAGTTAAGAGTTCCTTATGGTTTGCTTCTCTCTTTTTCCTTCCCTGATGTTCGTCTGTTTTGTTTCTTAAATTCCACATGTGACTGAAATTATACAGTACTGGTCTTTCTCTGACTAATTCATTTCACTTAGTGTAATATATCCTATTTCCATCATAGATGGAAAGATTTCATTCATTTTGATGGCTGAGTAATATTCCAGTATTACACACACTCTCTAGATAGATAGATAGATAGATGATAGATAGATAGATATGTATATGTACACACACACACACACACAACATCTTCATCCATTCATCAGTTGTTGGACATTTGGGTTCTTTCTCTAATTATTTATACTTTGTTGAGGGGTTTTATCAAGAATGGATGCTGTATTTTGTCAAATGCTTTCTTTGCAACTATTGAGAGCATCATATGGTTCTTATCCTTTCTTTTATTAATGTGGTGTATCATGTTGATTAATTTACGAATATTGAACCAGCCCTGAAGCTCAGGAATAAATCCCACTTGATTGTGCTGAATCATTCTTTCAATGTACTGTTGGATTTAATTTGCTAGTATCTTGTTGAAATTTTTGCATCAAGGATATTGGCCCAAAATTCTCCTTTATAGTGGGGTCTTTGGTTTTGGAATGAAGGTAATGCTGGACTCATATAAGTTTGGAAGCTTTCCTTCCATTTTTAGTTTTGGGAAGAGTTTGAGGAAGGTATTAACTCTTTTTTAAAAATTAATTCTATTTATTTATTTATAGACTGAGAAACAGAGAGAGAGGAGCAGAAATCAGGGGAGAAAGAATCCCAAGCAGGCTCTGTCCTGTCAGTGCAGAGCTGGACACAAAGCTCCAATTCATGAACCATGAGATCATGACATGAGCTGAAATCAAGAATCAGACACTTAAGCAACCAAGCCACACAGGTGCCATAAGCATTAATTCTTCTTTAAATGTCTGGTATAAGTCCCATGAGGAGCCATCTGGCCCTGAACTTTTGTTTGTTGGGAAATTTTTTATTATTGTTTGAATTTCTTTTCTAATTATGGAAGAGAGAGACACACTATTAGATAAAAGCAAATGAGCCACAGAAAATCATGTTGTAAAGATACATCTTTAACACACCAAAGAAGAAAATCAAAACAAAACAAAACAAAAAAAACCCCCAAAAATCAGTTTATACATTAGTAACAGCAAGTAACATTTGCTGACTTAAGTTCATGAATGTACTAGAAGAAATTGCTGGAATAAAACATACTTGAATTTCCAGTGTTTTCATTTTTATTTCAAGATGCCAACTACATATTACTACCTTTGGTCAAGTTGTAATGTATGCAAATTGTAATTTATAGTTCGTTACTGAAGCATTTTTTAAAGAAAGGATACAAAATACTATTTCATATTCTTCAACATTAGTAGATCAGCATTAGATTTTTAGTTTTGCCTCTGCAGGAAAACAGATGCTTGTTAAACTGTACCTAAAACTTAACACCTCAAACATTGTAAATGATTATTGTTTCATAGTTATTATAAAACTATTTTCAATGGTTAAGCTGTCATTGGAGATAAGTATTCTACATAATAACACCCACTTTTTTTTCAAATGCAAATTGAAGCTGATGCTGGAAATCTTGTGAAAATTTCCTGAAGTTGAGGCACATATTAATAAATTAGGCCCTAAAAATATTCTGATTACAACTTATGATATTTTGTTCAGGAATGAAAGAAAATGAAATATGCACAGCTTTGTCATCAGCATTATTCTTTGCAGAAGAAGTAAGTCCTTTCTAGTTGGCAAAGTGGTACAAAAAGCACAGTAGCTACAAATCATTGATTCTGTTATGGAAACCAATGCTGGAAAGCTTGGAAATGTACTCTCTATTTAGAGAAACACAAATCAAGTGCATAAGTTAAAGAAATTACAATGTCTATTGAATGCATGGGTTTCTTTTTCATGTGAAAATTCAAAGAAAGTGTAATTTTTTAAAACCGTTTTATTTATTTCTAGGAGAGAGAGAGAGAGATAGAGAGACAGCATGAGCAGGAGAGGGTCAGAGAGAGAGGGAGTCACAGACTGAAACAGGCTCCAGGCTCTGAGCTGGCAGTCAGCACAGAGCCTGACGTGGGGCTCGAACCCACGAACCGCGAGATCATGACCTAAGTGAAAGTCGGACTCCCAACCGACTAAGCCACCCAGGTGCCCCTAAGAAAGTATAATTCTTTATGGTCTCTTTTTATGCCACATCTTTTATTTGTTGTGATCATGTATATTATAGTTTTCCCCTTTTATGCATCATGTCCCACATGATGAAAGCCTCTTGACGGGTCGTATCGAATTTGAAAAGCATTATGAAGGGGCAAACCACAAGAGACAAATACAGAGAACAAACTGAGGAAGGATGGGGTGGGAGAGAGGGAAAAATGGGTGATGAGCATTGAGGAGGGCACTTGTTGGGATGAGCACTGGGTGTTGTATGTAAGCCTATTTGATAATAAATTATATTCATAAATTTTTAAAAAAAGTATTATGTTTATGAATTAGATGATATTTTTAGGCCAAAATTGTATTTGTGAAAAAAATTTCACATTCCCACATGAGTAATGGGAAGGAAATGTGAGGATGCAGAAGAAATTAAAGGGGGCTATATATTATAATCCAATTGGCTCTTCATTTTTAAACATGCCAACGTTCAATCCTGAGCTTGCAGAATCTGAAAACAAAGTTAGAATATGTGGCATGAGGAAAAATACATTGAGCCAGATTTTATAAAGGAAATGAAAGGAGAAATTGATTAATATTATATATCTGTAAATCCAGCTTTTATTTTGCTGCTTGTGTTGTCTGTGCTGTTTCCAGATTACCTTTTCTTTGATATATTCCCTCTTTTTAACGGAGAAAGTTTTAACTAGTAACACATAAAAGTGAGGATTCTACGATTCCTTTAGACCAAGATACACAAGGCTATTATCAGTGTTCTGCCCTCACTCTGACATCTTCATTTCCTTTTGCTTTCACTGTGAAAATTTGCTTATACTGTGATTATTGATTTGAATAATTCAAGAGTCATGTAAATTACGAATTTGAGACACACTTTTACATTTTGTTAAGAGTTACCATTTCTTGAAATTACTTATTTGAGACACACTTTTACATTTTGTTAAGAGTTACCATTTCTTGAAATTACTTATTTGATCAACTCTAATTCATGACTGATAAACATTTTTTAAATCAAATTGATGAGGCTATATTAATAGTATGCTTTTAATCATAAATAATAAAATATCCAATTATTTTTAGACTAATGTATTTTTGCCAATATTTTATGTAATTTCTTCATCAGTTAGTTCTATAAGCTCAAAAGGTATTAGATACATATTTGAATAAAATTATTTAAAAACATCATAAAATATGAATCATTGACACCAAGTTTGACAGTGCTGTTGGTGTGTGTGCATATATATATACATTTGTGTGTGTGTATTTTAAAGGGAATAAAAGGAAACAGAAAGACTCACAGAATCATATACTACTGAATGATATTTTTAATGTATATTTTAACTAACTAAACATTGTACATATGAGAAATACTCAAAAGGATTCAGTAACATTTACTATCACAAAGACAGTTTGCAAAATGTTTTCACTCAATTTGCTGATACCTAATGGTTTGCAGAAATTACTGAAATTTGCCAAATCAAATACTGGGAAAAGGCCTCACTTAAAGTACTGTCTTAAAGAAAAAAAGGCACTTTAGCTAATGTCCCGCTTCCTGATATAAGATGTTGGACTACAGAATCCATTTACTAAGCAGACCAGAATGCCAGAGAAGGGAAGGGAAAGGATGTGGCTGTGTTTTGTTTTTGACATTAGTTTATCTTTGTAATACAGCGCTATTTCCCTTTAGACTTTGAATTAATATGAAATAGTTTTATTTAAAATAACTAAATCCTGGGCGCCTGGGTGGCTCAGTCAGTTAAGTGTCCAACTTAGGCTCAGGTAATGATTACTAAGTAGTTCGTGAGTTCTAGCCCCATGTCGGGGTCTGTGCTGACCGCTTGAAGCCTGGAGTCTGCTTCAGATTCTGTGTCTCCCTCTCTCTCTTTCCCTTCCCCATTCATACTCTGTCTCTCATTGTCTCTCAAAAATAAATAAAAATGTTTAAAAATTAAAAAAAAAACCCTAAATCTACAAGATACCCTAAAGAATCATGATAAGCCACATTCCCATGTGTCAGAATCACACATTGCTGGGGAATAACAATAGTCCTTGTAATTGCTTCTCTCTGCCCAAGGCTCTTCCCTTGACTACCTTTCTTTGCAGGTGTTTCTGTTGGTTTTCATTCAAACGCAGTGAAATTTTAAATTTTGTCATGTTTAACGATTACAAATTGCTTAATGTCTTGGTAAGAAAGTGTCCTGGTAAATTAGAAAACTCTTTAAATAAAAAATCATGTGAGGCACTTGGTAGTAATGATTTATGCATCTGTCTGAGTCTGAACCAAATGGAAAGTTCTTCCTCTCCTATTCCTTCATTTTTTTGGTCATTTATTTTTATTATTATTAATTTACATACATTAAAATTTGGTCCTTATGGTATACAGTTCTATAGGCTTGACAAACACAAAGAATTATGATCCATCACCATAGTCATGGCATAGAACAGGCACATCACATTAAACTTTCTCCTGTGCATCCCATTTTAATCAACCACTGCCTTTACTCCTTATCACTAGCAATGCTGATCTGGTTTTAGTCCCATGTTTTTTCCACTTCTAGATTGCCAAACAAATAGAATCATACAGTCTTTAGTCTTTTGGTTTGGATCCTTGCACTTACCAACATGTATGTTATTGCATGCATCAATAGTCAGTTCCTTTTTATTGCTAAGAAAGAACTATTCCAATATATGGATGTACCACAGTTTACCCATTCAATGGTTAAAGGGCATCTGTGTTGTTTTCAGATTTTGTTTATTATATATAAAGCTGTTATAAACATTTAAGTACAGGTTTTTGTGTGAACATAAGTTCTCTTTAAATACCTGGAATGAGATAACTGGGTCATGTGATGTGTGTTTAATTTTTACAAAACTATTTTCCAAAGTTCCAAAGAATACAATTTTGCATTCCCACCTGCAGAGCAGAAGAGTTCCACCTACTCCATGTCCTTATAAGTATGGTAAGTTTTTTTGGGTCTTAGTCATTTTAAAAGGTATGTATTGGTATCTCATTGTGGTTATTTGTGTTATTTTCATTTCCCTTAAACTATATAATGTTCAGTATTGTTGTTAAGTTGGGATTAACACTCTTTCTGGTGTCTATGCTCTGAATATATGCCAGAAGTCTCCAGATATTGCTTTTGACTTCTTTCTTACTGAAAAAAAACATGGTATTACATTCTAAGGGGATTTCAGTATTTAAAATTTACCAGATCCTTAAATTAATATTGATAATAATTTAAAGAGATAATATAGTTAATAGGCAACACAATATATTCTGTTATAGTTTCTTATGTGAATATATTTTTGATATACTCAACCTTAAGTTACATTCCTTAAAAGAATTAATTTCCCAGCTATGGCAAAATACATGTGGGAATTTAACTTTGAAAAGGAAGTAGAAAGTTACAAGACAGAACACTGTTCTCACCCAAACAATGAGAACAAGCTAAAATCAGAGTTTTTGCTATTGTTTTTTAAAAAAATCAATGGTGGGGGGGATGCAGAAAACAAAGATCCAAGTGAACTAAATTCCAGAAAATTCCTTCCCAGGGGAAAAGAGACCCATGGTGTAATGATCAGAAAGGAAGTAGTCAGATGTCATTATTTAAAGATTACATGACTGTGTACATGAAATATTATTTTGGATCTACAAAGGATTATTAAAACTAATAGATTTATGTGCCAGGTACCAGGAAACAATGTAGTATGCAAAATCATAAGTATTACTACACTCTAGAAACAAACAACTGGAATGTGGAATAAATATACCATTTGCAATATTTTTTGAAATATAACATAATGTAAATTACTGTGAAAAATGTAACAAAATACATTCAAGATCTTTTCATTATATCAGAACATATGCTCAGATATTGGAGAAAGCATAAAAAATGATATGTATTTTTATACATGGTTTTAAAAAATCAGTATTAATATATTAATTATTTTCAGTTGTATTTATATATTTCAATGCAATCTTAGAAAATATACTAATAGACTTCTTGAAAACAATTTTAAGTTGATATTAAAATTTATATGAAAATACAATAATTCAGCATATTCTAAATAATCTTTAAAAAAGATTTAGACACAAATAGAAAATATCTCATGCTTATGGATTATTTTTAAAATGTCCATACTACGCAAAGTAACCTAAAGACTCAATAAGAGCCTTATCAAAATTCCAATGGCATGTTTCACAGCAGTAGAAAAACAACCCTAAAATTTGTAAAGAATAGCAAAAGACTCTAAAAACCTAAAACCATCCTAAGAAAGAAGAGCAAAGAAGGAGGGATCACACTTCCTGGTCTAAAAAAAACTATTCTACAAAGCTGCAATAATCAAAATAGTAAAGTACAGAAGTATACATAGACACACAGACCATTAGAACAGAAATAAAAGCTCAGAAACAAACCCCACGTATATTGTCAACTAATACTTGACATGAGAGCCTAGAATACTTTAACCATATGCAAAAGAATGAAGTTAGATCCCTGTATTACATCACTCACAAATTTTAACTCAAAATGAAGTTTTAACCAGGGTTGCCTGGTGGCTCAGTTGGTTAAGAGTCCGACTCTTGATTTTGTCTCAGGTCATGATTTCATAGTTTGTGACATCAAGCCCATGTCAGGCTCTGTGCTGACACTGTGGAGCCTGCTTGGAATTCTCTATCTCCCCCTCTCTGTATTCCTACCCCTTTCCCTGAAATCATAACTCAGAGAAGAAAACGTGGCAAAAAGCTCCTTGAGATTGGGCTTGGCATCAACATTTTTTGCATAGGACACTAAAAACACAAATACATAAAGTCAAAAATAAATAAGTGGCACTACATCAAGCTAAAAAGCTCTGCACAGCAAAAGAAACAATCAACAAGATGAAATGACAACCTACATAATGGGAGAAAAAATTTGCAAATAATATATCTGATAGGGGTCAATAACCCAAATTTATGGGAAAAATATAAATAGCAAAGAGAAAAATCCAATTAAATAAATGGGAAGAGGAACTGAAAAAAACCTTCTTTTTTTTTTTCAAAGAAGACATATAAACTTCCAACAGGAACATGAAAATATGCTCAGTTATCAGGGAAATGCAAACAAAAGCAAAATAAGTTATCATCCCCCACCTGTTAGAATGGCTAACACAAAAAAGACCAGAGATAACAAGTGTTGGTGTAGATGTGGAGAAGCAGGAATCTTGTATACTGTTGTTGGGTATATAAACTGGTGTCATTACTATGGAAAATAGTATGAAGTTTCTTGAAAAAAATAAAAATAGAATTTCCATATGATCCAGCAATCTCACATCTGGATGTACACTCCAAGGAAATGAAAACAAAATGTCAAAGAGATGTATAGACTCCCTTGTTTATTGCAGTATTCACAATACCAAAATAGGAAAACCACCTAAGTGTTCATCAATTGATGAATGAATAAAGACGATGGGATGTATATAAACAGTGGAATATTATTCAGCCATAAGGAAGAAGAAAATGTTGTCATTTGAGACAAATGGATGGACCTTGAGGGCATGATGCTAAATGAGAGAAGTCAGACAGAGAAAGACAAATATTGAATGATATCAATTATATGTAGAATCTATACCTCATAGAAAGAGAGACTAGAATGGTGGTTACCAGGGGTTAGGAGATTGGAGAGATGTGGTCAAAGAGTACAAATGCCCCCGTAGGCTCTGAAAAAGTGTTGTGGACATAATACATAACACTGTGATTATAATTTGATATAATACATAACTGTGTTATGTGCTTATATTATATACTTGAAGAATATATATAATTTACATAACTTGTATTATATATAGCTATATTATATACTGAATTGTAAGAAAGTAACTCTTAAATGTACTCACCACAAAAAAGAAATGGCAATTATGAGATGTGATGATATGTTAACCAACACTATGGTAGGGATCATATTGCAAAATATAAGTATATCACACCAATATGCTGTATGCCTTAAACCTACACAATATTGTATGTCAAATGTATCTCTATGGGACTGAAAAAAGTAAATTCAGTTACAAATGATTCTAAAAATAAAAAATTGGAGTCAATTTACTTAAAATTTACAAGAAACTAATTATTTGTATAAGAATTAATCAGAAGATCTAAGAACAGATATATTTGAAAAATAGAACTGATGACTAGTCAACTAAATTTTACAAAGGTGCCATGTCAATTTAACAAGAAACGTAAAGTACTTTACACAATTAGTGCTAGAACTGGCTCTATAAACAACATCAATAAACATAACATAGATGCTGAACTTTCAGCTATGTATAAAAATTTGGGCCAGATTACAGTAGTAAATGTAAAAATTAGAATATATTTGTAGAATACAGAAGATAATATACGTATGCCTTTGGCTAGACAAAAAATTCCAAAATAGAATATACAAAAGTACTGACTTAAAAGAGAAAATTGATGGGCACCTGGGTGGTAGTTGGTTAAGCAACCAACTTCGGCTTAGGTCATGATCACGCAGTATGTGAGTTCAGGTTTGGCATCGGGCTCTTTGCTGACAGTTTGGAACCTGGAGTCACCTTCGGATTCTGTGTCTGCCACTCTTTCTACTACCCCTACCCCACTTACACTCTGTCTCTCTCAGAAATAAACATTAAAAATATTTTTTTAAAAAGAGAAAATTGATT
The DNA here is from genome assembly GCF_008692635.1 of Crocuta crocuta. NCBI lineage: Eukaryota > Metazoa > Chordata > Mammalia > Carnivora > Hyaenidae > Crocuta > Crocuta crocuta. The sequence continues at coordinate 1,249,876 of NW_027529203.1, read as the reverse complement.
AGATTTCACCAAAACAAAATCTTTCTTCTCATTAAATAACATCATTAGGAAACTGAATGAACAAGGCACAGATTGGAACATTTTGTTTTAAGCAAATGCACCTGAAAAAGATTTTTATCCATAAGATATAAGAAATTCTTATAACTCCATAATAAGAAGACAAAAAGCAAACTCTCATTTAAAACTGAGAGGAAGAGTTGAATAGGCACTTTACCAAGGAAGTTATATGAGTGGCCACTAAATACACAAAGAAAGCATTTAATTATTTAGTTTATCAAGATAATACAAATGAAAATCACCAGATGTTTTTTCTTAACCTATTAGAATGGCTAAATCAAAAAATAGCCTTTCTCCAAATTGTCTAGAATATGGAACTATACATTGATAATTTGCTGTTGAGTATATGTAATTCTTTAACAGTTTTAGACAAGTGTTTGTCAGTTTCTCATAAAGATATACAAATATATAGCCAACAGTTTTTTGCTATTTACCCATAGGAATGAAAAAATTATGTCTATAAAACAACTTGGAAAATATAGTACTCTTCCTTTTCTTTTTTTTATTTTAAAAATTTATTTATTTTGAGAGAGAGAGAGAGCATGTGCAAGTGGGGAAGGGCCAAAAAGGGAGAGAGAGAGAATCCTAAGCAGGCTCCACATTGTCAGCATGGAGCCTGATGTGGAGCTCAGACCCACAGACCATGAGATCATGACCTGAACCGAAACCAAGAATCTGAGGCTTAACTGACTAAGCCACTCAGGCACCCCTATAGCAGTCCTCTTTTCAAAACATCAGTCTGAAAACAACCTTAATTTTCATGAACAGGAGAATGGGTAAGCAAATTACGTTTAAGTCATAAAATAGAATAGTACTCTGCTATTAAAAACCATAGACTGATGATACGATGTGGATAACTTCAGATATGATATGTTGATCAAAGCAAGCCAGACTATATATCAAGTATGTTAATTCTAGGAACAGGTAAACTAATCCATCATATTAGAAATAGGAAAATGCTTGCCTCTTGTAGAGTAGGCAAGGAATTGACAAGAAGCAAGAAATAAGTCTGGAAATATGGAAATGATTCATATTTTGAGTGATGGTACATGGACATATACAATTATGAAAACTTATCAATCAACAAATATGTGCATGTAAAAATTTTAAATCAGTAAATATGTGCAATGAAATAAATACAATACACATTGACTAAATAAAACAATGAAATAAACATTAATTTTTAAAAATAACAGAGGTCTCATTAATTCATTTCTTTTCTTTTTTTAAAAATGTTTCCTTGTCAGTATGATTGTTATCTTTACATTTCATTTGTAGAATACTTCTATATATGTAACATATGTTAATATCTGTAATGGATCATCTTTATGAAGTCTAATTTTAAGCATCTTTAAGAATGAGCCTGCAACTGTATTTTCAAATTGACTTCCATATAATTCTTTACACAATTCCCTGAACTATCAGTTTCCCAACTACCAAAAGAAAGTGTAGAAAGCACAATTTTCTGTTTCAGCCATTGGGGTCAAACTGTTTCATAAATCTTATATAAATACTTCAAACTTTATTTTATTCATGCTCCTCACTCAACACAGATTTTCTCATTCTTTTGATACTTTTGAATATTTTTATATTCAAATTTGCTGCAAATTCCTTTTAAAATTCTGCTTCCTCCATAATCCTAGCCTCTGACTACCCTTGTTACTTTCTGATGCTTATTACACTTGCTAATTTATGTTTTTCAGCTTCATTGAGGTATAAGTAAATGTATTTAATAAATAAATTTATTTTTAATAAATAACTTTTATAAATACATTTTATGTGACAAATAAAATTATAAGATATTTAAAGTGTATGTGATGCTTTGATACACATACACATTTCCAAAAGACTCCATCAAGTTAATATATCCATCATCTTAAATGTTTACCTTCTTGTTTCTTCTAATTTCCTCAACTACATTATACTCTCACTGAAATCATAACAATTTCCATCTTCCTTATTACATGATAAAAATAGATAAATGATACAGAGCCTATGAACTAACATCTTCCTGTTAAATCAGTCTAGGACTTAGAATAAATTAATATAAATAATATGCGTCTACAGTGTTTTTTTATTATTATTATTCCAATATTGTCCTCCCATACAGATTTCTGAGAATGGCAGTTCATGAATTTCTGTTTTTGACACTTTTGGGGTAGACTATTTGGTCAAAAAGTTGGGGTCGGAGGACTAGATGCTGTGTTTGACTTGTATAAACACTGTTTCCCTAAATTGCTGCATATTTGTTTAGCATAGGATGTGTGTGTGTGTGTGGGTGTGAGTGGAGTGTTTGTGTGTGTGTGTTGGGGGGCATCTTATGGAAATTTGAGTGGAAGACCTCCTTTCTGTCCTTCAAAGTTTCTTATTGTGATTTCCTGGCAAGAGACCCCACAGTCTGCAGCTACTGTGATTTTGTTTTTACAACTCTTAATCTAATGAAACAGAAAAACAACTTTGAAATTTCATACAGGAACATATCAGGAATAAATTATGATTTCCCCAGACCATATGATTTACCATTATCACAGGTCAAGGAGATGGTTACTATGATTGATGTCCCCACTGAACTTCCATAGGCTTGGCAGGGGTAAATGGTGCCCAAACACAAAATAAGACATGAAAACAATATAAAAATGTAGAGGGATTGATGAACAGATTAACAATCAATGTACATTATTAGTGATGCCTTCTTTCATATACAAGAAATAATCTACTATTTTTCTATGTCCTTTAATTTTGATTAAAATTCCTTTTTAAAATAGACTTTGACCCCTCTCCTGCATTATTCTACTTGGCATTCCAGGACTCTCTCTCTTCCAGGCTTCTGAGTCAGCTAGTTTCCAGAGGAGATTAGTCAATGAAGGCATACACAAGGAATAGAAGAGGAGAAAGGAAGGAGTCAGAGAAATACTATCCTTTCCTCTTTGCCTCTCCCAAAGCGACTGCACTGCTTTTGAGACTCCAGCTCCAATGAGCAGGGATCACTGCCCTTCCACTTCTATTGGGTGACCTTGGTACCCCTGGGCCCTGGAAAACTCCTGCCTCTTTTGTTCAGTGTAGAGATGACACTGACTTCTTGTTACTGCTAATTTCAAGGTTGGTTCAGTATCCAGTTGGATTAATAGCTCTTTCATCAAGGATAATCATTTTAATTAGTTTCCTCTTTCCTCATTATTGCTATTGTATATATTTTATTCCTTCAAATCTTACTCATTCTTCAAAATTCAACTTAAATACTTTTCTTGTAAAAAAAAAGTCTCTTTCCTTACTACTACTTCATCTATTTATACTCAACATAATTTCATATAGGTAGGTGCCAGTTATATATAAGCTTGTCTATTTTAAATGGTTCTTTTTGAAGAACTACATTTAATTTTTCTTTGTATCTCCAAATACATAACAATGATGTTGAAGATGCAATGCCTTTCCCACAGTGCATTCTCATATGTAGTCTACAGTTTACAAATATTTATTGCAGCAAAGTAAAATAAATATCCAGTATGTGTTTATGTTGTAGACTGGAAAAACAGGAAATGGTGGTAAATTTGGAATTTCTTGAATACAGAGATAATTATGAAATAGATTATGAAAAATTCTTCATTAATATATTAATATAATGTGAATCATAATTTTACCTGGGATAATGCTGGTTTATGCTTGTTTTCCATGCCTAATTATTACAAGTACCTCATTTTATTCTTGAAAGTATCTCATTTTGGATAATAAAATTATACATTATCCTAGTTAAAACTCAGAATGTAATCAAAGAAAAATACAATTAACATACCATAAAATATTAAAAATTATAAGACAAATTCAGGTATAGACAATGAGAAAGGAAGTGAAGAATAATGATTGCTATTTTTAATGATTTTTTAAAACCTTTGAGGCTATTAAAAAAAATTCTGAGTAAACTGAACTGAGAGAGGCAATTACCATGTAGATCATTCTTATAATGAATACCCTCCATTCACAGTAAACTGGATTTGTACACTTGACTGACCAGTGTGTGCTAGAAGGTGTGGGCCAAGATATAATTTTGGAAAAAAATAGCTAATAGGAAATGGCAGTCAGTATATAGACAATGAATATTAATTTACCAGATTAGGCAGTATTTTTGAGTGTCCCATAAAAGTTGAGGCAGATAGAAGGCAAAGAATGGAAAGTGTAGGTACCAACTGGTATAAATAGAATTATTGTATTCAGGTAGTTTCCATAATAAACTAATAAACTCAACTGTGCTACTGGTATGTCTTTTTTCTTTTTTTCTTTTTTACACTGGAAAACAAATGGAGGCTCACACTTATTTCTTGAGAATTATTCATTAATTATTATTTCTGATTTCTGGGAATAAGCCTTATTTCTATCATGCAACAAAGACTGAGTGCCTACAAAAAAGGTTGATATAATGCCAGATTCCATATACCATATACCATACTTGGCATATAATGCCAAGATTAAATTTTGGCTATATTAAAAATTCATGTAAGGAATTAAAATCAATGAAAGATATTAGCAAAAAGAATGTAGTAAAAAGATTTCATAAGCTTCTACACAAAATAAGGATAAACAACAACAAGAGCAGCAGCAGCAATCATCTGCCATGGCACTCCCGGGCTGCATGAGGTCACAAAAAAAGCAGGAACCTATTTTAAGGTACAATCTGATGGAAAGAAGATGTCCTTTGCCCAGAGTCAAAAATAATTTATCTAGATTTAAACAATGACAAGAAGATGGTTGTTTAAGGAAGCAAAACTAAGGACAGAAGATAATGCATTTTAATGCTGGTCACTAAGAAAGATAATTTCATTTTACTCTGCTTTCATTTCTACCCCTATCCCATTCTTACACTGATCTCACAACTTCTAACTTTACCAGTAAATTTCAGAATAACTGCAGGGCAAAACCTCTGAATTTGATTTACTCATAGGCTATATGGCTATTCAAAGACAAACTCAGGAAGCTGGATCTCAAATCTCCTTTCCATTACCTTCGGATGATGAGGTTTATTCACAACTCCAAAAACAGAATACCATGAAATTAGATCCTGTACTCTGGAAACTCTGAAATTTATATTGCCAGGTTAAAATTGGAAAGAGTTAGCTCTTGAGTACCAGATAAAAAGTGAATCTCCATGGATCTTAATCTGTGTAGTCAATTTCTCCACTCTGATTGTCCCACCCCTGTAAGCCCATTCACCTCCATAAAGTTGACTCTAGACATTCCATCCCACAGGGACTGTACTCTCTCAAGAAATCTAACAGCATTTACCATATATATGGGCATTTGGACTATACTCTTACTCTTGCCTCTATCATTCTGTACTCACTGTTGTTTTGTATAAAACAAACTAATTTCAAGTAAGGTACAATCCATCATTTACATTTTCTTTTCACCGATTAAACAGCTAGATTGATTTTTTTATCCCATTTTTGGAATATTAATAGGAGTTTATTTTCTATAACAAAGCTAATAGTTGACTTCATTTCCTAAGTTTAACTTAAATCTCTTAAAGTTGTATTAATTTTCACTTTTCTATTCATCTGATTTATGAAGTAAAATACTTGAATTCAGACCTATTTTAATGTAATATAAGCATGGTAAATTATTTGTCACAGCCACTGACACATCAAATATGTATTCACAAATAATTAAAGGCATATTTATGTTTTAATGGTTCCTGTTAAGTATTTAAATACCTGTTCTCATAACTTCTCCAATATATCTAACATGATAATACATTCAGTTTTATTGACACAAAAGGATATCAAGTGATAAATTAATTCAAAAGTTTATATGACCAGCTATATAGAGCCATTGGGGAAAAACACATAGTCACAGTTTAAATATTGTCCATGCATGACTGATTTATGGTGGCATTCTAGCAAAGAAGATTCATAGATCTTTTGACTTAAATCTTCTTTCTTAATAAGTTTTCTTTTGTTTGTTTTAATTGTGGGGGAAAAGGAGTGCTTCCTTAGAAATTATAAAATATAATTTATTTTGTTTCACTTTATTACTTTGCAGAAGTTACTAAATGTGCAAAAAGTTGTAAAAATCCTATAGAGAAAGGATTTTGTTGTTGCTAGGTTTGCAATGTGAAGGTTAAATTATTAACATGTGTGTTTAATAGTAAAGCAGATTTCAATCTGATTATGATGATGTATATGTAAAGTATATTTGTTTATTTTGGGCTAACTGCAACTTTCAAATAGATGACAAAAATGCATTTAGATTTTTTTCTTCAGCACTTTTTCTGGAAAGAATGGCATATATTGAAATATGACAACTAAACAAATCTGAGACCTTGCTCAATAGACAGAGATCTCAAGGCAGCCCCTTGTAGTTTAGCATGATCATTGTAGGCAATACATTACAAAATGCTATTGGTGCTATTTGAACAAATTTTGCTCTTCACGCTTGTTCAAACTGATTTTTAATATCTCCCATCCAGTTGGGGGATAACTCGAAGAGAGAACACAGCCAACAAAACAAGGATCCCACTCCCCTAGTATGATTTACCCAGGAAAGAACAGAAACTGAATTGCACGGAAGTGCTGCCATCTATCTATAGTACAGCTGCAGGCTCCTGGATTACAGTTTATCCTAGAACACTTTTGCACAAGGACTGTATTATCAAAGTGTTGATGAAATTGAAGCAACCTGCCCAGATATCTTTACTAACAGCCAACCTCATGAGAATGGCCAGAGGGGATTCTTGTATTAATATAGATTATGGTCTTTCAAAATGATGGACTGTATTTTATAGAATAATCAGTGTTTTGAAACTGTTGTTTGGATGTGTTCTATGTTTATGGGAAATAATATTAGATACATATTAATAAATTTGTGCAGATATCAGCAAAAGATGGAAAAATTTATTTCTGAAAGCAATAAATTTTATCTCAATAAATTTATATCAATGAGTCATGTTATGGCAGTTAATTATACATGTATCAGTACGGTATTGCGAAAAGCCCATGGATCTTGTTGATAATCAGACTTTAGCTCTACTTCTTAATCTGCCACTTTTAAAATGATTGCCCCAGTTCAAATTGTCTTCCTCAACTGCTGAGTTTCCCTATGGTGAAAGTGGAATAATGTTACCTTTCTTAAACATCTTTATAAAGATTAAAGTAGATGGGAACCTGGGTGGCTCAGTTGGTTAAGCATCCAACTTCAGTTCAGGTCATGATCTCACGGTTTGTGAGTTTGAGCTCTGCATAAGGCTCTGTGCTGACAGCTCAGAGATTGGAGACTTCTTTGGATTTTGTGTTTTCCCTCTCTCTCTGCCACTCTTCACACTCACTCTCTGTCTCTCTGTCTTTCTCTATCTCAAAAATAAATAAACCTTTAAAAAATGTTCAAAGATTAAAGTTTATAAAGTAATATTTAAAATACCAGGCCCAGGGGCACCTGGGTGGCTGAGTCGGTTAAGCATCCAATTTCAGCTCAGGTCATGATTTCATGGTTCATGGGTTCGAGCCCCCATTGGAGTCTGTGCTGACAGCTAGCTCAGAGCCTGGAGCCTGTTTCAGATTCTGTGTCCCTTTCTCTCTCTGACGCTCCCCTGCTCATGCTTGCTCTCTCTCTCTCTCAGAAATATATAACATTAAAAATTTTTAAATACCAGGGCCAAATTAGACTCTTAGCAAATTAAGTGTCTTCTCTATTTTCTGAATATATGTATATATTTAACAATTTGAGTTATTAATTACTTTCTAGATGCTGTTAAAAGTTAAGTTTTCCAATTAGTTTGTTTCCAAAGAAATCAGTATAAGTTATTTGTACTAGATGCAGAAAAAAATTTCCCAAAGCATCTAAAAGCAGTTGTTGGTATTCAATAGCTGCAGAGAAGATGGTCTAGATACACAGAGGTGAGTGAGTGAGCTAATGCGTATACAGGGCTACTAGTATCTCTATTTAATGCAGGCACTGATTTCTCAAGTTAATAATAACAAGTCCAAGAGAATCAACATATTAAGAATTTTATGGAAAATTTATTTTATATTATACTGTCCCTGGATTAAGCCATTCCACTTGTGAAAAAGTTGGGGCTTCAGGTTGTCATTATTTCCACATAGGTATCATCATCATCATTATTATGATTGTTATTATTATTATTATTTTAGTGTTTATTTTTGAGAGATAGAGAGATAAGAGTATGAATGGGGAAGGAACAGAGACAAAGGGAGACACAGGATCTGAAGCAGACTCCAGGCTCTGAGCTATCAGCACAGAACCCGATGTGGGGCTCAAATCCACAGATTGTGAGATCACGACCTGACCCAAAGTCAGACGCTTAACCACTGAGCTACCCAGACACGTCTACATATCAATATTATTAACAACAACAAAAAATAAATCTATTTTGGCAATCTGGTAATTTTCTATTAAAATGTAAACAATTGATACAGAAAAACTTAAATTGAGCCAGTTAGTTTTTTTTTCCCCAATATTCACTTTGGTTTCTTTTTTGTAGCCCTTTCTTATCCTGAGGACATAAATGGTGTAAGTGGAAGCATGCAAATGTCCTCCTCCGAGACCGGTAATTCACTGTAGTATATAATTGCAGTGTCCATCTGGCACAGTCACACAAAAGCACATGTAGCAGTTTAGTTATAAAAATATTCAGGTGACAGGATGCCAGATGTTTTGCATGGTTGTCATCTTTGAATTTCCCCTTATTTTATCACCTAATAGAACCTCAGTATAATGACCTTCATGTTCATGCATTTTCTACATTTTCTTTTGACCTCCACAAAATCAGAAAAATAAGCACTGTAAAGAAATAAGGTATAAAGTAAATACCTCCAGGCACATATTCTGACATAGTAGAAAAATAATAGAGCTGATAGAGCACAGCCTACTTTAATCTTACATACTTCTGTATGAACTATGATCTTTCTCAGATAAGAATGTAAAAAGGAACTAAATGTAATAAATATTCTCTTATGTATCAGTCTGCCCTTGTGAATTCATGTGACTAGGATAATTCACAATTATCTGGATAATTGTGACTGGAAAATTCTAGCAGTAGTGTGTAGAGCAAATGTTGAAAATCTTATTTCCATTTTTCCAAGGTCTCCTTCTTTTTCAGTTTGTATCTATGATCAATAAGGTGGAATTCTTGATAACCATTGCCAACTCTAAGAGCCTGATCTACTCAATTCTCCTTAGTCTGAGTCATTATGTCTTCCTTGCAGAAAGGGGGTCACCTGTAAAAATACCATCTGCATTGCTTTGGCAAGAACATAATTAACTGCTTCAAACAAAGGGGAAAACTTACCAATAATAGTTATAACTTATGGTTCTATGTGTGTTGATTACCAGGAACATATCTAGGATATACCTAACTGTAGAGGCTCCATACCTTAAAGTGATGAAATATCTTTGAATAAATTGTGTTATATTGAGACTGTTCCTTCCAAAGTTCATTCTTCATTTCTGACACAAAATTCCACATGAAATACTTTTCAGTTACATAAAATTTCTGAATGCTTTTTAGACCTTTCATTTTCTATACTGAAAATGGTGACTTCAGAATTCACTGAAATGTTGAATTTAAAAATGGTCCAGCAGTCAAAGAAAATGATGCTGATAAATTTACTCTTTTTCAAGAGCCTGTCCCCCTGATTATCAGACACTGATCCAAAGGAGGAATAGCAACCCTATCAGTCTAGGCAGAAGAAAACAATACTTCTATTCCAACAGTCAAGGGCTAGCTGTGGGCAGTGATCTTGCTTTTACAGGGAATATTATAAATGAAGAGTTAGCTTTCTCTAATGTCCATTATTCAAATTCTTTAGATATACAGCGACTATCCTCCTAGTAAATGGCTGTTCCTTTTACATTTCTAATAAGTTAGCAAATAGAACAGAATAGCTTGAAGGGCGTGGAGATCTCAATATGTCTAAATATTGTGCCTCTCAATTTGACTGCTTACAATTGCCATAAAAAATTTGGAGAAAAAAAATACCTCCTGGTATCAAATACTAAGCTCTATTAAGTATGTTTTTAATCAGTAATATTTTATGAAGAAAATTAGTTTATTTGTATACAAATAATGTCTCCAAATACTCATTAGTAACTTTACAAAAATATAATAGCTTCCTGTGTTATAAAACTCTACTATATACTTTCATAATAATATAAGAGTTAATTCATAAAAAGCCCTCATGCTGGGACAAATGAGCACACTTACAGAGAAATATCAAAGTGGGACAAATGAGTATCAACTGTGGATTAAAATCATTTATATACCTGTGGAATATACGAGGCTAACATACATTTGATCATTGTGAAACTGGGATTAACAATTTTTTTTCCAATCAATGAAAGTTGACCTTGCAATAGAGGTTGGCTAGTCATAAATACATACATACATACACATATACATACACGCATATATACATACACACACATATACATATACATATGTGTGTATATATAATCTACTTTTAAAATTCATCTTTAGAACAAAACTAACTTATTCAATTAAAATGGAAAAGGCAGGCTCCAGGAATTTGTGACATGGGATTAAAAATTAAAACCAAGGGAAGCAAAGGCTTCAAGCTTGATATTGGGTTCTGGAAAGGGTCAGTCTTTACAAGTTAAAAATAGAAAATTGCTACAAGACAGCAGGATTCATCTATTATTTCGAGCTAAAATACAGAGTTCAAAGACTAAAAATGTCATATTAGAACACTGTAAATTTTACAAAATAAAATTTTTCCAATCACGCAGTTATTAGTAACAAAATTTACAGCACAGCTTAGTCCAAACAATTCAGATTCTAGTACAGTCTCTACCACAGGATATGCCATAACAAGTACAGAAAAAGAAATAAACTCAAGATGGATCTATTCCAAGCCTGTTACATTTAAAGGATCCCAAGTGGTTAGTAGTTTAACCAAGGCAGAGAAAGCTGAAATCAGGCAGCATAGAAAAGAGAAATAAAAACTTGATATGATAGATATTAAAGTAACTCTTCAGGGGTGCCTGGGTAGCTCAGTTGCTTAAGCGCTGGACTCTTGATTTCAGCTCAGGTCATGATCTCACAGTTCCATGAGATCTATGCTGTAAGTGCAGAGCCTGCTTGGGGTTCTCGCTCTCCCTCCCTCTCTGCTCCTTCCCAGCTCACATGCTCTCTCTCAAAATAAATAATCATTTAAGAAAAGTTAGGGGCCTCTGGGTGGCTCAGTTGGTTAAGCATCCAACCTCGGATTAGGTCATGATTTCATGGTCCGTGAGTTTGAGCACTGTGTCAAGCTCTGTGCTCAGCTCAGAGCCTGAAGCCTGCTTCAGATTCTGTGTGTCTCTCTCTCTCTGCCCCTCCCCTGCTCACACTCTGTCTGTCTGTCTGTCTCTCTCAAAAATAAACATTTAAAAATTTTTAAGTTAAAGTAACTTTTCAAATACATAGAAAATTTTACTAGGATTGTCCTGTTCACTTACCACTGCTCAGAGAATAAAATATATTTTTTTATGATTTCATGTTCTTTTAATCATGAAAGCTATGAGAACAAATGCATCACCTTTCGTCCAAATATTCTCAATTAAAGGTACTAGTATGAACGGTATCGACACAAACACCAACAAATTATACTCTCACTTCCTACAACATTTTTTGTACATTATGGAGTTATGTTTTTGGTCTGCTTCATGGTAAATTCATAGCTTAAATTCCTTTTTCTTAAAAGCAGTTTTCTATCTGATGGCTCTGTAGAAAGAATACATTTACTTATATTAATATAGGTAATACAGTGGCAAATGTGTGTGTGTGTATGTGTGTGTGTGTGTCTTGATGTCCTAAAATTGTTTATCTGGTGTCCATTAGAATGTATTTCTTCTGGTTATCTTTTATATACTATTTCTGGGAGGACAAATACTTTTAAATATTGGAATGGTAAAAATATAACTGAGTTTTTATCTTGTCATTATCTTGTTACATGTTAAATATGGCGGAGAAAAGTGTCATTTAAGAAGATACTTGCACTGAATGTTAACATACTGGGACCCTTCCCTTCCTTTTCCTTTCTTTTCTGTTTCTTTTCTTCATTCCTTTTGAGAGAGATCACAAAAAGATGAGGGGCAGAGAAAGAGAAAGAGAGAGAGTCTTAAGCAGGCTCCATGCCCAGTGTGGAGCCCACTGCCAGGCTTGATCTCAAGAGCCAAGAGATCGTGTCTGAGCTGAAGTCAAGTGTCAGATGCTTAACTGACTGAGCCACCCAGGCACCCCAAAATATTGGGATTCTTAATTTGTTTCATTACCAGATGAAAAAAAACACTAAATAAAATAGTTTTTACTAGAGAAATCATACAATCATATACAAATAAAACTTTGTGAATCCAAACAAAAACAAATTTTTATGTAGAAAAAAAGCATTGAGAAATTTAAATTACATTGGCTATTTTAATTTGTTCAAAGATACCCTAAACATACACTCCAAAATACAATTTTACACATTTAATGTCAGGTATAATCCTAAAAACACACCTATAATCAAACTATACCATTAAGTAAGCGTTGCCATAATGAAATTGTGAGTAGCACTGGATGCCAGATATGCCTGGAAAGACTTTCTTAATTCTTCATCTTTTAAGTAGAGTATGGGCACTGGGGAAATAGTTATCTATCTTTTAGTCAGTCACCTAAACCATTGATTCAAAGGCACAGTATGGCAAGTAAGGATGTCTTAAGAATTTGTAAACGTTTTTGTGAAGTTTCAGTTCCATAAGCTTTTTAACTCATATAAAAGCATGATAGTTCTGATTTTAATTGTACATTGTGTTAAACAAAATATTATCTTAAGCTTTAACAAAGCATGGCAATTAGATTTTTAGACCTAGCACCCTAACAAAAGACTCTTGAGAATGAAATTAATATTAGAGAAATCCAGTATTTCTTGAATAAATCTTATGCTTTCATTCAACTTTCTTATCCTTATGAATTGAAAGCGAAGGAAGGGAGAAAGGAAGAAAAGAAGGAAATAAGACGTAGGATTGGTGGTTTTAATGGCTATTTTGAAGAAAATATTGAAAACAACAGCAGTTTACAGATTAAGGAGATAAAGTCAAGAAGGATACATTCCAAGACAAAAGGATACAAGTAAGGAAACATGGGATGGCTGAAGTTTCTGGTGTTTTTAATGTCTATTCGTCTATAGACATACATTCTTAATCCAAGAGTAGTTTGAATTTAAAAAAATTATGTTGTCATTACTAACTTACTGAAAATGTAAACAAATGGAAAGACTAAAAATTAAGCAGATTTAATGGGTAGAGGGCAAATTAAAAGGTTTAACCATCATCAGAATACAGAAGGTAATTGTCAACAGAGATTCTAAATGCCATGTTTAAATCTATTTTTGTCTCACAGGAAATACTATATTTAGGATGAGGAAAACTGCTGTGGATTCAGTTAAGTTAAAATTTTATTGAATTATTAATTTATTTCAGACATGAGTCTCTTTTATATACCCCTTGTTTGTTTAAAATACATTATAAGAGATCTTTATAGTTTTAGGCTGGAATTTTTTTTTCTTTGTGTAACCAGCAAATCCCAAAAGTCTGGATACATTCTCTATGTAGAGCTCTGAATTAAGACTTCACAGGCAGCTACAAACAGATTTATCAGACAAGGAACTGAATAAGTGGAAGTATTCCAGATCTCAATTCCTCATCTGAATTCAGAGTATGGGGAAAAGTACTTATTAGCCTACAATATTAGATGGCTATTTAAAGTGGCAGTGCCCCCCCCATTAATTTTAATGCCGTAATATATTATTTTATTTTTAATGTTTATTTATTTTTGAGAAAGAGAGCGTGCAAGCAGGAGAGAGGCAGAGAGAAAGGGGGACAGAGGGTCCAAAGCAGGCTTTGCACTGACAGCAGAGTCTGATGTGGAGCTTGAACTCAGGAACCTTGATATCATGATCTGAGCCGAAGTCAGATGATTAATGGACTGGGCCACCCAGGTACCCTGTACAATAATATTTTATATTCATTAGAAAATGCTCTGTTTTTATGACTGTGAAAAAAACTGCCTGTACATCTTGGCCTACCATGTATATGGAATAGAAATATTTGGTAGCATTTGTCAACAATCAGAGCAAAATACACACATACACACACTTAAGGGTGACAAAATTTTATTTTGCTCATGTATTATTTTCAATATGCTAAACAATATTTGAATCATTAATTTTAAAACCTCTGTGGCATAAAGGCAATGGTCACTATAATTTCTTATTATGGAACCTAAAGTTTACACATTTTTTTTCTTCCAGATGTATAGACACACCCACACCACACACACACACACACACACAACACATACAGATATATACATTGTGTGTACATTCATACACACAGAGACATTGTCTTGAACACTTTACCAGGAATTCAGCTGGATATAACAACAGAAGGAGCTGGTTTGGTATTCTTAACTTTGAACATGGAGCTTCATCTTCTAATGGGAAAGGGCAAAAAGAAGCCCTATTCAGGAAAACCATTAATTATCATGTTTCTACAAGGTGCTAGATATGGTGCTGGACAACATACACATTTTACCCTTGAACAATGAAGGGGTTAGAATTAGAGTTAGGTGACTCCTGCACAGTTGAAAATCTGTGCATAGGGAGACTGGGTGGCTTAGTTGGTTAAGCGTCCGACTTTCGCTTAGGTCATGATCTCGCGGTTCGTAGGTTCGAGCCCCGCGTCGGGCTCTGTGCTGACTGCCAGCTCAGAGCCTGGAGCCTGTTTCGGAGTCTGTAACTCCCTCTCTCTCTGACCCTCCCCTGCTCACGCTGTCTCTCTCTCCTAGAAATAAATAAAACATTAAAAAAAAAAATAAATAAATAAATAGAAAAAAAAAGAAAATCTGTGTATAATTTTTGACTTCCCAAAATTTAACTTATAGTCTCCTACTGATTGGAAACCTTACTGATAATATAAATGACAACATACACAGTCAATTAATCCATATTTCATATGTTACATGTATTATACACAGTATTCTTAAAATAAAGATGAAAAAAGGGTATGCTATTTAAAAAATCATAAGGAGAATCCATGGATAGCATTATGTTTACTGAAAAAATCTGCATATAAGTAAACCCACGTGGTTCAAACCCGTGTTGTTCAAGGATCAACTGTACATTTTTCATTGGTTATATTATTAAGATGCTGATAATTTAGGGGAAGATCATATAGGTCACTTTACAAATCTATTTGATTCTTTTGCATAACTAAGGCTACATCATTCCAATTACTTGTTAATTTATTTCCAAGTTTAGAAAATGTCACATCACTTATGGCAAGCTAGGCATTTATTGCGTTATATAAACTTTTCTCAATATCTTCTCATTATAGCTGTATGACTAATAAATGCCTAATAAAAATATTCTTGGCTCAGGTTATGTAATTTAGAGAAACACCAAAATATATATCTTTTTTGGAGACTCAGAATGAATATTTAAATTTTTAAAAAATCGGAGGAAAACTTTGTTTAAAAAATCAACATATGTATTTATTTAACATAAAGCTCACTCATATGTTTACCCTTCCTTTATTTTTTGAATAACATTTATAAGGACTATTCAAATTACCCATGATATAATCTCTTCCATGTTTAGGGACAGAGGCATTGCCGTATTTATTTCTAAGTAATCTAACATGTTGCATAATAGGTATAGATATTTGAAAATTGCCAATAATCCAAAGAAAAATGGTGAAGAGGTTTACTTCTTAAGGTTTCCTTTTAGTAGAAAGTCCATGATGCATACTTTTATCATATCAACCAAAATCAGAATATAGACTTTAGTGCCTTTCCTTGGAGAGAATGTAATTTAAACCAATATAAGTTCTTTTTAATCATTACACTTAAAACTGTGAAGTTTACCATTACATTTTATTACCTGATTTTTTTATGCTGCATTCTGACAGAAATATCTGGGATACAGTTTTATTTTGTTTTGCTTTTTGGTATACAGTTTTGACAAATGAATAATGTTGAGTAATCATTACTATACCGATAATACAAATATTTTAATTAGCCCACTAAATTTCCTTATGTGGTAAATTTGCAGTCACCCTACAATTACCAAGCCATTACCAACCCTTAATCTGCTTTCAGTTCTTATAATTGTGATAATTACAGAGTGTTCATGACAGAGATATACAGATTATATTTTGGAAAATATACATATGTATGTATACCTATGTAGAAGATGTGTATACATATATGTATTTTTGATCTTGCCTTTTCACTTAGAAAAATGCTGTGGCAATTCTTTCCAGTGGTGTATGAATGTATAACTTGCTACTTTTAATTGTTGAGTGGTATTCATTTGTCGATGAATTGCAGTTTAACTATTCACTAGACTAAGATAAAGATGAAAGACATTTGGATTGTTTCCATTTTGATGATTATGAATAAAACTACTATAAATTCTTGCTTTGTTTCCAATTTAGGGAGAGAGCATTCTATCACTAGTCATTCATCTTAATATTAGCTCTATATTTGTTTGTAGATATTCTTTACAATGTTAAGGAAGTTCCCTTTTATTATGAATAGATGTATTTTGTCACTTGTTTCATGTCTATTTATTGACATGCTCATATAGTTTTCTTTAGTCTGCTGATGTGACTGAATGAGTTTGAAATGTGGAATTATCGTTACATTCTCAGAATAATCCCTTTTTGTCATCTTTTCATATATTGCAGAATTCTATTTGCAATTCTTTTGCTGATAATGTTTGCATCTAAGTTCATGAGGAACACTAATTTGCAGCTTTATGTTCTTATAATGTGTTTTATTTTTATCTGAATATAATTGTGGCTTCACAAAATGTGTTTGTGTAGAATTGGTATACTCTTTCTTACACATTTTGTAGAATTCTCAGATGAAGCTATTCGGGCCAGGAGTGTTCTTTTCTAGAAGGCTACAACTATGAATTCAATTTCTTTAATAAATGCAATTCAAGCTTGCTTGGTTTCTCTCTCTTTCTCTATTTGTGGGTGAATATTATGTCTGTCAAGGAACTGACCATAGTATATAAATTATGTAATTTATAGGCATAAAATAGTTCATGATGTTTTCTTATTATCCTTTTATTACCTATGGAGTTTGTTATGATATTCCATCATTCATTTCTTAAGCAGCATTTTTGGGTCAGTTTGGCTAGAGATTAGCTATATTAATATTTTGTTTTATTGACATTCTATATTATTTTCCTGCTATTATCTTAATTATTTCTTTCTTCAATGGATTTAGGTTTAATTTCCTATCTTTTTTCTGATTTCTCAAAAAGGAAATGTATATGATTGATTCAAGGTCATTATTCTTTCTAATGTATTTAATATCATAAATTTTCCTGTAAGCACTGGATTGGCTACATCCCACACATTTTGATATTCTATGTTTCATTTTCATTCATTTGAAATATTGTCTAATTTTCCTTTTAATTTCCTTGAATCCATTCATTATTTAATAGTATGAATTTAATGTCAAATTATTTGGTGACATGTTTTAAGTTTATTTATTTTGAGAGAGAGACAGAGACACAGAGACACAGAGACTGAGAGAGTTTATGGGGGCAGAGAGAGGGAGAGAAAGAATCCCAAGTGGGCTCCATGCTGTCAGCTGTCAGAGGGGAGTTCCAAGAGGAGCTGATCCCAGGAACCCTGAGATCATGATGTCAGCTGAAAGCAAGAGTCAGATGTTTAACCAACTGAGCCAACCAGGTGCCCTTTGGTGACTTCTGTAGTTATCTCTGTTACTGATTTCCTCTTTAGTTATTTTATGGTGAATTTATTAACTTGAAACTTGTAATAAACATGTTATATCTAGGATATGGCCTTTGTTGATGAGTGTTCCAAGTGCCCTGGGAAAGAAAAGGTATGCTTCTGTTGTTGGATAGAGTTTTCCATTAATGTTAATTATATCATGCTGGTTAATAATAATAATAATAAATATCATGCTGGTTTTCAGATCCTCAGTACCTGTACTGCTTTTGTTCTACTGCAGAGTATTAAAACAAGACTGGTGAAGTCTTCAACTAAAATTGTTTGTCTATTGTGTCTCTCAGTTATGTGTTTACTTCATGTGTTCTGAGTCTTTATTATTATTAGGCTCACAAACATTTATTATTACAACTTTTTCTTTGTGAGTTTATATTTTTATAATTATGTAATATCCTTCTTTATACATGGGGATATCTCTTGATCTGAAATCTGCTTTTCTAATATTAACATAGGTACTCAGACTTCCTTTTATTAGTGTTTGGATATATTTTAAAAAATTTACTTTTCCACTTAAACCTGTCTTGATAATTAAAATATGTTTCATGTAGACAGCACATAATTGGGGACTGTCTGTCTTCAATTCTTATTTTGTTAATTACATTTAATATAATTCTGATTTGGTGGGGTATATTTTCATGTTTCCTATTTTATCTTTTATACCTATTTATCTCATCTGTCTTTAGGTCTCCTTGTTTCCCTTCCCTGCTTTTAAAAAGTTACTTAAATATTTTAGTATTCCATTTTCTTTTATATATAGTACTTACCTATATTTTCTTAGATTGAATATTTTAGTCCTTATTCTTGGAATTCAATGCCCATAGTTCACATGCTCTATCTACTTATCATTAATATTTTGCCATAAAAAGTATAATTTTGAAGACTTGCAAATATATGGATCCAGTAACCCAGAATTCCTCAACCAACTTTTGTTGTTCTACATAATCACATCTACATACATCAACCATACTAGATTATTTTATTTATTTATGCATGCATGTATGTAACAGTAAATATATTTATTTTGCTTTCAACAGCTATATTGTATATATTTTATAATATTTAAAATGGAAAACATTTTATATTTTCTTAGAGATTTACCACTTCTCTTACTCAAGAACCAGGTTTCTCAATGTTATAATTTTCCTCAAACTAGAAGAACTTTAGCACTTCTTTTAGCATAAGTTTCCTGGAAGCAAAGCCTCTCAGTTTTATATGCCTGGTAATGTCTTTAGTTTTACTTGAATTGAGGAATATTTTTATTGGTTATAAAAATTCACATTTATAGTACTTTTCCTGCAACATTTTAAACATAATGTTCCAGTATCTTCTGGATTCCATGGATTTTATTCAAATTCTTATTCTCATGTATTTAATGTGTTGTGCTTTTTTCTGAATACTTTGAAGATTTTTTGAATATATATTTGCCTTTCATCAGTTTATCATTTTGCTAGGCTTGGTTTTCTTTTCTTTTTTTTTTTTTTACTGTTTTTAAAAATGTTTTTTTATTTCTGAGAGAGAGAGAGAGAGAGAGACAGCATGAGCAGGGGAGGGTTAGAGAGAGAGGGAGATACAGAATCTGAAACAGGCTCCAGGTTCTGAGCTAGCTGTCAGCACAGAGCCCGACACGGGGCCAGAAAGCACAAACCATGAGATCATGACCTGAGCCAAAATTGGATGCTTAACCGACTGAGCTACCCAGGCGCCCCTAGGCATGGTTTTCTTTGCATTTAATTATGCTTAAAGTTAGCTGAGCTTCTTAATTGTATACATTTTTTCCAGTCACTACATTTCAAATATCTTGAGGATTACCTTTTCAAATATTTTTTCTGCACTAATTTCTTCCTTCTTTTCTTCTGAAATTTCAATTACATGAATATTAGACCTTTTAAAATTGGTCCTAAAAATACCTGAAACTTTATTCCATCTTTTAAATAATATATATATTTTTAATACCAGGTAATTTTAATTCATCTCACTCCCTGTCACCTGGACTTTTTCTTTGTGATTTCAGTTTTGCCACTGGGATCATCTTATTTTTTTTAATGTTTTATTTATTTCTGAGAGAGAGAGGCAGCATGAGCAGGGGAGGATCAGAGAGAGACAGACACAGAATCAGAAGCAGGCTCCAGGCTCTGAGCTAGCTGTCTGCACAGAGCCCGACGTGGGGCTTGAACCCACGAACTGTGAGATCATGACCTGAGCTGAAGCTGGACACTTAGCCGACTGAGCCACCCAGGTGTCCCAACAATTTAAAAATTTTAGTACAAAATTTCAAAATGATTCTTTTTTTATACTTTTTTTTTCTGATGAGAACTTCTATCTTTCCATTTTTTCAAGTGCATTTTCCTTCACTACAAAAAGCCTCATTCTAATATTTACTTTATCATTTTTGTTTGATAAATGTTCACATAAATGTTGGAATCTGTTGGCTGTCTTTTTCATTTTGGTATGGTTAAATTTTCCATCTTACTTGTTAGGTAACTTTGAATTGCAATTTTGAATAACATGGTACATAGTCTCTACTTTTAATTTTATTTATTTTTATTATGTTTACTTAATACATAATTTATGTATAATTTATTATATTTATTTTTATTATAAATCTCTGAAAATTCATTTGCTTATTGTTGTTATTGGTGCTATTTTACAAGCAATCAACATGGTTACTATTAGATCAGAATGTATACGTCTTTTATGTATGCTGGTTTGAATCTCAGTTCAATTCTCAAAGCCTTACTATATAACACTTTGAGTTTCTTGTGCATGTTCTTTTCATAAGTTAATCTGACATGTTGGTTACGGCATAAATTAGGTCTACATCTCAAAATTTCTGCAATGCTGCTCTGTGTCTTTTTATCATATGTACAGCTCAGGGGTTAGCCCTGGTTTTATGAGGATTCATACACATAATTACAAGATCCCATTCCTCAGAGAATTCTTCTCTCCATACTTTCCACACTGTTGTCTGCAGAGCTCGGTTTTTAAAGTTCTCCTGGCTGACCATAAAGATAAGGTTTTTATTATAGACTGTCATCTACCTCACTGCTTTTCTGTGCAGCTCTTAGACTGAGGACTGCTCCCCATGCAAAGCCACAAGACAACACAGAAAAAAACACACACAGTAATGAAGTTCATGCCTTTGTGGGCATCTTCCTTAAGTTTTGACTTCCTTTTCTATTCTATCTGTTTATTTTTCAAAGGTCTTTTATTGGCTCAAGTTGTTAAGTGGTTGCTTTCTGGGATTAGTTGTAATCAGTGGGAGGGCTAGATAGTAGTGAGTTTACTTTCTCATAATGAAGCATACCACAGTTATTAATTTTTATGTAGTCAAATATATCTGTTGTTTTACTCATGACTTTTGGGCTTGCTATTGCTTAAAAAGTCCTCAAAACTACTTTCTAAAAATGTATATTAAATTGGTTACTAGATTAGATGAATATATGTGAGCTTTCATCTAGTTCAAAAAAAAAGGCTTATACATTATATATACATAGTTTTTCAGATATGGGTTGTCGAGAAATGCATTTATATCGACAACTGAATATATGATCATTTTAAGTTATTTTAATGATATGAAAAACTATTGTTTTCCAGAAATACACTTTAATGTTTTTATCATAAGATAAAGTATGTGTGCATATAAAATGGATTTTTCAGAGCCTTTTAAATGGAAGTTACTTGTCCTAAAGTTCTTTATTTTTGTCTCATGTTTACAATTGAAGATTTTGTTATGAGCCCCTGTTTTTTTGTATGAATGTTACATAATTCAATTACAATCATAATACTAGGAAAGAGTTAATAATCATCCTAAAATATTTTTGACATCTTGAGGTGTCATAATTCTATAAGTCCACATGGTAATTACAAAATTACCAGCTGTCAGTATATGATTGCTGATACTTGTAATATTTTGTAATTACATAATTTGGCATGATTACAATTATAAAGAGTACATGGTAATTGACTAAAATTACTTTTTAGTTTTTCAGAAACACAAAACTCTCTTCTAAATAAAGACAAGGAACAAAATATGTAATTCCATCTGTGCAGGTATTAGAGGAAAATTCATATTTATGATACATTGTTCTTCAAAATGTGGGAAAATTAGATTTTTTTCCTTTATATGATATTTGTCAGTTAACATTATGTTATGATTAGGTGAGCCTAAGTGTAGTGAAATATGTAGACTATGATTATTCAACCTTTTGTTTTATGGAGGTAAGTTTGGTAACTACTGTGGCTTTTTTTCACTAATTTGATATTATTTGGCATCTTAGAAATATAACTGAACCAAAAAGAAAAAAATAGATAAAGGTAACATCACCACTCATATGGTACTAACATACCAACATATACCATTTATGGATTTTCTATTTCTCTCATGAAATTTAAAGTCTAATAATAAAAGAAATGAGCTTTTCTTTATAAATCCTACTCAACCTTCGCCTTATATGTTTGATAAAGCAGCTGGTATGCTTCAAAAATAATAAAAGTTCATTTGAAAAAGTACGTTGTACGCAAAGGTGACTGCATGATTCTGGCGTGCAGATTTATACAGAACAACAATAACAAAGATTTTTGGCCTCTCTAAATATTATTCACTTATCATTAAACAAACAAAAAACTATAGTATATAAATTTCATAGAATGTTTAGTTTTTTAGTCAAATCACAATTTCTCTTGATTATTGGTCATTTTTTTTTTTTTAAGATTCATTACAGCTGGTAGGACTAAACATTTCTCCAAATCTCTCCTGATCATCACCTCTGTGGATTCCTTATAAAAAGACATAAAACTGACATTTGTTGAGACCTCACCAGTATCAGACATGGCATTGAGTACTCAGCATTTCTTATCTCAGTGACTGTAACTTCTCATTATCCCCCTGTGATAATTCTGTTCTCTAACACATCACCTAAATACTACTCAAGATTCTACATGCATTTTTTTTTATCAAAACAGAGAGAGAAAGAGAGATTGATTTTGTATGAGATATTTAAAAAATATTTTTTAATTAATATCACTATTTACTTATTTTGTTGCTTAAGTCTAATTTTATAAATGTTATTCACTTTCCCAGAATATATCTGCTATGGTTTGAATGTTTGTGTCCTACCCATAACTCATATTGAAATCCTCATTACAAAGACAAAGGTAGGTGGTTAGGTCATGAGGGTAGAGGATTATGCTCTCATAAAAGAGACGGCTCAGAGCTTCCTTGCTCCTTTTGCTGTGTAAGGATACAATGAAAAGTCTGCAAGCTAAAGAGGGCCATTGCCAAATTGTGCAGTTACCCTGACCTTAGACCTCCAATTTCTAGAATGTGAGAAATTTCCATTGATTATAAACTACATAGTCTATGGTTTTTCATCATAGCAGCCCAAATGGACTAAGTTGATATCCTCATTTGATTTAACTTAAAAAAAAGTGCAATATATACAAGATGACTACAATGAATGGAACTGGATTGTCTTTGTTTTTAATAAATACTAGATACACATAACACTCAATTACCTGAACCTAGTGCTTTTTTTTCTATTTAGAAATAGATTTTTTAAATATGTCTTTGAGAGTCAGTCACAAAGAAGTTATTTTGTTCTGTTTGTATGTTATGATAGGTCTAACTAAGCCTAGACTACGTCCTGATCTGAGCAATGGGTTTGATTGCAAGGTTGATAAGTAGGTTATCATTTTACAGAGAGAATAGAAAATTGGTCAGAGAGAATAGTCATGTACTTATAATCATTTGAAATTGCTCACTAATTTTTTAAATACTCATTTTAACTGTGGGAAGCATTTTTTGAATTCCCCACTCTGAAGTAAATTTTCAAATGTGGTGCTAGAAAATAATTATATTTAAATTATGAATATAAAAATTTCTGCTCATGTACACACACACACACACACACACACACACAAAGGATGCTATGAGGGGACATCTTAATGCGTTAAGATGAAAGGTAGCTGAGAATAAAATCTGAGATAAGGAAGACAGGTGGGGGGCCATGGCCTAGATGGGTGATGGCTATTAAGGAAGGGACTTGTGATGAGCAGTGGGTATTGTATGTTAAGTGATGAATTACTGATTTATATACCTGAAACCAATATTTCAGTGTATGTTAACTAAATAGAATTTAAATAATTTCTTTTAAATCTAATACAACATATACTTTTCTTGGGGTATCTGGGTGGCTCTGTCAGTTAAGCATCCGACATTGGCTGAGATCATGATTTTGTGGTTCATGAGTTTGAGTCCCACATCAGGCTCTGGGCTGACAGCTCAGAAGCTGGAGCCTGCTTCAGATTCTGTGTCTTTCTCCCTCTCTGTCCCTCCCCTGCTTGTACTCTTTCTCTCTCTCAAAAATAAATACACATTAAAAAAAAAATAAATTTTTCTTTGTTTTAATTTAATTTTTATAATGTTAAATACACAGTCTTTTGACCTTCAAAGTTTTACATTATGGCTAGTATAGTTATTTCTAAAGTTTTCAGGGTTTACTTCAAATATAACAAATTAATGATGATTTAGAATATTAATAAATGACAGAAAATGGAATTGTGGAAATCATTTTTGTTTTCCCTCAAATTGCTCAATTAAAAATAGCAAAAAAGTTAGTGAATTAACTTCAAATAGTACCTTAAATTAGTATGCCAAGTTACTCCTCTGACCTGAGCACATTATATCTGAAATATTTTGGATATGAGATTTCAAATGTCCCAGGAACTCTAAAGAATTGTGGAGAATAGGAATGGAGAATAAAGAGTGAAGATATATATACTCATGTGATTTGGATTTTCTGCAAAGTTTTTTATATTTAAAAACAAGATTGAGGCTTTTGTTTTAGAAACATGTAATGGATGTACTTTTTCCTATTCCTTTGCTAAGTACAATTAAAAACCCTGGACATTATATATAAAACAAACATAAGAAGGGAGAAATTTAAGTGAAAATAAAAAAGCAGACCTCCTAAGAATATCAGGAACTGAGGAATAAGATGATAAATTCCATGTGTGTGTGTGTGTGTGTGTGTGTGTGTGTGTGTGTGTGTGTTTCTTCTTTTCTTTATATATCCCAGACTTGGAGCTGAAGAAACTGTCAACCTGAAAATACCTACAGTCACAGACAAAATAAGCACTATCAACTGAAGTCAAAATAAGCAGTAACAAAAAGGTGCTCTCTCTACAAAATGACCAGGAAAGGGAAATCTTAGCAAGACAGAAAACTTTTAGAAAACATTTGCCTTAAATCAGATAAATACCACAGAAAAACTGTGACCCCCGACCCAACCACATCAACAAAGGCCAAGTGGGAAGCCTAGGTATCCACTCTTATAAGACTGTGATGAAATGCCTGACCATCTCACTAGGGTAGTGTTAGATAAGACCAAACAAGAAGCCAGAACTTTCATCTCCACCAGCTGGCAACAAGGACTCACCTGTGGTGTCTCTGGGACCCACAATGGAAGCCTGAAACCCACAGTCAGGACTTTCACCATTTCCCAGCGCTAATGAGAAGAACTGCATTATAGTGTAGTTGGAGACTATATGTGGAATCAAACTCCAATCTCTACTTACCAGTAATCAGGAGCCCTATACCTAGGAATCATGTAGGCCAAATGGGGAACCTACAATCTGTGTCTATCTCACAGGGATGATGTGGCATCTCCACTTCTAATATTGGAATGATACCAGTAAAAGTCAGCTAGAAGAGAAAGTTTAAGTAAGATCCAGAATCCCATAACATAATATACAAATGTCTGTGTTTCAATAAATAAAAATCACTATTGTACTAAGAACCAAGAAGTCTCAAAATCAATTCAAAACATCAAACAATAGATGACAGAGATGGTAGAATATCTGACAAATATTTTTAAAGGGTTATAATAAAAATACTTCAACAAATAATTATGAGCACATTAGAAACAACAAACAAAAAATTGGCAGTAAGTCAAAAAGTCTTAAAAAGGAAATAGAAAATATAAAGTAGAATCAAATGGGAAGTTTTGGTCTCAAAAATACGAAAGAAATAAAAAGTCTGTTGAACAGATTCAACAGCACAATACAGGCAATAGAAGAAGAATAAGTAAACTGGTAGATTAAAAAAATTGATATTACTCAATCTAAATGACAAAGAAGAAGTAGACCAGAAATGAAATGAACAAGACCTATGAGACTGTAACAAATGATCCAATATGTGCTTCACTGAAATCACAGAAGCAAAGGGAAACAGAGGGTGGAGCTGAAAAAGTACTCAAAGATATGATGACTGGAATTTCCCATATTTAGTAAGGACATAATTACTTTGGGGCGCCTAGGTGGCTTAGTTGGTTAAGCGTCTGACTTCAGCTCAGGTCATGATCTTACAGTTTGAGGGTTTGAGCCCCGTATCGGGCTTTGTGCTGACAACTAGCTCAGAGCCTGGAGCCTGCTTCTGATTCTGTGTCTCCCTCTCTCTCTGATCCTTCCCTACTCACGCTGGCTCTCTCTGTCAAAAAAATAAATAAAACATTAAAAAAAATTAAAACCACTTATTACGTGGTGGGTAATGTGTAATATTGTAAGGGTAATTCAAGAAGTGATTACATCTCAAATCCATAATCCATTTCAACACACCACATAAGTGACTATCTGGAAATTAAAGACAAATAAAAGTATGGGAGAAAAAAGAAAACAGAGAAAAATGACACATATAAAGTAGAAATGTCAGCAACTTTTCTTGTAAGAATCAATGGAGACCAGAGAGAAGGACATAATATTATCAAAGTACTTAATGAAAAGAAATGCCAGTTCAGAAGTTATAGCTAGTAAAAATATCCTTCTGCAATGAAGGGGAAAAACAAATATTTTCAGAAAGAGAAAATAAAGAGAATTTGTCCCCAACTGAATTATCCCAAAAACACTAACTAAATGAAATTCTTCCAAAAAGAAAAGAAATAATAAAGGAAGGAACTTTAGAACATCAGGAAGGGAGAATGAATATGGGTAGGAAAACCATATTCAGGAAAACCTTTTGAGGTTTATAAATTATATTTTATGGTTGAAACAGAAACTATAGCACTGTCAAAAATGGTTCTAAGTGTATGTAGGGGAAATATTTGACAATTGTATTTTAAACTAGAGAAGATAAATATGCAAAAAGCATTTTTATACTTGACTTTAAAAAATAACAGGACACTGTGATAAATATTGTATATATAACACAATATCTAGAGTAACCGATAACAAAGCTATACAAAGAAATACACTAAAATTGCTTCAGATAAATGAAAATAAGGTTCTGAAATATGTTCAAATAACCACATAAAGGTAAAAAAATAGAGAATTTAAAACATAGAGAGAACCAAAAATAAATTAGAATATTTTAGTCTTAATATAACAATGATTACAATAGCTACAAATGGTATCTCAAAATGCAGATTAGCAGAGTATATTAAAAATATGACCCAACTCTATGCTGTCTATAAAAATAACTCACTTCTGGGGTACCTAAGTGGCTCATCTGATTCTTGGTTTCAGTTCAGGTCATGATCTCACAGGTTGTGAGTTTGAGCCCCTCATCAGGCTCTGTGCTGACAGTGAGGAGAATGTTTGGGATTCTCTCTCTCCATCTCTCTCTGCTCCTCCTCTGCTTGTATTCTCTCTATCTCAAAGTAAAAATAAAATAAAATAAAATAAACTTCAAAAAAATCAACTTGCTTCAAATATAACAATATAGGTGGTTTTAAAGTAAAAGGATTGAAAAGAGTATCAAGTAAATATTAATCAAGTAAAAGGAGATCTATATTAATATAATGTGAAGTAGAATCCAGAGTAAAGAATATTATCAGATGGGGTATAGTACATATGAAAAAAATGGTTTATCAGGGAAACCTAAATATTTTCAAGGAAGACACAAATATCCAACAGGTACATAAAAAAGGTGCTCGGAATCACTAATCATCAGGGTGCAAATGCAAATCAAAGCCACAGGGAGATATCATCTCACTCTTGGTAGGATGACTATTATCAAAAAGACAAGAAATAACAAATGGTAAGAGTGTATAGGTAAAGGGATCATTACAACCTGTTGGTGGAAATGTAAATTGGTGTAGCCATTATTAAAACAATATGTAGTTTCAAGAGATTAAAACTGGATCTACATGACCCATCAATCCCACAACTGGGTAAATATCCAAAAAAAATAAAATCACTACCTCAAAGGGATCCCTGCACTGCTGTGTTCATTGGAGCATTATTTACAATAGCTTAGATATGGAAAAAACCCTAAATTTCCATCAACATTAAATGAATAAAGAAAATGTGACATATATATATGATTAATATTCCACTGTATGTATATATATACAATAGAATATTATTTAGCCATTTTTATGGAAATCCTGCCATTTGTGATATTATGAGTGAATTTGAAGGATATCATAGTAAATAAAATAAGTCTGACAGAGAAAGACAAGTACTGTATGATCTCATCTATTTGTAGAATAAAAACTGTGGAACTCATAAAAACAGGCAGCAGAGTGGTCTTTACCAGGGAAGGGTGGAAAATGGGGAGGTGTTAGTCAAAGATACAAACTTGCATTTCTAAAATGAGTAAGGTCTGAGGATCTAACGTACCACACGATGACTATAGTTAATCATACTGTATTGTATACTTGAAATTTATTTAAAAAATATATCTTAAATTTTCTCACAAATTCAGGGGATTGGAGTAATGATTATGTGAGGTGAATGATGTGTTAATTAGCTTGATTGTGAGAATCATTGCATAAGACATATATATACCAATATCACATGTACATTTCAAATGTATGCAGTTTTTGTCCATTAAGCCTCATTAAGCTGGGGAGAAAAAACAGTAATTCTAATATGAATGCACTAAAATGTATAGCTGCAAAATATGTAAAACAAAAAACTAATAGAACCAAGAGGAAAAATAGACAAGTTCACAATTAGAGTTGAGAGAATCTAGCACTCCACTTACTCACTTCCCCAAAACAATTGGTAGAACAACTTGACAAAGAAACTGTAAGAATATAGAAGAGCTCAATAATACCATCAAGCAAAAAGATGGAATCAACAGTCATAGGAAAGTCTCGCAAGCCTTGGTAAATAAACAACAAAATCCTAAATAAACTATGAGTGAAAAATAGTCCATGAAATACACATATAAATACAAACGCACACATTTGAATGGAAATAAAAACTACACCCAATTTGTAGGACGCAACTAAAGCAGAGCTGACAGGGTGGTTTTTAGTACTAAATGTGGATATTAGAAAACATGAAGTGTCAAATTAATAATCTAAACTTTTACCGTAAGTATCTGAAAAAGAAAGAAGCAATAAATCCAAAGCTGTAGACAAAGAAAATAATAAAGATAAAAGCAGATTATCAATGAAATTGTAAACAGGAAAACAATAGAGAATATCAAGTAAACAAAGAATTAATTCTTTGCAAAGGTAAAGGAAATTGACAAACTTCTAGCTAGGGTGACAAAGTGAAAGAGAAAGAACACACAAATTACCAATGATAAAGAATGACAAATGGCTTACCACTTCCTTTAACACATTAAGAATAATTTGGGAATATCAAAAACAACTTTGCATACATACATTAATAACTTTGATGAAATAAATTTCTAGGAAAAAACCCCAACCTACCGCACCTCCCCTAATATAAAATAAATCATTTGAATAGGTCTATAACTATTAAGAAAATCCAATTCATGATTTTAAAATACCCAAAAGAGAAATCTTCAGACCCATTGATTTTACTGGAATTCCACCAAATGTTTAAAGAATTAACACCAGTTTTATACCATCTCTTTCAGAAAATAGAAGACAAGAGATAATTTCTCAGTTCATTTTCTAAAGCTGTTCTTACATCAAAACCAGATAAAATAAATTAAAAAAAAAAGAAAACCACTGATCAATATCCTTAACT
This sequence comes from Crocuta crocuta, assembly GCF_008692635.1. NCBI lineage: Eukaryota > Metazoa > Chordata > Mammalia > Carnivora > Hyaenidae > Crocuta > Crocuta crocuta. The sequence goes on along the minus strand of NW_027529203.1, from coordinate 1,220,065 downwards.
AACAAAAATCCTTAACAAAATGTTAGCAGATACAATTCAATAATATATAAAAACAATTATACAATAGGAGAAAATACAGTTTATTCCAGAAATGCAAGAATAATGGTTATATAGTCAAAAATCAGTCAGTGCAAGCCACATCCACCATATTAATAGGCTAAAGGAAAAAAAATTACATTATCTAATCAATTGATGTAGAAAAAAAATTTGACAGAATTCATTGTCCATTTATGATAAAGTGTCTCAGAAAAAGAGTAATAGAGGGAACATTGAAAATATACAAGTAATATTATGCCTAATTATTAAACACTGAATGCAAAATTGTTTTCCCACCCTTCTTATTTAATATAGTCCTAGAAGTTACAACAATCTAATAGAGCAAGAAAGAGAAAATAAAAAACACAGGTCAGAAAAAAAAAGAAAAAAAATGTTCCTTTTTGCATTATTCTGTGCAGAACATCTCAACGAACATATGAAAATAAAGAGTAAAAAAAAACCGTCTTAGAACTAATAATTGATTTTAGTAAGTCCAAATGATAGCAACATAGAGGAATCTAGAGAGTATAATGCTAGAGAAAAAGCCAGTCAGAGAAAGACGAATACCATAAGATTTTACTCATATGAGGAATTTAGGAAACAAAACCATCACCAACAACAAAGGGGGTGTGGCATGAAAGGAAAACAAATACAGACTTAACTGTAGAGAACAAACTGTTAGTTACCAAGGGGAGGTGGGTGGGGGACGGGTGGGTGAAATAGGTAAAGGGGATAGAGTATACTTATCTTGATGAGTACTGAGTATTATATGGAATTGTTGACTCACACATTGTACATGTGAAACTAATATAAGAATGTATGTTAGCTGCACTGGAATTAAAAAAAAAAGAAAGATATAAAATAAATTTGCAAAAGACAATGGTATTCTTATATACCACTAATAAACATGTGGATACCAAAATTAAAAATTTAGTGCCATTCACAATCTCTCTAAAAATGAAACATTTAAATACAAATTTAATAAAGCATGTATAAGACTTATATTTTGAAAATTATGTAACACTGATCAAAGAATTCAAATAACGTCTAAATACATGGAGAGATATACTGTGTTCATAGATTGGAAGACTATTTTGAAGTAGTAAAGGTATAATTCTTCATAAATTGATATACAGGAATAATGCAGCATCTATCAAAATCTCAGCAAGACTGTTTGTAGATAGAGATAGGATTATTCTTAAATTTATATGGAAAGGCAATGGAACTTGAATAGCTAAAACAAATTTGAAAAATGAAAACCTATAAAATAGAAGTAAAGTATTTACCTAATTTCAAGGTTTATTATAAAGCTACAGTAATTAATATTGTGTGGTAGTGATGAAGGTATGGATGCATAGGTCAGTGGTCAGAAGCGGACTTATGCATATATGCCCCTCTGATTTTTTGCAGAGGTGTACAATCAATTAAGTGGATGTACAATCATTTTCCACAAATGATCCTGAAACAATTAGCCATCTATAAGTAAACAAACAAAAAATCTTTGATATACGTTTCAGATTTTTAAACTAAACACTTTACATCTCATCTTTAAGATCTATATAGTTAGATCTAAGATCTAATTAGACAATTAGACATTAAAAGCATGATCTGACAAAGAAAAAATAATAAGAATCATCAAAATTAAAAACTTTTGTTTTGTTAAAGACTGCTAAGAAAATAAAAAAAAAGACAAGACAATGTATACTGGGTGAAAATATTTACAAGCCATATACACAAAAAATGACTAGTTTATATAAAAGAAGAAAGGATTCTCAGGACTAAAGAATGAAAGAAAATCAATTAGAATACGGGAAATAACATAAACAGACATTTAAGTGAAAAGAGGATACAGATGGCGAATAAGCACATGAAAATATGTTAAATATCACTATCTGTCAGCCAAATGCAAATTCAAACCACAAGAAGAAGTCAGGACACACCTATAAGAATGGAAGGCTAAAATAAAAAATTGTGACAAAACCAAATACTGACAAGGATGTGGATGAATAGGATCACTTATATATTAGTAACTGGAATTTAAAATAGTTATAGTTCCTGTGGAAGACTATTCGACATGTTTTTTAACAAAATTGCACATGCATGTGCCATACAAACCTACAAAAGTACTTCTGCGCATATATCCCAGAGACATGAAGACTTATGTTCACATAAAAACACATTCGTGAATGTTTATAGCAACTTTATGCATAATAGCTCAGACTGGAAATGTTCCAGATGTCCTTCAATGGATGAATGGTTAAACAAACTGGTGTATCCATATTACAGAATAATGTTCAGAAAAAAAAAAAATGGAGGAAATGATTGATATTCACAACTGCACTGAGTAATGAAAGTCAATCCCAAAAGGTTACATATTTTACAGCTTCATTTATATAATATTGAAATGACAAAATTATGGGAATGGAGATCAGATTAGTACTTCCCAGCACTTACTAACGAAATGGGAGCAGGAGGGAAGAGGATGTGGTTGTAAAAAGGCAATATGAGGAATTCTTGTGGTGATGACAATGTTATGTGTCATCACTTTGTCAATGTTCACATCTTGCATGTGATATTGCAGTAAAGTTTGTAGGATGTTACCACTTGGGGAAACTGAGTAAAGAGTGTAAGGCATCTCTGTATTACTTCATATAAGTATGCAAATCTATATTTTATCAAAATAAGAAGTGTAATTTTAAAAAAGGGATGTCAGGGCACCTGATTGGCTCAGTCAGTTAAGCATCCGACCTCGGCTCAGGTCACAGTCTCGAGGTATATGAGTTTGAGCCCCGCATCAGGCTCTGTGCTGACAGCTCAGAGCTCGGACTTGCTTCAAGTTTGGTCTCCATCTCTCTGCCCCTCACACCCCTCAGTATAAACATTTTTTTAAAATTAAAAAAAAATGAAAGGGATGTCAGGTAACGTACTTCTAAACTTGATTTTTATCCTATACAAGATTATAGATTTATTTAAGTAGGATATATATAATAGAGAGTGAGAGAAAGAGTCAGTGAAATCAAATATAAGGAGAACTATAGATGAAAAATAGGTTAGTCCCTAGTGTTTTTTAAGTTAAAATTATATTAAATTAAATATTTCTGAAACACTTATGTGTATATCCTATTCCTGTGTGATTGTTTTGTTCAACACTGTTTATTTTGAGATATATTTTTTATTCATGTTTACTTAATATAATGTAATATACACATATACTCCATCAATGAATATTTATTTTTTAACTTGTACATTACATTCTTGTTATAAATATTCTCGTACATATCTCCTGCTATGTTAATTTTCTTTGATATACTTTGGTTTCGAAATATTTCTTATTTCAGATCTACATTCCTACCATCACTCTTGCCAACAGGTTTAAATATTGAGAAATCTCTGATTCATATTAAATACTGTGTTTTTCCAACAACATTAATATGAACGCTTTATACTTCTCAGATCAGTAATTTCTTCTTAGTGATATTCTGTTTACTATAGGCCTCATTTTAGTTTCTCCTTTTCCTTTCCATGAGTCATGGCCCTATCCTATTGTTGATGAATTAAATGG